>NC_087208.1:38643504-38653866 GCF_015104395.2 Macrobrachium nipponense | reverse complement strand
TTTAGTTAGCAAAGCGTAAACAGCCTTCAGAATGCGCCCAGTCGACAACCTAATCGCACACCACCTCAATAAAAGATGCTCTTTTGCAATAGCAAACCAGAGATCAACGACTCTCTCTCTCTCTCTAGTCCTCATGACTACGAAGAAATCATCTAGCATACCTTCTTTTGAAGATTTATAAAATATTCAATGAGAATTTTTTTTTATAAATACTTATGCTTGTGACGGGCTCTTAAAATATGTGCCGATCTATATAAAACTCTCTCTCTCTCTCTCTCTATAATATTTTGTCATTAGGAATTTATTGTTTATTATTGATTGGTTTTTTTTTGACGTTTGGAGATGAGGTTATATACTACAATCTCTCTCTCTCTCTGTTTTGTCACTAAGAATTTAATCTTTTTATTGTAAGCTTCTTTTCAGACGTTTGGGGAGATGAGATTACTGCACTCTCTCTCTCTCTCTCTCTCTCTCTGCGTTACTGGTTTGCGAAGAAGCCTTAGAATAACGAGCGTTCCATTTCATGCCTCTTCACTTCTGCACTTCACAAATACCTGTAATATTCTTCCCAAGTAAAAAAAACAAAATCTTAAAAAAAAAATGTAAAAAAAACTAACCCAAATGATTACTTAGAAGGCCAGAGAAAACAGACATTTAAAACCTCCAAGTTACGGAAGGAATCTACATAAAGACAATTTTATCCACTTTGTTTTCTAAGAATTGACTCCCTACAAAAACTCCACGAATAAAGAAAATAAAATTTAAACAAAAAAAGTAAAAAATCGCAATCGATTTTCTTGTACAGCGTATAATGCTGTATGAGTCACGACCCCATGAAACTCTCAGCCACGGCCCGGTGGTGGCCTGTCCTACTGCGTTGCCAGACGCACGGCCATGGGCGTGAGGTGCACTGTCGGCACTAGCCCCCCCTCCCTCCCCACGACCCCTTTGGTGGAGCTAAGACTATAATAATGAGACGATCCCTGGCAATGACGTCAGCTCTGTAGTATAGGCCTTCATAATATCTCTCTCTCGTTGAGAAGGTTACACGACCCTTTCGCGCATTCTAGCGTTGTCCATCTGATCTGGGTATCATTAACCTTACGATTATCATTACCCTCCTATCACCTGTCGCAATTATTCCCATTAATAAATATTACCATAATCACCGGCACTACCACCACTACTACTACTACTAATACTACTATTAATAATTATAATATAATAATAATAATTATAACCATTTCTTTCAGAAACCTAAAACATATTTGTCTCTTAAAAGACCTCATAATTATATCATCATCCTTCTATAAATAATAATAATAATATAATAATAATATTAATAATAATAATAATAATAATAATTAATAATAAATAATAATAATAAGTAAGTAAATAAATAAATAAATAAATAAATAAGTAAATACATAAATAAATTAAATATATATATATATATATATATATACTCCTTTCAGAAACTATAAATATATTTCTCTCTCATAAGACCTCATAAATAGATAATAATAATAATAATAATAATAATAATAATAATAATAAATAATGATAATAATACTACTAATAATAATTAATTATAAACAAATATCCTTTGTCAGAAACTTTGATTTGAAACGTATGTCTCTAATATAATAATAATAATAATAATAATTAATATTCCTTTGTCAGAAACTTCTAAACATATTTTTCTCTGATAAGACCTCATAAATATATCAACCACTTGGAAAATTCCCAACGGCACAAAAAAAAAAAAAAAAAAAATAACACAAATCCTTTAGATAGAAATCAAAGGTGCTTTGATTGACCTTATCAGCGCACAGCAAGATTACGATAATAAAATCTCAGTCATAAATAAATAAAAAAAATAAAGCTCAGGAATTTAAAAAAATATATATATAAAATAAAAAATAAAAAAGGAGCTTAGAGCCTTAAATCTCTTGAATGCTATGTGAGAGAGATATCTCGCCTGTGTGAAAGTCTTATCCCAGTACGTTATATTAAAATCAGTCATAAATAAAACAAGGCGTGCTCCGTCCTACAGCTTACTCAGACCTTCCTAGGTTCTTCCATAGACCTTTCCTACACTCCTCCCCCCAACAAGAACAACAACAAAAAGAACAACAAAGCAACAAAGTAGTTTGTAGGCTTACTCACCGAGTAACGTGAAAATAGCGCTCAGGAAATCAAACCAAACTTTTGTAAGTGATTTTATCAAACGGTTTTCATTAGTGATTTTATTTAACGGTTTTTTCGTTAATGATTAATCAAATAGTTTATATTAGTGATTTTATCAAATGGTTTTCATTATATTTTTATAATTGATTTTATTAAATGGTTTTTATAAGTGATTTTATAAAAGAATAACGAAATACATAAATTTAAAAGAAATGAATAAATGAAACAAATAAATCAAGAAACAAAACATAACCAAATAAGAGAGAGACAAAAGGAGGAACAGAAAGAGAGAGAGAGAGAGAGAGAGAGAGAGAGAGAGAGAGAGAGAGAGAGAGAGAGAGAGATGGGGGGCCATTATTCCATAGCATTGACCGACATCCAGCGATGCATACTAAGGAACTTGTTAGGTGGAGAGAAAGTAGGGGGAATTACTGTGGAATCGGAGAAGGCCACAGAAACAGACCTTGAGGTATTGTATGGGGGAACTTTATGGGATATTGTATGGGAGAATTGTATGGGATATTGTATAGGGGAACTGTATGGAATATTGCATGGGGGAACTGCACGGGATTTTGTATGTGGGAAATGTATGAGATATTGTATGGGAGAATTGTATGAGATATTGTATGGGATATTGTATGGAAGTAGTCTAATTCTTTTTTAATGTTTTTTCAGGCCTACAGCTGCATTACTTTGTTTTCAGTTTTTCTTTCAATTTTGGAGTCGTGTTTCTTTTGGTAATAATAATAATAATAATAATAATAATAATAATAATAATAATAATAATAATAATAATAATAATAACTAATCATTTTAGTTATTATTATTACTAGTATTATATTATTATTATTATTATTATTATTATTATTATTATTATTATTTATTATTATTAGCCAGTTTAACAACAACAATAATAATAAAAATAATAATAATGATATGACAGTAATAATAATAATAATAATAATTATTATTATTATTATCAATTAAGGCCACATAACTGAATATAAAGTTTTAATATATCTAATGGAACATATCACTATCATTATTATATCATCAACGATGACCTACCCTCTCTCTCTCTCTCTCTCCCCTTTCGAAAGCCAAACAATTATCATAAGCGACCACACCGTCTACCCTACTTAATATAATTAGGAGACAAACTCGACCCGGTCCAGATGAATAACCCATACAATTTTAAGATCGGGGTCACTGCTTATAATGTCAACGTTGGGCATTTTGCAAACGAAGACAGACAGATAGACAGACAGACGACCGTCGTCTATCTGAAAGTTCAGATCCACTATGAATGCAGTCCTCCCCGCGTTGCTATGTGGTCAGTCAGTGGTGGGCTGGGTCAGGAATATAATTTGGAGAGGAACTGAAGAGTGCCGATTCACGGCACTCTTATCAACATGTTTATGTTTTTCTGGATATTTTTTTTCCGCGCATTATTCATTTGTGTGTGGTTTCTTTTTTTTTTAGATGGTCATGAGACCAGTTATCTTATGCTTTTTGATAGCTCAGTCGCGAAAAGAGAGAGAGAGAGAGAGAGAGAGAGAGAGAGAGAGAGAGAGAGAGAGAGAGAGAGAGAGAGAGAGAGAGAGAGGGCTATTATTATTATACAATTTGTATATATATATGTATATATATATATCATATATATCTATATATATATTATATAAATATATATATATTATATATATATATATATAATATATAATATATATATATATATATATCTATATATATATAATATATTTACTTCTAATTCATTTATTTTTCTTTTGTCTTCTTTAATTAATAACTTCTCTCTCTTCTTTCTGTATTTCCCTTCTTCGCCGTCTGTTACGTATTCCTGATGATTTTTTGTTTGTATGGTGTTTTTGAACTTTGCATGGAACCACCAGTGGTTATTCAGCAACGGGACCAACGGCTTTATACGTGACTTCCGAACCACGTCGAGAGTGAACTTCTATATCACCGTCTTCCTAATGACCACCGTAATATTATCTGGAAGCCTAAGCCAATGGGCCCCTGTGGGATATGCGCCCAACGAGCCCACCAAAGGGGGGGGGGGGGACACTGACTTGAAATTCAAACTTCCAAAGAATATGACGGTGTTCATTTCAAAGATGGAACAGAAGGTTATAGAAATGACAGACAGAATATTCTGAAGGCATGATGAGATAACAATGAATTTACGGGGCTCACTTACAGGAGGGGAAATATTTGGAAGTTATGGACGTCAATGGAAAAGTTTTATTGTCTGTGAAGCAATTATGAGACATTGGCAATATTGATGAAGCTGCTAGGTATATTATATTTATAAGATTAACGAACAGAGATAGGAGACCATACGTATTATTTTTTACACCATTAATAGAAAGATTAACTTGCTCATATATATATATATATATATATATATATATATATATATATATATATATATATATTATATATATATATAAAGTATACCTAGTTTTACCAGGCCACTGAGAGGTGATTACCAGCTCTCATAGGGCTGGCCCGAAGGATTTAGATATGTTTACGTAGCTAGGAAACCAATTGGCTACTTCACAACGGGACCTACAGCTTATTGTGGGATCCGAACCACACCGAGGAATGAATTCATATCACCAGAAATAAATTCCTCTGATTCCTTGATGGCAGAGCGGAAGTATCTTAATTATTATGTCGAAATACAAAAGTGTTGTGATATGTATATATACAAGTCACACACACACACACACGCTATATATATATATATATATATATATATATATATATATATATATATATATAACACGCTCTTCGTCTTGATCACTACAAAAATAAAAGCTCACGTTATTTTCCTGTTTCAACTGAATATAAAAAATAAAATACAAGAACGGCCTTCACATTTATACCAGCTCAGTCTCACGTCCCTCTTCGTAATGTCACAAAAATCAAAAGCCAGAAAACAATTCGTGAAAATAAGACCCCAAGTTTCGCTCCAGAAAATCAGAGGAATTTTAAATGTCTTTGTTGTCTAATACTTATACAAACTTCGAGATTTGATGGGAGACGGAAGGAAGTGTATAGCCTTTTCTTTGTTTTCAAACGAGCAATCTTAGATATTAAGGACATATTTTTCCCTTTTTTTCATAATGTGACAAATTTACATCAGTTAAAGGCAAGATACAGCAAGGTATGGAAGAGAAATGAATGGTCCAGATTGAAAAACTGGAACACCTTTACGAAACCTTTATCAACAGGAATACTCGAAAAGGGTGTCAAGCTTTCTCCAACTGGTCCTGTCGTCTGTATACATTTGAAAGGGCTACACGGTCTATGCAGCTTTCAAATAGTCCTTCTTATGGCGGTAGATAATTGACAAAACAGAACCTTAGAATACTGTCATCAGCTCAGTCTTAAAGAGATTCACTGGCAGGTCTAGTTTTATGGCGACGGGTCCCTCCATAGGTTCTGTATGATGCAGGTGTGTCCTTTAGAAAACCAAGATCTTCGAATATTTTGACAGGTCCAGTCTTACGACAGAACAAGATTTTTGACATTTGTAACAGATCCATGGTCCGGAAGATGCATCAGCAATTCTCTGGTAGACATTAGAGGTGCCCAACACTGAGGGACCCGGGGCAACCCGAACGGGCTGTAAGGTCTGTAAGGTAAAAGCCTTTATAGAGCAGTCATCGAATTTTCTTTTTATGGTCCATTTTTAAGGGGGTGGGCCCTTTGTAGACCAAAACCATAGAATTGTTTAACAGAAGGGTGACCCCTTAAGAAAGCAAAAAATAACAAGTCTTCAAGTGTCTTCCATGATGCTAACATAGCAAACAAAGGTGAACCATTTCCAGAACAAGAAGCTTCCAGGATTCCAAAAATCCTCGTCTTTTATTTTGTTCTTGTACAGAACGAAAATAAATCTCACCAAGAAGAGTTTTCCGAAGATTTGAGCAAAAGCAGAAAGGGGGGAAGTGTTTCTTTCCAGCGAAAGGAGAGAGACAATATTCCTCCGACCGTGGAGGGTGGGGGTGTGGTGGGGGGGGGGGGGGGGGAAGTAAGACTTTATAGATTTGAAGTCTGTAGACTTAATCTTAAAGACGTAAAGTCTAAGGATTTAAAGTCTATAGACTCAAGTTTTACAGGTACAAAGACACCTCTCACGTCTTCTGGCGCCGAAATTTTAACCACAAGAGCCTTGAACTACTTACCACGGGTACCGATACCGGAAGCTGTACTGACACACACTCAAATCTCTCTCTCTCTCTCTAAGGGAACACAAGGACTTTATCTATTGTATTATATAAAATGAATGACTTAATCTATTATATTCACTAAAAACTAAAATAAAAAAAGAGAGACAATGGGCTAGGTGTTTTAGGAGACTAGACGGAAAATAATAAGAAGTTCCATAGAAGAATCAGGGTCATTGTGCTCCTTCCAGGCATTCTAATGACATCCTGTAAGCTCTCTCTCTCTCTCTCTCTCTCTCTCTCTCTCTCTCTCTCTCTCTCTCTCTACATAAAATCAAGCTTTGGAATTCTCCCTCAACTTCCTTATCCTCTACACCCCCCATCCCTAATTCGAAAGACGGTCCTATAGAGCCCATTTAGATAAGGGGTAGAAAAAGATAATATAAGAAAATTATTATGATCCCCATTTATTTCTTCTTGTTCTTCTTTTTCTTCTTGTTCTTCTTCTTCTTCTACTTCTTCTTCTTCTTCTTCTTCTTCTTCTTCTTCTTCTTCTTCTTCCAATGCAAAAAAATAAATGTCAAACTAAACAGTAAAAAAATTAATTAATAAAATAATAAATACAACTACGAGTAAATAAATCAGACAAAAAATACATAAATAAATAAATAAATAAACACGTAAATAAGTAAATAAATAGATAAAGACTCCTACAACCCGGACACGCCCAAAAATGTAAACCACTCCAAATTAACCGGCCACCTCGTTAATAAGGTTACCTGAATATAAATCGGCAACGGTTATCTCAGGTGTGCAAGTGGGGAGGGAGGGGGGTTCGTATACTGGCCACTGGATAATGGATAAAAGGGTCTTCTTAGTGGCCACTGGATAAAAGAACTTTTTAGTGGCCACTTGATAAAAGGGTATGTGTTTGTCATTGCAATAATAATAATAAAGAAGGAAACTGAAGGAATGATAACAGCGGCACAAGATCAGGCCCTAAGAACCAGATATGTTCAAAGAACGATAGACGGAAATAACATCTCTCCCATATGTAGGAAGTGCAATACGAAAAATGAAACCATAAACCACATAGCAAGCGAATGCCCGGCACTTGCACAGAACCAGTACAAAAAGAGGCATGATTCAGTGGCAAAAGCCCTCCACTGGAGCCTGTGCAAGAAACATCAGCTACCTTGCAGTAATAAGTGGTACGAGCACCAACCTGAAGGAGTGATAGAAAACGATCAGGCAAAGATCCTCTGGGACTATGGTATCAGAACAGATAGGGTGATACGTGCAAACAGACCAGACGTGACGTTGATTGAAAAAATCAAGAAGAAAGTATCACTCATTGATGTCGCAATACCATGGGACACCAGAGTTTGAAGAAGAGAAGAGGAAGGGAAAAAACAAATGGAGTTAAGTATCAAGATCTGAAAATAGAAATAAGAAGGATATGGGATATGCCAGTGGAAATTGTACCCATAATCATAGGAACACTAGGCACGATCCCAAGATCCCTGAAAAGGAATCTGGAAAAACTAGAGGTTGAAGTAGCTCCAGGACTCATGCAAAAAAGTGTGATCCTAGAAACGGCGCACATAATAAGAAAAGTGATGGACTCCTAAGGAGGCAGGATGCAACCCGGACCCCCACACTATAAATACCACCCAGTCGATTGGAAGACTGTGACAGAGCACACACAAAAAAAAATTAATTAATCAATAATAATAATAATAATAATAAAAATAATAATAATACTAATAATAATAATAAAAATAATAATAAAGCTTTTAATGACTAATAACAACAATAACAACAACAAGAACAACAACAACAACAACAACAATAATAATAATAATAATAATAATAATAATAATAATAATAAAAATAATAATAATCAAGCTTTTAGTAACAGATTAAATAATTAAAATTAAAGACATCCCGACAGAGAGAGAGAGAGAGAGCAGAGAGAGAGAGAGAGAGAGAGAGAGAGAGAGACTTTGTAATCAAGTACACAAAGAAAAACTCGTGTGTGTGTTCTCTCTCTCTCTCTCTCTCTCTCTCTAAACAAAATCGACAGACGAAAAATTTGACAGCAAAGAGGAAACCTGACGCCCCCCCAAACAAAAAACTTTCGACTAGTGTTTTTTTAATAAGACGAATAATCAAAAGTTACGAATTATTCATATTTCTGTGATTATTTTTGACGAGGGGGGGGTGGTCATATTTTTATGAAGGTGGAGATGAACTTGGTCTGAAAAGGAGGGGAAATAGATTCCCCCTCCCCCCCGAAAAAAAAGTCCTTTTAATCAACGAGAGACAGACAGATATACGTATACACACGCACCAGGAAGGAGAGAGAGAGAGAGAGAGAGAGAGAGAGAGAGAGAGAGAGTATACCGTTTATGGCAGTTCTGGAATGTAAAGTAACATTTATTATTATTATTAGTAGTAGTAGTAGTAGTAGTAGTAGTATTACTATTATTATTATCTTTTTTTTTTCTTTCTTTCTTTTTGGTTTATCACAGTCCTCCAATTCGACTGGGTGGTATTTATAGTGTGGGGTCCCGGGTTGCATCCTGCCTCCTTAGGAGTCCATCACTTTTCTTATTATGTGCGCCGTTTCTAGGATCACACTCTTCTGCATGAGTCCTGGAGCTACTTCAACCTCGTTTTTCTAGATTCCTTTTCAGGGATCTTGGGATCGTGCCTAGTGCTCCTATGATTATGGGTACAATTTCCACTGGCATATCCCATATCCTTCTTATTTCTATTTTCAGATCTTGATACTTATCCATTTTTTCCCTCTCTTTCTCTTTAACTCTGGTGTCCCATGGTATTGCGACATCAATGAGTGATACTTTCTTCTTGATTTTGTCAATCAACGTCACGTCTGGTCTGTTTGCACGTATCACCCTATCTGTTCTGATACCATAGTCCCAGAGGATCTTTGCCTGATCGTTTTCTATCACTCCTTCAGGTTGGTAGCTGATGTTTCTTGCACAGGCTCCAGTGGAGGGCTTTTGCTACTGAATCATGCCTCTTTTTGTACTGGTTCTGTGCAAGTGCCGGGCATTCGCTTGCTATGTGGTTTATGGTTTCATTTTTCGTATTGCACTTCCTACATATGAAAGAGATGTTATTTCCGTCTATCGTTCTTTGAACATATCTGGTTCTTAGGGCCTGATCTTGTGCCGCTGTTATCATTCCTTCAGTTTCCTTCTTGAGCTCTCCCCTCTGTAGCCATTGCCACGTGTCATCGCTGGCTAGTTCTTTAGTCTGTCTCATGTATTGTTGTGCCATTCCTCTGTTCTGTTTGTCATTCTCCTGTCTCTGTATATTCATGGGTCTTCGTCTACTTTAATTAGTCCTTCTTCCCATGCACTCTTTAGCCACTCGTCTTCACTGGTTCAGATATTGCCCCAGTGCTCTGTTCTCGATGTTGACGCAGTCCTCTATACTTAGTAGTCCTCTCCCTCCTTCCTTTCGTGTTATGTATAGTCTATCCGTATTTGCTCTTGGGTGTAGTGCTTTGTGTATTGTCATATGTTTCCTGGTTTTCTGATCTATGCTACGGAGTTCTGCCTTCGTCCAATCCACTATTCCTGCGCTGTATCTGATTACTGGCACTGCCCATGTGTTTATGGCTTTTATCATATTTCCGGCGTTGAGTTTTGACTTGAGTATCGCCTTGAGTCTCTGCATATATTCTTTCCTGATCGTGTCCTTCATCTCTTGATGTTTTATATCCCCTCCTTCCATTATTCCCAGGTATTTGTATCCAGTCTCATCTATGTGTTTGATGTTGCTCCCATCTGGTAGCTTTATCCCTTCAGTTCTCGTTACTTTGCCTTTTTGTATGTTGACTAAGGCGCATTTTTCTATTCCAAACTCCATCCTGATGTCCCCAAATACAATCCTTACAGTCTGGATTAGGGTATCTATTTCCTTGATGCTCTTACCATACAGCTTG
>NC_087208.1:38606004-38638504 GCF_015104395.2 Macrobrachium nipponense | reverse complement strand
GTGTTAGCTGCATTACTGTTTGTTATTATGATTGCAGACATAGACAGTATGTCTATGTCTGCATAATAATGAGACAATCACAAATAAGGAAGCAGTTAAAGACCTTGGTGTGATGATGAATAGGAACATGTTATGCAATGACCAAATAGCAATTCTATTGGCAAAATGTAAAACAAAAATGGGAATGTTGTTACGGCACTTCAAAACAAGAAAAGCTGAACACATGATTATGCTTTATAAAACATATGTTCGTAGTCCACTTGAATATTGCAATATGATATGGTACCCACACTATCAAAAGGATGTTGCACAAATAGAGAGTGTACAAAGGTCCTTTACAGCTAGAATAGAAGAAGTTAAGGACCTTGACTACTGGGAAAGACTACAATCCTTAAAATTATATAGTCTAGAAAGGAGAAGAGAACGCTACATGATAATTCAGGCATGGAAACAGATAGAAGGAATAGCCGAAAACATCATGGAGCTAAAAATATCAGAAAGAGCAAGCACAGGTAGATTAATAGTGCCCAAAACTATACCAGGAAAAATAAGGAAAGCACACAGGACATTAATCCACTACGCACCAGCATCGATAATGCAGCGTCTATTCAATGCGTTGCCAGCTCATCTGAGGAATATATCCGGAGTGAGCATAGATCTGTTTAAGAATAAGCTCGACAAATATCTAAGCTGCATCCCAGACCATCCAAGATTGGAAGATGCAAAATATACCGGAAGATGTACTTGCAACTCTCTGGTAGACATTAGAGGTGCCTCACACTGAGGGACCTGGGGCAACCCGAACAAGATGTAAGGTCTGTAAGGTAAGGTAAGGTCTCTTTATCTCATATTTTCTCTCGCTTTTACCTTTAATGACATTTCCCCAACAAGACTCTCTCTCTCTCTCTCTCTCTCTCTCTCTCTCTCACACACGCAAATTCTCTCTCTCTCTCTCTCTCTCTTTACATTTAGTGATTCTCTCTTTGCCTCTCACTTTAGTGGCACCCACTCTCTCTCTCTCTCTCTCTCTCTCTCTCTCTCTCTCTCTCTCTCTCTCAAGAATCATTTCCGTCAATGTCAACCTGTACACAAAAATAACTCTGATATCACTCACGAGTTCAGGAGTTCTAGAAACCCGTTAATACCTTATTTTTATCTAATCTGTCGTCATTCCACTGATAAAAGAAGACTTCCAAGTCGATTTCTTTTCCTCCGATGTGTTCGAAAGAAATGACGAATGGTTTCATTTTGTAAATAGCGGAGTAGTTAAATCAGTCACTTATTAGTTTACGTTCACAAACGAACACACACACACACACTACACACATAGTAATATATATATATATATATATATATATATATATATATATTATATATTATATATATATTATAGCGTATATATACATATGAGTGTATGTATATATATATATATATATATATATATTATATATATATATATATATATACGTATATATACATATAAGTGTATGTATAGTATATATATATATATATATATATATATATATATATATATATCTTTATATATATTATATATATGTTAGTATATATATATATATATAATATATATATAATTGAGAGAGCTGGTAAAACATAACAAAAACAAAAGAAAATAAAAACATACAAAAAAACTACAAATGGTTTCAGCCACGGAACTACAATAACATAAAAGGCAAGAAGTTCTTCATTGTGCTATTGTACTTCGATATTTGAACCCTGATATGGGGATATATTTTGAGGGGGGGGGGGGGGGTGAGGGGGGAGGGGGGGTAGCTGGCTTTTGTCCTCCAGACCCGATGATGGCAATGGTGCTCGTTCTGAAAAGATGTCTGAACAATGAATATAGATTTTTTCTCATAAAGCACAAATAGGCTTACCTCCTGTGTGAAGAATTCTGTAACTGAGGAAGCTTTGACTATCAAAAATATATAGGCAAGCATTAAACATACAAGCATATCTATAAGCACCTATATGTATTCATAACAGTCCAGCCTATAGTAATTCTCACACCTTCTGAATAAGCTTAACGCTGGATGACTGATATGAGAGAGAGAGAGAGAGAGAGAGAGAGAGAGAGAGAGAGAGAGAGAGAGAGAGAAGGTTAGTGTGTGTGTGTGTGTGTGTGTGTGTGTGTATAGAACAACAGAATGCAGTCCTGAACACTTGAAATGGAAGTACTTTGAAGATCTATTGAATGTGAAAGACAGAACCCCAAAATATCAGCCAATGTGGACATTAAGAAGAAGGAATAAGTAGTAAGAATTACCCACAATCCTCTTTTCATGGAGGAGAAGAAGAAGAAGAATTCAAGACCAATCGACTGATATACAAAATAAAGATGAAACTCAGACCATAAAACGTAAGAAAAAGAATAACAAAAGCATTATAAGTCTGTGGACCTAAAGAGACAACCCACAGGAAAGACAAAAGTTCGAAGACACAGCATTTTTCGTCCGTGAAACCACAGACGCAGCTCAAAGACACGAAGAAACACTAAAGGTGAAAGATTAGCATGGAAGATTTTTAATATGGCGCGTGTACTAAATGTCACATGAAAGCTACTGATAAACGATCACAGAGAGAATTTAGTGAGGAAACATCACTAAACTCCTCTTAGACTAAGCACAGCACAGGACTACACAACAGATCAGGCAGTGATATTTCGAGACAATGGAAGGTTAAAACTGAAATAAAACATCTGAGCAAAAATGACAAGAGAAATAAAATGAGAATGGAAGTGTATAACTGTGAAACTGACCAAAAATGACACGAGACAGAAGCAGCCAAAGACGAAATGAAAGCAGTCGCTTGAAATAAGAGAGGAATGACTTGTGGCACAGAAGCATGCAAACCTACTCTAGAGTAAGAACGTCACAGATATTCCTCTGGAGAGACCGAGTACGAACCAATAATCTAGACTTTAGGAAAACAAACCTTGATAAAATGTCTTCAAAGAACATGCATGCAATCAAAACGGCTTTAATTATTAGCCCCAAACTATCCACCCATCAAAAAACAATGAAGAAAGCCACGGTCCTGTGACAGATTGCAAAACCTAACCTACAGGGACAGTGGTGATGCAACCGGGGGGGGGGGGGGGGGGCTCTGCTCTGCAGATGGAAAACAACATCTCCACACTCTCTTCATAGATTATACATACAGAGGTCGCCCCCTCTGCAGGTAGAACTCCCGTCGAATAATCATTCTCAATGAAGGTGCCTTTTGTCCCAAAATGGGCAAGGGGTGAGGAGGGGATGTTGCCCAAGTGCTCAGCATCACTGCAATCTCTTTACGAGAGGTTATAAAAAAAAGACAGAATATACAGAAAATAGGAAAGAGGTATTGCTAAGTGCCGAAGTGGACCCAGACAACATGACACAAATGTAATGGCATCTTTCAAGGACGTCAGGAACATTTAATGACGGTAATTACATTGAGAATTACCTGTAATTTCTTGTAATTTATTACGACATTGGGCTATAATCAAGACCACAGTGAGTGACTGCACTATTAATGATAGTGTATACAATACCCATTGCACATTAGACGAGAGAGAGAGAGAGAGAGAGAGAGAGAGAGAGAGAGAGAGAGAGAGGAGGGGGTATTCTTTTAGCTGCATATTATCATCAAGAGACCTAATTCTATAGTGAGCAACATACGTGATCTGAGAGAGAGAGAGAGAGAGAGAGAGAGAGAGAGAGAGAGAGAGAGAGAGAGAGAGTTATTCTTTCAATAAGAACAAGGCTACCTTGCCTTATCAACAGGAGACCTTATTCTACGGATGCCAAAATACGTGATCTGAGAGAGAGAGAGAGAGAGAGAGAGAGAGAGAGAGAGAGAGAGAGAGAGAGGGGTATTCTTTCAGCTGCATATTATCATCAAGAGACCTAATTCTATAGCGAGCAACATACGTGATCAGAGAGAGAGAGAGAGAGAGAGAGAGAGAGAGAGAGAGAGAGAGAGAGAGAGAGAGAGCTATTCTTTCAACTAGGACAAGGCTATCTTGCCTTACTAATGAGAGACCTTATTCTATGGGAAGCAAGCACATCGAGAGTCCACAGTCCCCATAAGGTAACCAACCGTCCCATAGGCGGAACAAGCTGTCTACTATCACTACAACTATCATAAGCTATCACACTACTATTCCCACCACTCCTTAGAGAATCATCACTGATGGTCTGCGCGTAACTGGTGCCACCTCTCTTGGCTTACAGAACCATCTTTCTGTCCCTCACTTTCTTCTTCTTAGTCTTGGACTTTTTCTCCTTCGTCCTCTATAACTCTTAGTCGTTGTCTTCTAATCTTCCTTCTTAAGTGATCTTCTTCTTCTTCTTCTTCTTCTTCCCCGAAGGATGTTGGTGTAACCCAGAGAAGACGGGACACTTTTCAGGAAGTCTCTTATTGTGTTATAGTGAAAGGACAGTCAATAGTGCCAAGGCAGAGAGCGAGAGACCTACCTCTCTCTCTCTCTCTCTCACAGGTCCTCGACTCGCAATGGTAAAAACCGTCCCATCCCCCGGCGATCGATCCCCGAAAATGGCGAGGTACAGCATAGGACCAGGGGGTTTTACTCGAATATTCGAAACCGAAGGCAGCAAATTCCCACTTGACCTTTGACCTCAAAGTACGACTCTGACCTTTGACCTAAAAGTACGACTCTGACCTAAATCTGGCCATACGACAAATACGAGCCTCTACCTCGTAGAGTCCATAACACTAGTGATATATATATATCTATATATATATATATATATATATATATATAAATAGAATATATATATATAATAATAAAGTTTGAAGTCTCTATCTTCGTAAATATTCAAACAACGTTTAAAAAAAAAACACTTTCAAATCAGCTGATGAGTTTACCTGTGGGGAATATCTGGGCTCTAGACAGGTTAATTAATTAGCAGATGCCCCCCAAACAGTAAACAAGGGGCATAAAAAACACAGAGCCGCCTCAAGGAATTACTAATCCTGGCCCAGTAACAGGGTGAAACCATATCATCAGATACTCTCTCTCTCTCTCTCTCTCTCTCTCTCTCTCTCTCTCTCTCTCTCTCTCTCTCTCTCTCTCTCAATTGAACTCAAACTATATATGGCCCGTTCTCTACCTATATATTCAAGTTTGTTTTTTTGTTTACATTTTCTGTTAAAAGTCATCTCTCTCTCTCTCTCTCATCTCCTCTTCTCTCTCTCTCTCTCTCTCTCTCTCTCTCTCTCTCTCTCCACAAAATTTAACTCAAATATATATATGCCCTATTCTACCGTAAATTGAAGCTCAAGTCACCAGGTGTTCATCACCCTCTCTCTCTCTCTCTCTCTCTCTCTCTCTCTCTCTCCATACATTCTGATCCGATATTTCTTTCTTTTCGTGACAAACAACGCCGTCTCCCTCGTCTGTTTGTTTGTTTTTTCCCCCTTTGTTTGTGGTTCCTTGTTTGTTATTGGGATTAAGAAAGGTCGGTGGCTGGCTTGACTTTTTACGGGAATTTGACTAATCTCGGTTTCCGGATGAGGAATGTGTTATGGGGGGTAGGGGGTAGGGGGGGAGGAGGATTGGGGAAAGAAGAAGGAAGAGAAGGTGGGGGGCGGGGGGTAGGTGTGAGAGACAACTCAACCTTGGCGGAGGTTTGCGGTCTCTGAACGATCTTGTTATATGGTTCTAATTTGACTCATTTTGAGCGATCGAATTTCTCTCTCTCTCTCTCTCTCTCTCTCTCTCTCTCTCTCTCTCTCTCTCTCATGTTTGTTCAAAGAATATTTTTACCCTGTGAGTTAAATTTAATTTTCCAAAGTTTGCTTGTACGAATTTTTTTTTTTTTAATCTAACTGAAAAATATATTTAATATTCCAGTTTCAACTTAATTTTTGCATCTAGTAAAAATATCGGATATTGACATTATTACCATATACTATAATATTCCCATTTTTTATGTCAGCCTAAAGAATACTTTAACTCTTCTGCTCAAATTTGTATAATCCTGTCTCCAATTAACTTTATTCTATAAAGCTATATTTCCCTTTTGTTGATAACGCTTTAATATATGTCTGAATTACCACCTCCTAAGTAACTATAAAAAAATCATTCTATAATCATATTTATATTCTAAAATTTGTTAACCTTAAACAAATAAGCATAAAATACCATCTTCAACACAATTCCAAATTTTGTAACCTGTAAAACTATATGTTCATTTTATCATTTTCTCATTTAAAAAAATACGTTTAAATTACATTTCCCTTTTTCTAATTTTAACATTTAAATTTCATCCTACAAGGCTACATCTTCATCTCTTAATTTCAAAATTTAATTAGTTTAAATTAACCTAATCCGCGCAATTTTAACATCAGAAAACACATTCGAATCTCCAGTTTCTAAAGAATTCAACCTACAAAAATAATTTCCTTTATCATTCACACTGTTGACAAAAAATTAATAAATAAATAAATAAATAAATAAAAATAAAACGAGCATGTAAGAAGAACTTGTCCCGCCAAAAGGTTGGTGTACTAGAAAGTTCGATTGTGATCAGAATCTTGCAACTTCTGTTGCCTCACAAACACTCAACATACGCACAAACACACGCGTGCTTACACAAACAGGATGTCCGCTGCTGCAAAACATACACAATAGTTGCATGATGGAGACGGAGTAACCACTCTCGATATATACACAAACACACTGTCTGTCTACTTACTCCAAATTGCTGTTTTCATAGCACAAACTTCTAGACACACATACGCACACACATGCATACACAAACAGGATGTCTGCTGCATACACACACGCAGTTCAAACGCATGCAATAGTTGCATGATGCACAGGAAGTAACCCACATCGGATCTATACACAAAATCACACCGGATGTCAATTAGGCCTAGTGCTGTTTCCTCACGACAAACTTCTAAGCACATACGCACAAACATGTTTGCTGCAAACACACAACAGTTGCACGACGCAAAAGCAGTAACCAAACTGTGCGTACACACACAGACAAACTGGCTATGTACACTAGACTCAAATTGTCGTTTTCTTACCACAACCTTCTAAATCACAATACAAACATACTTTCTGGCCTTGGCTTGTTAAAACATCAACCAAAAGTAGTGTGAAACAAGCACTTACTCAATCAAAATCATCATCATTTTCTTTAAAAGACCTCTCTCTCTCTCTCTCCACGAACAAAAACAGTTTATGTTGTCGTGCATACTGGCTTCAGTGCGGACACACGTGCACGCACACACAATGGCAGATCCCAAACACATCGCCCCCTTCCATCTTGTCTTAACGTCGAATTATTTCATTTCTGGCTGTTACGGGAGTTGTAACCCTTTATTACATGGGAGGAACACGTGTGTGAGCGTATGTCTATACGTGTGTGTGTGTGCGTGTAGTTTTATCTATCTCCTTATTCTCGGCTTAATGCCTTGGAGACTTGTTTTCTTAGGGTAGGCCTAAACAACTAGTCCTTTTAAATATTCCTTCACAAGGTGGTAGAATGGTTCCAGAATGTATGAGTACATTGAGTAGGCCTAAACGGAAGGGTTGAGTGATGAGTATTCTAGTGCTGCTCTTTCATACGGGATGAATTCAGATTCCTAATATAGGCTGAATTCACATTTCCGATCTCAAACATGACCCCCCAACAAAACAGGAGGGACAACAAACGATTCTCTGGGATGTCCTCGTCAAGAAACTGCTTCTAATCTACTGCTGCCAAATGTACGAAACAACACAAACAAATAAATAACGCATCCCCGTACTTAAAGGACTGAAGGTCCAACAGCAGAAGCGAGAGAGAGAGAGAGAGAGAGAGAGAGAGAGTAGCCACAACAGCTGGTCCTCCAAACTGGAGGGTAACGTGCATCATTACGTCGCCCTCGACTTACGAGCTGATTCATCTTAAAGAGAGGAAATGTCTGTATTCTTAAATGGCCCCAATCCAACCCCGCTCAGTCAGTCTGCTACAGCTTCCCCTCAATAAGGGGGTCACATAGGGGAAGAGGGGGGGGATGAGGAAGGGGTTAAGGGGTGCCCCAGAAACAGTGCAATAGGGGCCAGGAAGGAGGAGATGCCATGGGAAGTAGAAGACTGGAAGGGGTAGCACGTTATGCCCATCAGGACCTATTACGAAGAAGGAGGCAGCAGGTGCAGTGGTGGCCCCTGGTCTCCTGGTGACAAAATCAGAATAGCTGTCTTTTCCCATTTGTTTCTTTCTTTCTTCTCAGAGTCTGTTCGTCGTCTTGTCTGTTGACTTTACGAAATAAGACGGGGTCCTCTTGGAGTCTTCACAAACACAACAGGCGAAAACATCATTCTTAACAATGTCCACGCTCCTAAGGTATAATCCAAAAAGTCATTGAATTACCTTGCATGCCTCCACACATTAGAAAGTTCCTAAGTGAAACAAGGTATAAAAACAGCTAATGGCATGATACTAGTATTATTACACAACAAAGGAACAAGTAGACAGACCCAGAGGCAATATGTCTTAAAAGTGGCATGACAGCGGGTAATTCCCTCTTCATTTCTTGGAAAGCCAAATAATCCACGTGTCTCTCAGTCTGAACTACAAAGGGTACTAGGTGATACAATGCTGCTACCTATAAAGGCATCTTTTACTCAGTGGTACGCGAGGAGACGACTGAAAACCACAATACGTCGTCATATTTATTAGTGCAAAACAAAATGTTTCCAGCAACTATGAACATTCAACCTCAATTGAGAACAAGTCAGCAGAGGTGAATCATTCAGTGGAATGTTTTCAGGATATGTGTGAAGGATAAGTCCAAACAATCTCCAACTGACCTTCATTATTATCTAATTATACATGAAATTTCTGTAATTTCCCTGCTATTAACTCCATATTTTTCTTCAAGCTTCTGCATCTCCTAAAACCTTGGATGAAGAGTCAGAGTAGTTTAAGCACCTAGCAAGCAACAAATGTCTGCTATGTGGTATGTAAATACGTACCTCAGGTACTAACAGGCTAAAACCTAAGGTAGTTAAACAATCAAAAACAACCCAGGTGGCTTCATGAGATACTCGATAAGCTTCTTCTATTTTGGTACAGTTTGCTGAAAGCTTGGTTTACAACAAAAATTATTAAAAACTAGCTTCAAAACCACTTCTCCAAGGAAGTCATTCATTACCAAATGGTGTAGGTTGCATCTTGGAGAGGAAGATGCAGTTTATTTCCATCCTTTGACATTGCAGACTTCCAGCAGTGTTTCAGAAAGGTTACAGAGGGCATTCATGATAACAATATTCACGAGTGGTTGTATGTGGAGGGCATTGATCCTGGGTATCAGTTTGTAAGTCTCAAGCTTTAATGCCAAACTCAGGTTTAAAAGCCAGGCTCAATGGCCACCAACCAGGGAGCTCCTTCCAGCTGATTCAAGGACATCTGTATCTGTAACTGACAAGTCCTTGTCTGATGGGGAGACCACCAATAGTGCTGCTGATGACACCACTACCCTGGATACTGATGGCAATGATGATGATGACAAGGACAATGGCACTCTCTCTTGTCAAGTCTAGTTTAAGGAAGATTCGTGAAGTACTTGATATTCTCATCCTGATGCCATCGCATCACCTCCAGCTCCAATACCTTCAACTACTGACATCGGGTCACATGCAGGAACTGCCCTGTACTGCCTCTGCTACTGCACTGTATTGGGTTACTTGTAGGTACTGCACTGTGTTGCCTCTCCAACAGCACTGTACTGGGTCACTTTTTTTTGTAGGTATTGCACTGTAATGCCTCTCCAACAGCAATGTATTGGGTCATTTGTAAGTACAGGTAGTCACTGGGTTACATTGGACTTAGCTTACGTCTTTCTGAGGTTACGGCGCTCTGAAAATAAATTCATAAAAAATTATTTCCTGGGTTACAAGCGCATGTTCTGGGTTGGCGTCACCAGTCCGACGGAACACTGAAATTTAATATGGCTCCAAAATGGCAGAAGGGTCAAAATTTGGAGGTTTATTAATGAAAAGCTCAATCAAAATGTAGGTTATGTCATTTTCATGACATGCAAAGTATCAAAAGTAAGGTTTTCTTAGGATTTTTGACGATGTCTTGGGTTACACAGTTTTCCGCTTACGTCACAGCGTAGAAACGGAACCCCTGTCATAACCCAGGGACTACCTGTACTACCTGTACTGCATTGTATTGCCTCTCAAACTGCATTAAATTGGGTCACAAGTATGTACTACACTATATTGCCTCTCCAACAGCAATAGTCACCTACCCTCAAGACAGCACAAGGAGGAGTCCAACTTATCAAATGTTAAATTACTTTTCCAGGCCACTGCACTACAAAACATGAGAGATAGAGTGAGCACAGAGAAAAGGTTGGGGGGGGGGGGGGGGGAATTTGGGGGGGGGAAATGGGCTTAAATTGCTTAATAAGGTTGAAGTTCTCTATGTAATGTAAATACTGGTATAGCAGAGTGCAGCACATTTATTTTTAGTTTGTTCATAGATTTTAATTTAATTAAATGTCCTGCAAATCAAAGGTAGAGTGAAACAGAGAACTTGAATGTTGTACAGTACAATAATTCAAGTATAAGTCTTCAATGAAACATCACATGAAACTATACATATAGGTAGTGTATCATATTTGTAAGCACTTATAGTTCCTCGCTGGAAGTGTGGTTTTCGCTCTTGGCTGCCAATCCGGTGGTCCAACGCGGAATCAGAGGAATTTATTTCTGGTGATAGAAATTAATTTCTCGATATAGTGTGGTTCGGATCCTACAATAAGCTGTAGGTTCCGTTGCTAGGCGACCAATTGGTTCCTAGCCACGTAAAAATATCTAATCCTTCGGGCCAGCCCTAGGAGAGCTGTTAATCAGCTCAGTGGTCTGGTTAAACTAAGATATACTTTTTTTTTTGTAAGCACTTATAACTTACTAACTTGTGAATAGTAACCTAGTAAAAGTCCCCTCCTATGTTCACTCAATAGACAGTTAAGTGGAGCTGTACTTGCAATGGCTCCTCATTTGGATGGCTTAGTACTGTACGCAAAACACAATTTTGTTAGAAAATGTACAACTAGTGCATTCTAGCATAGGGCAGCAGCTGCTTGTTTAACTGTACACAGCTGGTTATAATTTTTGGTTATTCTACTTCTAATGTTTTTCATTTTACTGTTACACACATACGCCATTCTGGAAGCATACGATACACACATACACATTTGCATACATAAAATACACAGAATACATATGGACTCCTTGAGTGTGATGATACAGTAGCTTATTCATCCTTACTGGTATCTAGCTAGTTTAGGTAGGCTACAATAATGTCCCTATTATAGAGAATGATGTCTGGTGAAATATCTAACTTGCTTTAGTGCCTAATTTTTTAGGGTATTTTATGTAAATTGTTAGCAAATTGTTAGCTTATTAGCTACACTTATTTTATAACAAAAAAATCGTCAATAGGTACCTATATACCTAGCTCTTATTTCTAGGGTTCTTCGTGTTTTACTGATTTAGAGTAAGTTTGCAGAGGCTAGCCAAGGTTAGGTTAGGATTACAGGGTAGCCCAACATACAATAAAAATTCACTTTACAAGTTCTACACTTTGAAGAAATCACCAAAATTCTTTACCTAGTACTATGGTACTTTACTTATTTTTTAAATCACTGTCAAATAGGATTCAGTGACAATACCTAAACCTTAAATAATATTTTTATATGCCAGAAGAGTTATATATGTCATAAAAAGTAAACAAATAGGAAAAATAAGTTTTGAATACTGACAGTAAATGTTGCGTAAAAAACTGCTCTCTAGGCTAGCGAAGTATGAATGTGTCATATGTTTATTGTCTTTTTTTATTTTCCTTCGACGTAACGTACTAATAAATAAGTTTAATGCAAGCCTATAAATGATATTAATATCAATAATATCAACGAAACAAAATAATGGCCGGGAATAAATACGGGAAGTTGACATAAATATTGACAGAACATTTCGACCTACCTTGGCAGGTCTCGATGTGTCCTAGGTATATCTCGATTTCACTAATAAAATCGCTTTATTCTTCCTTCTATAGAATCTACAGTTATCTACAGTTCACAAAGAACAAAATTCCCGAAGGAAAAGTCAGTTTAAATAAGTATAAATCACGAAAATAGGTCAATTTTACCGCCTCGTCGATGAGTCACTCACTTACGTAAACAAAACGTAAACATAAACAATGGATGTTGGATGAATGTCTAATAATTATTGACAGATGAGTCACTCGGGCGCGATGTTTGAATATTTTTTATTAATAATTTTCTCATAGATGATTTGAATAAATTTTTTAATGATAAATTATATAATTCAGCTATTTAAAACACAGACGAAATTCACGCTAAAGCACTTAATTAAACAAAACAAAGCGAACTTATGATTATTTAGATAAGGCATGGCAACATGTGTGCTTGAGTCTCCTATAGAAAATCTGTTGGGTATTACGATGATTTGCCTGTATTCATTAAAATAGACCTATTTTTATCGTTTAAGAATCCTTTTACACTATTATTGAGTTATTTTCAGTGAAATAAACTGAAATTAAAATTACTGAAAAAGAATACTGGGCAACGTCTCGGCTAACGTTCTTTTTCTTCAATGCACACCAAATACGATAGAATGCTGACTCTGGAAATGTTCACGACTATTTTTGTACGATCTGAACTTGAAACTCCAGACCTCATTCCTGAAATTAAAGCTTTCAATAACCTACTGCAAGATATAATTCATGATATGCTGATATCTATCATAATCTGAAATGTAACTCAACCTTAGGTAGGGTTTAGATGCATTTCTTGACGGCTAGGCCGATGCTGGCTTTAAGTTAAGGGAGCATTGTGAACCTCGGAAAATAACCTCTCCATTACCATGTATATAGTGAGGTAGGAAGAATATTTGTATATAATGATACGCGGTGAAGATTTATCCTGGAGGCTAATTTGCAAATAGATTACAAAAATTTCAATGTTACTTCGAAAAGTCATATTTTTTGTTGGGCTGTTTAGAATGTTTGTCTCTAGTCTCAATGCTAGTGACCAGTATTTATCCTTTTTCAATTTTTGTTTAATGAAAGTAGTTCTCAACAGAGTAGGTGAACGGTTTGAAGTCTTGAATTCATTAGATTTTTCTACGATTTTTTGGTTATTTATTTATATTCTTCATGTACTGCATAGAGAGGGCCGAGGGAAAAGAGGAAGTTTTCGTATACTAATTCTTCACATAATCCCTTCATCCATCACAATTTGTTATTCCCCCTTTCCATGCAAACTCTCTCTCTCTCTCTCTCTCTCTCTCTCTCTCTTCTCTCTCTCTCTCTCTCCTCACTTGGCAATGGTTTCACCATTTCATGTTTTATTGCTTGGCACTAGACCTAGTTTGAGGTTTTCTTACCCAAAGGACTGAGATGTATGTCTGTGTGGGCCATAGAGCGTCAGCTACTTACCCTCTGTGGTGTGGGTTCATTTGCATTATGTCATAATGATAAACTGAAGAAGATTAGCTTTAAAATGTGTCCTTGGAGAAACTGGATGTCCAATTCCTTTCGATGGTTTCCGTTTAAGCCTGATACGTGAGAATAGATAACACAGTACACTCTCTTGACTGATAAGTATTATACTGTTATGGGCTAGCCGTACATACACTATTCCCATTAAAATATTATTCTATATTCTAAACGAAATTGTAAATTTACAGATATGAGGATCTGTAGGGTGGAGTACGTGTTACCACACTAGATTTGTCTTTGATGGCAATGAAAGTATAATTGATTCGAGATATTACCTCTTTTATATCTTGGGAAAATATGAACAAATCAACTGTGAAAACTATAAAAATATAAAATAAAAGCATTTTAACTTCATATTCCGCGGCACCAGTGCCATATTCAATGACATTTCACCTTGCCGAGGAAATTGAGGAGGAGCCGTTACAAAGGCAACACATACAACTTGACTATAATCGCCAACTGTTGACAGCAGTTTTTTTTGATTAGTGATTTCTTTCTATATTTTGCGGAATTGCCGAGATATTACGAAGTTTCCCTGCTGTAAACCTCCATTATAAGGTAAATGAAGCCGTATTCTTTGGAAATATAGGAAAATAAGGACAAATATAGGAAACCATGTAGAAGTATTTATTACTTGTGTGATGTCAATAAACAGCTGTTCCTCTGTAGGTAGGTGTAGCTACTACTATTTAGCTAGTATTGCAAACAGTTTCTTGTTTTAAAAGTGAACACCTGCGCCACATGTGTGAAATTAGTCGTAAAATTGCAAAAGAGTATTTTTGGTTTATTCCTGCTGGTCACCGCCTGCTTAAAAAGCAGATCAAAGACGTAGGCTACGTTTTATGACGCAACCTAACCTAAGCTATCCTTGGGCGCCGTACCACGCCCCTTCCAGGGGAGGATAGGGGGAGGGAGGCCTCCTAGCCCTCCTCACCTCCACCCTGAGGGGACATCTACCCAAAGGCGCCGTCCCCTTACCTGGGGAGGGTAGTTGGGTGGGGTAGGGCTATAGGGGGTCACCTTAGGGAAACCCATATAACAGAACTTCACGAGTAGTATTACCTATGTGTAGGGTTAGCAGAGGTGAAATCATGAGAATGTGTGTACCAGTTAATAAGAATTTTCTTGTATACCCAGGTGCTGGAAACCAGTTAATTAACATCACTTCCTTACCCGGCTACTGGTTACAAACCGGTGCTACTATGACCTTGTCAGCCAACAGTTGCCTGACAAGCAAGTCATGAAAACCTTTTTTGAGTACCCATTTTGGAGGCTGTATGAAATGAGAACTCAAAAAGTATATTGGTGAAACATTCCATTAGTATAGGGCAGTGTTTCTTGAATTTTCTTGCAGCGGACCCCTTTAGTAAAAATTACTCGTGTAGCGGACCCCTTATTATGATAATTTCCCTCTTGGGTTTAAAAGGGTTTTCAGGGGTATAATATATTGTACTAAAATTGCTACTAAATTATTTACTAATGTAAACATAAATAATTACATTTTACTTAAAATAACTTTCACAACATTATTAATTTTGCAATTACACAAATTTTAGTGAACTTAACAGCAACGTTTCCTCCTCACATTATCCTGAGGACCCCTTGGAACATTCTACGGACCCCCGGGGAACCGTGGCCCACACTTTAAGAAACACTTGTACAGGGGCGACATGCCACCACTCCACTCCTGAAGATAATTTATAGAAGGTTGTTAACAGATGATTCACCAGAAATCAACAGATTTAGAAGATTGCTAAAAGATTATTCACTGGAAATCAACATCTGTAGTGAGTTATTGAAACCAAAAACAACCTTTTCAGTGAGTTATTAGAGACAAATTAAATTAGTCCCAGTAACCCAAAATATCTGAAATTATAACGACCTAACCTACATTATCTGATCTGATATAACCTACATTGTCACTTTGGTGTATGAATAAATCAACAAAGAATGCCGAGTTTCAACCTCTTCATAATTCAGCACCAAATGCCATGAAATTTTTTTGGTTCACGGTCATTAAAATTGTGAAAATTACTTCAGAATGGTGAGCTAAATTATCATACTGTGGATATAAAAAGTAACACTTCGGCAACCAGCAACCATGTAAGCAAGAACTTGTTTTCACAATTAGAAACCTTCTGCCAAGCAATTAATCTCTGTTATTTTTGGTGTAGAGATAAGGCGAAGGAAGAAAGCGAGCGTAAGGAAGTTGTAGGTTGACTTAGTCATTGAAAGCACCTGTGTGATTGTTAGTGAAGGTCAGAAGATACGTAAGAGGAATCTGCGTCAGTGTGTGAGGTGCCTGTGTGGGTGTTTGGAGTTGCATTTAGCCATTTTTTTATCTCTATTTTTAGTAGTTGCAAAAGATTTCTGATCAAGTTTAACCTCATGAAAATCATCATTTAACTTAAAATTACTTGTATTGAATCTGAATTACTTGCATTGGCACTTCAACTGAAATAGGAATTTGCATATCGTTATAGGTAGGACTGTTCTGGGAAAGGGCTCTTCAAAAAATATCACACAGGACTAAGATCTGAACCAAAAACAATACAACTAGTTTGGAATGTACAGTATCTGTAACCTTCTTGGGCAAATTTGTAACCCCTTAATACACATACTATTTAAAAGGTGCAAAACGAATTATTCTCTCTCTCTCTCTCTCTCTCTCTCTCTCTCTCTCTCTCTCTCTCTCTCTCTCTCTCTCTCTCTCTCGGAAAAGACCAGTAGGGAATAAAGTTTTTTATGTTTATTCAATAACATGAAAATTATATAAAAATTATATCGAAGTCAAGAATTAGTGGTTCTGTTTCTGTTCACAGTAGCTCATTTTTTAATTTATTATTATTATTATTATTTTTTTTTTTTTTTTTTTTTTTTGTTTTTTTTTTTTTTTTTTTTTTTTTTTTTTGTTCTATCACAGTCCTCCAATTCGACTGGGTGGTATTTATAGTGTGGGGTTCCGGGTTGCATCCTGCCTCCTTAGGAGTCCATCACTTTTCTTACTATGTGTGCCGTTTCTAGGATCACACTCTTCTGCATGAGGCCCGGAGCTACTTCAGCCTCTAGTTTTTCCATATTCCTTTTCAGGGATCTTGGGATCGTGCCTAGTGCTCCTATGATTATGGGTACGATTTCCACTGGCATATCCCATATCCTTCTTATTTCTATTTTCAGATCTTGATACTTATCCATTTTTTTTTCCCTCTCTTTCTCTTCAACTCTGGTATCCCATGGTATTGCGACATCAATGAGTGATACTTTCTTCTTGACTTTGTCAATCAACGTCACGTCAGGTCTGTTTGCACGTATCACCGTATCCGTTCTGATACCATAGTCCCAGAGGATCTTTGCCTGATCGTTTTCTATCACTCCCTCAGGTGGAGGCTTTTGCCACTGAATCATGCCTCTTTTTGTACTGGTTCTGTGCAAGTGCCGGGCATTCACTTGCTATGTGGTTTATGGTTTCATTTTTCGTATTGCACTTTCTACATATGGGAGAGATGTTATTTCCGTCTATCATACTTTGAACATATCTGGTTCTTAGGGTACCTGATCTTGTGCCGCTGTTATCATTCCTTCAGTTTTCCTTCTTTAGCTCTCCCCGCTGTTAGCCATTGCCAATTGTCATCGCTGGCTAGTTCTTTAGTCTGTCTCATGTATTGTCCGTGCATTGGTTTGTTGTGCCAGTCCTCTGTTCTTTCTGTCTTTCTCCCTGTCTCTGTATATTTTCGGGTCTTCGTCATACTTTTTTTATTAGTCTTCTTCCCATGCACTCTTTAGCCACTCGTCTTCACTGGTTTTCAGATATTGCCCCAGTGCTCTGTTTTCGATGTTGACGCAGTCCTCTATACTTAGTAGTCCTCTCCCTCCTTCCTTTCGTGTTATGTATAGTCCTGTCCGTATTTGCTCTTGGGTGTAGTGCTTTGTGTATTGTCATTTGTTTCCTGGTTTTCTGATCTATGCTGCGGAGTTCTGCCTTCGTCCATTCCACTATTCCTGCGCTGTATCTGATTACTGGCACTGCCATGTGTTTATGGCTTTTATCATATTTCCGGCGTTGAGTTTTTTGACTTGAGTATCGCCTTGAGTCTCTGCATATATTCTTTCCTGATCGTGTCCTTCATCTCTTGGTGTTTTATATCTCCTCCTTCCATTATTCCCAGGTATTTGTATCCTGTCTCATCTATGTGTTTGATGTTGCTCCCACCCCATCGGTAGCTTTATCCTTCAGTTCTCGTTACTTTAATTTTTGCCTTTTTGTATTAGGGTGGATTAGGGTATCTATTTCCTTGATGCTCTTACCATACAGCTTGATGTCGTCCATGAACATCAGATGGTTGATTTTGTTGCCTTTTTTCTTGAGTTGGTACCCGGCATCCATCTTCTGTAGTACTTTTGTCATGGGAAATCATGGCTACTACGAAGAGTAGTGGGGACAGTGAGTCGCCCTGGAAGATCCCTCTCCTGATATTAACCTCTGCTAGTCTTTTTCCAGAGCTTGTAAGTATTGTATTCCAGTTGCCGCATTTGTATTTTGAGGAAGCTGATGGTATTTTTCCTCTGCCCCATATATTTTCAGGCATTCTATTAGCCATGTGTGTGGTATCATGTCGAAGGCTTTCTTATAGTCTATCCATGCCATGCTTAGGTTGGTTTTCCTTCTCCTACTGTTCTTCATTACCATTTTGTCTATCAGGAGCTGGTCTTTTGTGCCCCTACACTTCCTTCTGCAGCCTTTCTGTTGGTGGGGGTGGGGATGGTGTTGTGTCTCCTCTAGGTAGTTTGTATAGCCTTTTCACTGATGATACCTGTTAGTAACTTCTACATTATTGGTAGGCAGGTGATAGGCCTGTAGTTACTGGCTATATTTCCCTTACTCTTGTCTTTTTGTACTAAGGATGTTCTTCCTGTGGTCATCCATTTGGGTGCTTGGTGATTTGAGATACAATGCTGGAGTTGTTCTGCTATTCGTGGGTGTCGGGCTTGAAGTTTTTGAGCCAGTATCCATGGACTTCATCGGGACCTGGTGCTTTCCAGTTTGGCATTTTCTTAGTTGGTGTCTGACTGTGTCTGTCGTGATGTCTGTGAATCTTTGTTTTATTCTCCCTGTTTCTTCTTCCTTGACTTCCTGGAGCCATGTTGCATGTTTGTTGTGTGATACCGATTGCTCCATATGTTTTCCCAGAGTCTCTTACTTGATTCGGCTTCAGGAATTTCTGGGTGGTTGTCTTCCCCTCTTAGTTGGCTGTATAGTCTTTTCTGGTTGGTTCCGAATAGTTTGTTCTGTTGGTATCCCTTATTCCTGTTCATGTTACCGTTGGAATTTGTTGTGCTTTGGCCTTAAAGCTTTTCTGTTTACATTTCTTCTTTATTGTTTGTGTTTAGTTCCCCTCCCTTTTTTTCTTGTACTTTTGTATTTTCGTTGAGTTTCCTTTTTTTCCTTGTTTTCTTGCTTCTTAGCCTTTTTTTTTGCCATCTCTTTCAGTTTACTCAAGTCAGATCTCATCACCATGATTTGCTTTTCCAGGCGCCTTTTCCAAGGAGGTTGCTGTTTTGGTTTCTGTTGGGTTGGTTGTGCTGGTGGTTTTGGTGTTCGAATCCCCATCAGTTCTGCTACTAATCTTGCTCCTGCATATACCAAGTTATTTGTTTCTGTGATACTGGTGGTGTGTATTATGCCCATTATATTTCATTGGCCTCACTTGTTTTCTCCTAATTTCTTGGTGTTGTAGGCTTTCATGGAGGGGATCTTTGTTCTCTCTGTATCTGGCTCCATCCATTGTCTAATCTTTTCTACCCATTCGTCCTCTCTGTTACTTCGTCGGTGTTTCTTCGTGTGTCGTTGTTTGATACTTCATCCTCCCTGCGTTTTCTGCTGCATCGTCTCTCAGTTCGTCTTCGTGTAATTCGTTGTCGTGTGACATTTCCCTTTCCAGTTCTTCTCTTTCTGTTGGGGAGAGCCAGTTCTTTTTCTTTATGTTCCTTACTTGGTCTGCCAGCCTCTGCTCTGTTTGGGGGGTGTTATTCCTCTCATTCCAGATGTTGACCAATCTTCTTCTATATCCTCTCTCCGTCGGGTTGCTTCTGATGTAGCATCTCCATATTTCCTTATTTTCTTCTCTTGTCCTTTCTTCCTTTTTGCCTCTGTAGCTCCAATCTCAGGCTGTTCATTACTGTCGTTGTGGTGATCAGTTGCTGGATGACGACTCCAAGTACCTGACCGTCTTCCCCTACAATTGGGTTGAATACCTGGTTGCCGGACGAAGCTCCTCTGTTGCCAGAGGTTCCATTTACGTCGTTGTCGTTTATTCATCATTTCTTTCCATCATTGCTTGAGTTTTTGCTATTTAACCCATAGCTGGACCCTACCCCCATCAGGGATAGGTACTCATTTACAGCTGAGTAGACTGAGGAAATTATGTAAAGATCCTTTCCCAAGGAATCAACGCCGAGGAGAGCGGTCACCCATCCAACGACTGACCAGCCCCAATGTTTGCTTAACTTGACTTAAGTCTATTGACGGCCTAACCCACTCCTCCACGGCGCCACATATTATTTTATTATTATTATTATTATTATTATTATTATTATTATTATTATTATTATTATTATTATTATTATTATTATTATTATTATTATTATTATTATGTTAAAATCACATTTTGTTTTCATAGGAGCGAGTGAGGAAAAAAATGAATAATGTTTACTAATCTGAACAGGAATCACGCATTAATATTCGTACATTGAAGAAATATCTAATAAATATGAGATATTCACATAAATATTTCTCGTTGAAATATTTGGTTACGACTGTACGTGTATAATGGAATATATATATTTTGAATATTTTTATTTCATTCTGAATATTATTGTGATAATACGTCATGTATTTTCTTGCTAAATAAATTTTACCATTCTCTCTCTCTCTCTCTCTCTTGAACTGAGTTCTCTCTCTCTTGGTTTCTATTCTCTCTCTTCCCCTCTCTCTCTCTCTCTTCCTTCCTACGAAATATATTGTTCTCACTAAATATAGCATTTTGTATATTTCTCTCTCTCTCTCTCTCTCTCTCTCTCTCTCTCTCTCTCTCTCTTCTCTCTCTCTCAGACAACCGAGATATGTTCATAAATTATGCCCTTGCGTGTGTGTGTGTGAGACACCAGTTAACACGTGTCTACCAAGTTGGCGCGTGTTTCTAGATACACATGACATTTTGCCAAAACCTTTTTTTTTTTTTTCACCATTCCTCTGAGAAACTTTCACTTAGTGTTACGTGACATAATTATGGCTTGCGCGTGCGCACACACACACACACACACACACACACACACTTCACAGCTGTAGTCCTTAGAAAAGCGAATATTTGTCAAAACACACTCTCTCTCTCTCTCTCTCTCATCTCTCTCTCTCTCTCTCCTCTCTCTCTTCTCCTTCTCTCTCTCTCTCTCTCTGATAAAAGGATAATGGTTCTTTATCTTATTAACGAATGCTCACCCCAAATCTCTCTCTCTCTCTCTCTCTCTCAAAGGAGTATACATTGCTTCATTATGTGATTTCCGGAGAATCACTTCTTAGCACTTATAACATCGAAGGAAGAGAGAGAGAGAGAGAGAGAACTCTCTCTCTCTCTCTCTCTCTCTCTCTCTCTCTCTCTCTGGAAACAAGACAGGCACCTTTCATAATATGAAGACTGACTTGTCCTTGTGAGAGAGGAAGAGCTATTTGAAGACACTTGACTACTTAGCATAGGCAAGGAGAGATGGAACAAGAGACAGTCTGACAGACAGACTGACAGACGAGGGATAATGCTGCTTAAGGGGACGAAGGACATATTTCCTTGCTTGCAGAACGCAGTTTCTGACAGTCATCAGACTCATTAGTGTATCATTGCCTTCTCCGGTAACCACCATCATTAACAGTCAACGACGAGACTTCTTTCTGTTGTTATAATCTCAGCTTTTTCCTTCTTTAATATATTTCAAGTTTGATAATCCCGTTCCGAATAATCCCTGTCACGATAAATGTATGTTTAGTAAGCTTAAAAAATACCCTTGATTTATACACGATACCCACTCAGAATTCTTGTGATTGGTTTAAGAAATAGGTATTTTGAAATCCCTGTCATATTTAATGTTTAGGACCCTAAGAAATACCCTTGTTTTATACCCAATACCCACTCAAAATTCTTGCCACTACTTTAACAAATAGATATTTGAAATTCCGTCACTTTTAATGTTTACTAAGAAATACCCTTAATTTATACCCAATACCCACTCAAAATTCTTGCCACTACTAAAAAAAAAGATATTTGAAATTCCGTCACACTCCATGCTTACTAAGAAATACCCTTAATTTATACCCAATACCCGCCCAAAATTCTCTTGAATTATTATGACTGCTTTAACAAGTAGATATTTGAAATTCCGTCACACTTTATGTTTACCAAGAAATACCCTCAATTTATACCCTGTACCCACCCAAAAAAAAAAAACTTGCCTCTCTATCTTCTTCTTCTTCTTCTTCTTCTTCTTCTTCTTCTTCTTCTTCTTCTTCTTCTTCTTTTTGAGCTTTTGAAATGATAATAGCTATCTGCTGATAAGTAGATTATGTTAGCAATAAACATCTGTTGGTCGGTACAAGTCACAGCTTTGCGTAGCTAGTGATACATCGTCATAAACAAGTTGGCAATTTATCGCACATGAGTCATAAACAGGATGAATACATGTTAACGACTTATTGATAGTTTTAAGCAGTGCTTCATACACTTACGTCAGCAACATGTTGCTGACTGGCTGAATACAAATCAGCAAGTTATTGATAGATCCAACCAACGCTTCATACAATTATTCAGAATTGTCTAAGTTTAATTTTCCATGTAGGGTCGTCAACTTGTCTCCAGCCTGTTTTTGATGTGTATGCAACATGTTGCTGACAGTTTGGATACAAATCAGCGACTTATTGATAGCTCCAACCAACGCTTCATGAAAATGCCAGGATTGATGATAAAATTGCTCTGAAATTCATTCATACAAATCTACATAGTTACCTCTCTCTCTCTCTCTCTCTCTCTCTCTCTCTCTCTCTCTCTCTCTCTCTCTCTCTCTCTCTCTCCGTCCTCGTATCATGACCTTTAAGCTTCCCTCCATCTTTTCCAGAACGCCATATCATCTTTCTCTTCCTCCATTACTGCCCGTCTGTGGCAATTATCATTCTTTCCTCTCCCCCGGAATTTATTAATTATTCACGTGTCGTCTGCTGCTGGTGGTGGCTCCTTTGGGTGTCATGGTGTCGTTTTTGGATTTGTCGAATTTTTGGAAGACGTTTCAGGCGCCCTTGAGACGCAGGCTTTAATATTTATGACAGTTGAATATTGCAGTTCGAGTTTATTTACCCGTTTAAATCAGTGACTGATATATTTCTTATTAACTTTAGGATCTGGTGAGCGTTTTTTACCAGGTAGTTTCGATGCTCCTGTCTCTTGTCTTCTTGTCTTCTGTCTCCTGCCTCTTGTCTCCTGGTTTATGTCTTCTGTCTCTTGTCTTCTGTCTCCTTCCTCCTGTGTCTTGTCTCTTGTCTCCTGTCCTCTGTCTCTTGTCTTCTGTCTCTTGCCTTCTGTCTTCTGCGTCCTGTCTCTTTTCTCCTGTTTTCTGTCGTCTGTCTCCTGCCTCTTGTCTTCTGTCTACTGTTTTCTGTCTCCGCCCTGCCTGTTCTTCTGCCACCTTCATACTGTCTCTTGTCTCCTGTTTTTTTCTGTCTTCTTCCTACTGTCTCTTGACTGTTGTCTCCTCTACTGTCTCCTGCCTCCTGTCTTCTGTCTCCTTCCTCCGTCTCTTGCCTGTTGTCTCCTGTCTACTGTCTCCTGTCTCCTGTTTTCTGTCTTCTGCCACATTGCTCCTTTCTCATGTCTCTTGCCTCCTGTCTTCTGTCTCTTGCTCCTGTCTCCTGTCTCCTCCCTCTGAGAGAGAGAGAGAGAGAGAGAGAGAGAGAGAGAGAGAAAGGTTTGGTTGCTATACGTCCAAAGACTTTAAATTCACATGCGTATACGTTACGGGTCAACAAAGCATGAGAGAGAGAGAGAGAGAGAGAGAGAGAGAGAGAGAGAGAGAGAGAGAGAGAGTAACTGTAAGTGACTCACTGCTTTCTATTTAAGCTTACAAGGCATTACTGTCCACGCCCTTATATAGATATCTGCCTGGAACTCGACAGAGAGAGAGAGAGAGAGAGAGAGAGAGAGAGAGAGAGAGAGAGAGCACAGGCGAAGCTGAATGACAATGATATTGTTGAAATTGATATGCTTTCTAGAAACCTTTGGGAAAGTTCCTGTCTTCCAATGTGGTATTCAGATCGTAAATAGTAAGTCATGGGCCAGTTTAAATATTATTATTATTATTATTATTATTATTATTATTATTATTATTATTATTATTATTATTATTATTATTATTATCAATCTGCAAACACTCACAGTGACCAAGCTAAAACTTGCAATGCAAAATTGCAAAAAAGCCATCCAGTGAATAAATAAATAAAAACACGTAGCAGTAATAATCTATATATATATATTTAGACAAACTAGAATAAATACTAGCTTAGCAAAGTCCAAATTTGAATTTTAAGGTCTCATAAAAGTAAGATAAAAATCAAGTATATATCTGCTAACACCTTTGCAGTTACATGTTTATGTGGCATATAAAGGTTTGATTACATACTTTTTATAGGTAGAGAGAGAGAGAGAGAGAGAGAGAGAGCAACTCCCAATCGTATCTCCAAGCAGGTGGCTATTCCGTGGTCCAGCTGTGTACAAAGTTGTTAAACTGGTTTGTGTGGAATGTAGTGCGATAAAAACAAATGCACGAATATGGCCATTTATATATATAATATATATTTAAGCTCCTCATTAACAGATGTGAGAGAGAGAGAGAGAGAGAGAGAGAGAGAGACTCGCATTCCCTCTTTGCCATACGCCTAGTCCCAAGTAGGTGGCTAGTTCACCTTAGCCAGGATGTAGTGAGTGAGTGTCTGTGGTTGCTAAACTGGATTTTGGTGGGTTCCATGATCCTGGGGTGGTGGAGGGGGACTTGTCACACTACCGGGCCCCTAACCTCCTCCGGGAGGGGAGGAGGGAGTTCACATGCCATATTTGGTGCTTAGTACCCGGGCAGTGCTTGATGCTGGTGGCAGAAGGCGAATTTTTATTAAATTAATGTTATTTATTTAACTTTTGTACATGTCACCATATCATGACTTTTTCTCAATACATTTATCAATTTACTTTTATTCCCCAAGTAACGATTGCTACAAAAAATGATATAATTCATCCGCTCTTTCATCTTTGAAGTTTTTTTTTCACCGTATTTCTACTTTCTCTTAACACATTTACCTATTTATGTTTATTGCACATGGAACGATTGTTACAAAAAATATATAGTAGTTCTGCCCCTTTGCGGTTGATTTGTAGGTCATTTAGGCATATGGCCAACTCCAAGCTTTATAAGGCGACTACATCTCACTACAAGCCTACAAGGTAGTAGGACTAGACAGATAAGAGACGGAGAAAAGCTGAATTAATTAATGGCTTCTGTCTCAGACAGAAACGTATTGACGTGGAAAGTGACAGATATCGGTGCGTTCGAAGGAGAGAGAGAGAGAGAGAGAGAGAGAGAGAGAGAGAGAGAGTTCAGACTCGCGGAATCTCCGAAAGCCAGGACTGTCACCTTTAGACCTATATATACCCGAAAACCTTAGAAGGTAGACTTTATTAACGTTTAAAAACTCCTCCTCACTGGTAGCCGCTGGTTTTATTACGCACATTGATAGCCGCCAAAGCACAGTAGTAGTTCGCTCAAGGTATTTCTGAGAAATTCGATGATTGCTTAATATTCAGCTCCTTAGCCGCCCGTAGTCTGGCTACCTATAAGATTATGCAAACACGCACCGGAAGAGCTCCAAGGAAAGGCGTGCGAGTTATATGACGGGCGGACTTGGGATGGGCGTTTGTTGTTACATGCAAAACAGACACCCTGTCTCTAGGGCACGAGAATATTAAGTGGATATTGAGACGACATCTGGGTGAATTTTTACGAGGAACGGAAGGTATGTAGGTTTAAAAAAAAAATGAGACGTTGCTTATGGCAATATCTGGCGCGTTTTGTAGTCCGTCTAGGCTTATGTGGCATGTGCTTGATGTTGTTTCTGGGGGAATATTTACGAGAGATAGAAGGTTTTTGAGACTCATTCTTGCGGAATATTTTCAACAGGTAGAAGGTATGTAGTGTTACAAAGACGTTACTGGTGGCAAAATTGGTGAGACCACTTCTTGGAAAATTTTTAACGAGAAGTATTGCCATTTCGTCTTGTAAGCCTGTTGCTAATGGCGACATGTGGTGTGTTTTGCATTTTGCTTTGCTCCTTTTACCCTAAAATGGCCGTGGATATCGTGAATGTGAAGATATGAGCAGATAGTCGAAGCGAAATCAAACCAGTGGATGAGATGCGGCCCGCCAGCTTTACAACACGACACCGGCATGAGGCTTCCTGATGATAAACAGGTTTAGGCCGATCTTTTTCTGAAACCGGAACCATCATCTCGCGGAGAAGTCAGATCTCCTTCTCCTTTTCTTATTTTTCCTCTTCTCCTTCTCCTTGGAAGAAGAGAGCGAAGGAAAGATGGTCATCCAAGGCAGGGGAAAAAGGAGAAGCCGAGTGCCATTTTTGGTACAGGGAGGTACGGTTTAATCGTGGTCGCTGATATGCGCATCTCGCGTTTCATTTTGCTCCGTCATACTCTTCTTCTTCTTCCTGATCTTCTTCTTCAGCCTTATCAGGGCGTATTACGTTCTCTGCGGGATGGTATGAAGTGGTGGGGCATGAACTTATCTCCTACCTCGTAATCAGAGGCCGGATTCCTCGTATGATTTTTAGGAGAGCGAGAAATCCAGATTAAACGAGCTGACAGATTTGGAATTCTGGTGTGTATTGTTTTTTGTGCAATTTTTGGGGGAATTGGGGTTATCTTATTGGTTTTTCTTTTTACATATGCCAATTTTAATTTGTCTAATATTTTGTTATCTAATAATGATACAAAAATGCTCATTGTATATATATTGTTTTTTCTTTTTACCTTTTTTTATTTATTTTTAGTGATGTGAACTCGACATATGCGAATTTTAATTTGTCTAATACTTTGTTATCTAATAATGATAAACAAACATGCTCAGGATATATATATATATATATATATATATATATATATATATATATATTATATATATATATATATATATATATATATATATATAGATATATATATATATATATATATATATATATTTGTACGTGGCTAAGACTAACTGGTTACCTATCAAACGGGACCTACACCTTATTGTGTGATCCGAACCACATTATATCGAGAAATGAATTTCTAATCGCCAGAAATAAATGCCTTCACTTCCACGTTGGCAGAGCGGTGAATCGAACTCGCACTGGCCTAATCAGTAAGCAGCACGTAACCCACTCGTCCAATGAGGAACGCGAGGAGTTATTTAAGGGATAATAAGAGGTCACTCACGACTCCAGATTCTCTCCGCTCTGGTTTTCCATTGGGAATGTCTATTTTAACTGTATCTCCGTCCATATTATCTTCCTTTCTGTCTGGCTTCTTCAGACCCCTCTCCAAATAGTAACAATGGACCTACTTATTTCAAAAAGAATGTTTTTTCTGCATTTTTTTTTTTGCTGTTTTTCTCTGATTTTTTGTACTGTTTTTCTGCTTTTTTGCTTTTTTCTGCATTTTTTGGCACCCCCTCACCCCAACCCCCTAACAAATACGTCCATTTTTTTTATATATAGATTTAACTTCTTGTTCGAAAAGAAATAAATTTATACCCATTTTCAGTAATCTCACTCTTTGAATAAATTTTTTATTTTAGTCTCAATATAATAAAAAATACAATTATTTACTTAGAGAGAGAGAGAGAGAGAGAGAGAGAGTAGAGAGAGAGAGAGAGAGAGAGAGAGAGGAAGAGATTATTATTTTTCAATTATTGCCTTTTTGTGAAATATTTTTCGACCACCTGGTTACCCAAGGTAATTACTGACGAGTAATTGCTCATGTAATTGGTATGGTAATTCCATTGCATAAACAGGAGTTTTCATGGTACTCTAACTCGTGCTCACTCGTTAGTCCAAGAGATTTTGTTATTATTATTATTATTGATTATTATTATTATTATTATTATTATTATTATTATTACTTGTGGGATTACGACAACGTACAACACAATTTATTTTTTGCTAATTTGTACAAATATATATAATATATATATATATTGTGTGTGTATGCATGTATGTATATACGTACATATAGTAATATACACATACATGTATACATATATATGTATATATATTTTATATATCACACACACACACACACACACTTCCCAAACTATACACAGTCCATACAAACGTAATAACGCTGGGTTACAATTACCATACGAATTTCCAGACCTCAAACCTTCCTTCCAGCTAGGTAAGACACAAACCCCAACTTTCCAGGAGTAAGGTAAGGTTTGTGGTATTCAGGAGCCTCCAGCATTTTGAGGGGTTGGGGGGGGGAGAATGGGGGGAGGGGGTTTGGTCCTTGATGAATGCATAGCCTGACTACGCTAAGTGAAAGCTGTAGATAATTAGTGTGATAATAATAATAATAATAATAATAATAATATAATATAATAATAATAATAATAATAAACAAAACAATTAATAATAATATCGATTTAAGATATGTTAAGTTGAGATGATAATAATAATAATAATCATGATAATGATAATAATATAAAAGTAATATCATGGAGTTAAGATATGCTAAGTTGAGATAATAATGATAATAATAATAATAATATAATAATAATAATAATAATAATAAAGTTATAACTTTTCAGAATGAAGGTACCTTTAATCTGAGTTACTTTTGGACGGTACATAACGTCCGTGGCATGGTACCTACCGTCTCCAACTCTCTTTCATGGGTCGTATATATCGTGGCATGGCAACCTACAGTTAAAGAATCGGGCGCACTGTTTACCCGTAGTTCGCCACGGCACGATAACAAAAAAGCCCTCATAGGCAGGCTTGTTTGTGGAGAGCGTTTTTGTGTCTGTTGACGCAAGTATTGACTTAGTACCTGGTATGTAGTCGACTGTGTGGGTTGTATCCTGTCATTGTGTATTATTTATTTATTTATTTATTTATTTATTTTTTGCCGTGGGAGTGTTTTTTATTTTCTAGGCCTAGTTTGTTTTTTTTTTTTTTTTTTTTTTTTTTTCTAGATTTTATTTGCTGTTTTTTCTGATTTTTTCTTTTCTATTCCTGTTTTTGGGGATGTTTTTTTTCTGCGTTTTCCCCCCCCTTTCCCCCCTTTTTTTGCTGTTATTTTTTCTGGATTTTTTCCTGTTATTTTTTATTTTTTTTTTATTTTTTTTCTGGATTTTTTTGATTTCCTGTTTTTCTTTGGCTTTTTTTTTTTGCTGATATGTTTTTTATGGTTTTTATTTTTTTCGTGTTTTATTTTTTTCTAGAATTTTTCGGTTTTTTTTTTTTTTTCTGTTATTTTTTCTGGATTTTTTTTCCTGTTTTATTTTCGATGGATTTTTGTTTTAGGACGTTTTCTGCAGAAGTGTTGTTATTTTTCATGATGCCTGTGATGTGGAACATAACAGTTAAATACAAAACAAAAAAAAAAAAAAAAAGCGACATTTTAAATACTTTTTTAGTTTTTTATTTTTTCAGTTTTTTCGTGGAAACGGTTTTTTATCTTTGTATGTGTGATTGTTTTATATATATATATATATATATATATATATATATATATATATATCTATATATATATATATATAGTATATATATATATAGTATAGTATATATATATATATATATATATATATATATATACACATATATATATACTATATATATATATATATATATATATATATATATATATATATTATATATTATCACACATATATATATACTATATATATATATATATATATATATATATATATATATATTTTTATGTATTTGTATACAGGTGTGTATACCTCCTCATCCTACAGTACTCGAAACCTGAACAAAATTAAACTGGAATAAAAAAAAATAAAAAAAAAAAAACACATTCACTTACCATCCTCGACTCGACACCGGATGCATCGTAGAAATTTGTTTTACATCCTGCCTGGAGAAAAATATTAAGAATTTTTTTATCTCTCTAAATTAAAACACAAACTCCAAGCTTTTCTCTCTCTCTCTCTCTCTCTCTCTCTCTCTCTCTCTCGCTGAATGGACCGACGTCATATTTATTTGTTTTTTTTCTTTTACCTCAAATTGAGGTTTGGAACCAGCTGGATTGTTTTTTTTTTAATGAATAAAAATAACTTTTTGAGTTCGTCTCTTGTTTTTTTCGGCATATTTGACGCTGATGACGTCACGGGATACAAATAGATGAGATGTGGTGACTAACGTCTTTTTTTTATTAATTTTATTTGTTCATTAATATTTTTTAGGATTTATTTTGCAGTGAAATACTATGATAAGAATTTACTTTTATTTATTTATGAATTTATTTTAAAATTTATTTTGCAGTGAAATACAATGATAAGAATTTACATGATTTACTATGATTTATTTACTTTATTTGATTTTATTTTAAAACTATTTTGCAGTGAAGTACAATGATAAGAATTTACTTTTATTTATTTATGAATTTATTTTAAAATTTATTTTGCAGTGAAATACAATGATAAGAATTTACTTTTATTTATTTATGAATTTATTTTAAAATTTATTTTGCAGTGAAATATCTGATCGATACGTTTAATTTCACATGCGTTGCCAAGTTACTTAACGAATCAATCAATATAGTGACCTAACTTATGTAGGGAATATGTTTTTAGAAAAACAAGAAACTCATTTTTATTAATGTAATTATTTATTTATTTTGTAAGTTAGATGTCAGTGATATGCCATCAATACATTTCTCATGCGTCGCTAAGTTACGTAAACAAATCAGTCAATCGACCGCATAGAATGAACACACTGGTTTCTAGTATGATACGCGTACTGTAGTAGATTCACATCAACCGTGCATCTGATGTCTAGGCCAGTCCCTTACGACGCTCCTGATTGGCTGCTTATAAGCCAGTCACAGGGCTGGAAAAAACTCAGTCTCTCGAGAGAGTTCACAAAGACAGGATGTATGTTCCACCTCTCCTGAGGGATACCTTTGAAAGACTCTCCTGAGGGATACCTTTGAAAGACGTATCCCCTCAGGAGAAGGTGGAACATACATCCTGCCTATGTGAACTCTAGAGAGAGACTGAGAGCTTCCAGCCCTGTGACTGGCTTATCAACAGCCAATCAGGAGCGTCGTAAGGGACTGGCCTAGGCAATCAGATGCACAGCTGATGTGAATCTACTTTTTTAGTTCCGTGTCAATGGCCGTGATACCTGGGTGGGTGGGGAAGGGAGGGATCGGGGGGGTGGGGGGGGGGGGGGGGGAGGGGGGGGGGGGGGGGGGGGGGGCGGGGTGGGTGGGGGGTGGGGGGGGACAAAACAAAAGTCTCCTCGCAATGGCATTAGTAATGTTGTTATACATAGCTCCATATTTCCATCTTTTAATGAGATTTTCGTAGCCTCTGGTACCCAAGCTCCCCCGACGGTGGTCCTGTGCTTAAAACTGACGACGAGAGAGAGAGAGAGAGAGAGTAATGATAAGGCCCACTATAGCATGCAGCAAGAGTCCACGGGAGAAGTTTTGAAAGTAAAACGTGGGTTCCATTTTTCTATAGCACCATTAATTAGGATACGGGTAGATTGGAGTAGTTATTCAACTGCCTAATATATATATATATATATATATATATATATATATATATATATGTGTGTGTGTGTGTGTGTGTGTATACTATATACTATATATATTATTTATTTATTTTATACTCCAGATTCGGTATCCAGTCATCATCAGGTCGTATTACTTATAATGCAGAAGACAGCTTTTTTTTTTTTGTGGCTACCAGACAGCAGCGGGGGGGGCCCATTTTGAAGACTTTGTGTGGTTGTCATGATGGCATTTCTCTCTCGCTCTCTCTCTCTCTCTCTCTCTCTCGCTCTCTCTCTCTCTCTCTCTCTCTCTCTCTGTGAACCAGGTTTGTAGAATAGTATAGAGACATGTCCGTAATAATATAATAATAATAATCAACCAAACAAAAAACTTCTTTCAGTTTCTGAAATTTAAAAAGAACCCACAAAATCACTTTGTAACTTTGTTTACTTCTAAGTATTTACATTTAGTTTTACTCCCACTCGAGTACTTTTAAGGCCCTATCTGTGGCCCATTTTCAAGAGATGTTTGGGATGTTAGCCTGGGTCAAGGCCCAGCAGTCTTCTGGAACTTCTTCTCGTTGAGCTGTCATTTTATGTGATGGCTGTTCTGGTTTCCTTGAGATTGCCAATCCCCTCTTGTCGCTCCGATAACTAAATGTAAATACTTAGAAGTAAACAAGTTACAAAGTGATTTTGTGGGTTTCTTTTTCAATGATAATAATTGTAGTTCAAGAGACTTGGAGCTGAGAGATAATAATAATAATAATAATAATAATAATAATAATAATAATAATAATAATAATACTTGTAGTTCAAGAGACTTGGTGCTAATAATAATAATAATAATAATAATAATAATATAATAATAATATAATAATTTGTAGTTTTAAGAGACTTGGAGCTAATAAATAATAATAATAATTGAATTAGGATTAAGCCCCAGGTTTGCCAGTCGACTGCTGTGTGTCGCAGACAACCGCTGGATTAAAAATCTAGCCGCTTTGCATTCAGCACGTTGCCTGAACCCAGCCGACAAGATCTAGTATATGTACATCAAACTCGT
>NC_087208.1:38426004-38603504 GCF_015104395.2 Macrobrachium nipponense | reverse complement strand
GAAGAAGGAGCAGAAATAAGAAAAAAGAATCTGGTGCTCTAAATATGGCAAAAGGGTCACCAAGAGCGGTGGGAAGAGACAGACATCAAAAATAGCAGCAGACCTGATCATTTGCACCACTAATGCGAATATCCAAAACATTAAGGAAAGAATATTCAACTAGATAGTAATTCGTCCTGAGCGAGCGTTTCATTTTCTATTTATAACTATATATAGTATATATATATATATATATATATTATTTATATATAATATAATTATATACATATACATACATATATATAAGCAAATACCACAGCAAAATTATACGCAGAAATCCAAGCGCTTTCGTCTTTGTACTAAGACACTGTCAGTGTCTTAGTAAAGACAAAAGCACTTCGATTTCTGCCTATCATTTTCCTGTGGTATATGCTTTTTTAAATATATATATATATAAATTATATATATATATATATATATATAGGATTTATATATATAATAATTGATAAATGGAGCCCGTATAAACGCCTATATATAGAAAGTAAGCACTATATTTTGGCGTTTTTATGGGCTCCTTTTATTAGATGGAATTCTGTTGTAACTGAACATTTTTACCAGTCACGTATACGTATGTGCGTGCGTGTGTCTGAAATATCAACTCTCTCCGGAGTCCGAATCCCCTTTCGGGTCCCTACTGACTTCCCGGGAAGATTCCCGAAGCAATTGGATTCGAAGACAGAAAAAATCCTCATCCCCCCCCCCCCCCCACCCCTCCCCAAATCCCTCTTCCCGTCCTCAGAATCACTGGGCTTTTCTGTTTCTAAGGCAACAACTGGCAAGTAGGTGAGAGTAATCAGCAAAAATGTTGAACTTTACGATGTCAAATAATTTTGTGAAATTCTTACTGGACTCAGTCCTCTTCGCAGGACTAGTGTTTATATATCTTAGCGGTGGAGTCCAAGCATTTGGACTAGGTTATTTGTTCCGCTTATTGGCCTTAGTCTTCTTCGGAGGACTATTGATTATTTCTCTTAACGATGGAGTCCAAGAAGTTGGACGTGATCATTTGCCACGGAAAAATATAAACTTGGCAATGGACGGAAACTGTCCTAAAGAACGCATGGAAGTAAATGAAATCGCCAGGAAGCCGAAGAACAAGAGGGAGATAAAGCAAGAACTCTGTGGACAGGCGCAGCAGAAGAAAGGCGATAATACCCTCTCGCAGATTTTCCAATTCGGGAAGGAGAAGTTGTGAAAAAGAAGGCTCCTTCCAAAGCGAGACTATCCGACAACAACAGATTGGATTGCGAGACTCAAAACCGTCTGCTGAGGAGTGGATCAGGTCTTGATCCAACAAAATATAGATCAGGCCCTTCAAATAGAGGCTCTGATGAAAGAAAACAGAGATCAAGCCCTTGAAATAGAAGCTCTGAAAGCTAGGATGGAGCTACAAATCGAGGAATTGGAAGAAGCTCTTCGGCTGGAGAAACGCGAGAATCAGTCTCTCCGGTCGAATGATCTAGTCCCAGGAGGCCTGTACAAAAAATACGTGAAAGGAAGTGAATTACACAGATTTGTTGCGAGAAATGAGAAGACTAAGAGAGGACCACGAAAGACTGAAGGAGAACCACGAGCAACTCCAGAAGGTGGTCCTCAATGAGAAGAAGAAAGAGGAAGGAGGGAGGAAAGAAAAGAGAAAGCGGGAAATGGAGGAAGAAAGGAAAAGAAAATGAGGACTTGAGGGATTGGGCCAGCCGCTGCGCTGGGTTATGAAATCCTCGAGTTCTATTCTAGACTGGGACTTGTGGGATAAAGACTACAGTTATGGTCCAGACTCGACTCGACTGGCTACAATCTGGAGATATGGTGTGTTCCCGGAATCTGAGAGAACGAGCTCAACGCTGGAGAAGTTCAAGAACTCATCGTCGGAATCAGTGGAGAAAATATCAAGCCAGGCCGCCTAACTTTCTGGCATATCCGAGGACTCAGAAAAAGCTTGAAAAACTGGAGAGAGATCAGAAGGTAAAGAAGAGGATGTTGCGAACGCGACGTACCGATGATTTCCAAGAGACATCTCTTACTTAGGCTCTGGCTACTTAAGGCCTGGCTAGTGTATGGCCCCTTTCCTTGTCGATAATCACTCTCTTCCCAATCTCCCCAAAAAGATAAGGCGGGTGATAAGACGCGTGTTACATACAGAGAAAAAAAAAAAAATTTCCGAAAAGGTGGTGATGCCTGATCTACTCAGGTCGCACTATCTTCAATGGCAGTTTGGTGGGCACGTGGAAGAACTCTCCCGGCGAGAGGCAGTGGCTGGTGATATCCCCCCATCTCATTAAACGGAAGAATTATCACTGGTTAGAGTCAACAGTCAACAGTTCCTAGGATGCAAGAAGACCAGCATTCAGATGAGAGTAATTCGGAGGCAGGAGGAACAGCTCTCAGATGAGAGCCAGAGGTAATTCGGAGGCAGGAGGGACCATCTCTCAAATGAGAGTCAACAGTAATTTGGAGGCAGGAGGACAAAGCTCTCAGAAAGAGAGCCAACAGTAATTCGGAGGCAGGAGGACCAGCTCTCAGGATGAGAGCCAATGGCCAGGGATCTTCCCAACCACCTGGTCTGGCAGAGGAACTCTTACCCAGCAAGAGCCAACAGATCACCTCTCAGGCCGAGAGAGACACCAGAAGGCCTCCAGAAGGATACCAGAGGTATACCAGAAGGTGATTCTGTTAGAATAATCTAGAAGACCGGCTCTGCAGAAAGAAGGAACTTTTCCTTTGAGTATGCTATGACCCTTGATGAAGACTTCTAATAGAAGATCTCTGTCAAAGCGGGCAAATAGTCGGATATCTAGATCTATTCTTACAGATATCTTCCTTCTGGTAATTCTGTTGGAATAATCTAGAAGACCGGCTCTGCAGAAAGAAGGAACTTTTCCTTCAAGTATGCTATGTCCCTTGATGAAGACTTCTAATAGAAGATCTCTGTCAAAGCGGGCAAATAGTCGGATATCTAGATCTATTCTAACAGATATCTTCCTTCTGGTAATTCTGTTGGAATAATCTAGAAGACCGGCTCTGCAGAAAGAAGGAACTTTTCCTTCAAGTATGCTATGTCCCTTGATGAAGACTTCTAATAGAAGATCTCTGTCAAAGCGGGCAAATAGTCGGATATCTAGATCTATTCTTACAGATATCTTCCTTCTGGTAATTCTGTTGGAATAATCTAGAAGACCGGCTCTGCAGAAAGAAGGAACTTTTCCTTCAAGTATGCTATGTCCCTTGATGAAGACTTCTAATAGAAGATCTCTGTCAAAGCGGGCAAATAGTAGGATATCTAGATCTATTCTTACAGATATCTTCCTTCTGGTAATTCTGTTGGAATAATCTAGAAGACCAGCTCTGCAGAAAGAAGGAACTTTTCCTTCAAGTATGCTATGTCCCTTGATGAAGACTTCTAATAGAAGATCTCTGTCAAAGCGGGCAAATAGTCGGATATTTAGATCTATTCTTACAGATATCTTCCTTCTGGTAATTCTGTTGGAATAATCTAGAAGACCGGCTCTGCAGAAAGAAGGAACTTTTCCTTCGAGTATGCTATGACCCTTGATGAAGACTTCTAATAGAAGATCTCTGTCAAAGCGGGCAAATAGTCGGATATCTAGATCTATTCTTACAGATATCTTCCTTCTGGTAATTCTGTTGGAATAATCTAGAAGACCGGCTCTGCAGAAAGAAGGAACTTTTCCTTCGAGTATGCTATGACCCTTGATGAAGACTTCTAATAGAAGATCTCTGTCAAAGCGGGCAAATAGTCAGATATCTAGATCTATTCTTACAGATATCTTCCTTCTGGTAATTCTGTTGGAATAATCAAAAATACCGGCTCTGCAGAAAGAAGGAACTTTTCCTTCGAGTATGCTATGTCCCTTGATGAAGACTTCTAATAGAAGATCTCTGTCAAAGTGGGCAAATAGTCGGATATCTAGATCTATTCTTACAGATATCTCCCTTCTGGTAATTCTGTTGGAATAATCTAGAAGAGGGGCAGGAAGACCAGCTCTCAGATGAGAGTAATTCGGAGGCAGGAGGACAAGCTCTCAGAAGGAGAGCCAACAGTAATTTGGAGGCAGGAGGAACAACTCTTAAATGAGAGTCAACAGTAATTTGGAGTCAGGAGGACAAGCTCTCAGAAAGAGAGCCAACAGTAATTCGGAGGCAGGAGGACCAGCTCTCAGGATGAGAGCCAATGACCAGGGATCTTCCCAACCACCTGGTCTGGCCGAGGAACTCTTACCCAGCAAGAGCCACCGGATCACCTCTCAGGCCGAGAGAGACACCAGAAGGCCTCCAGAAGGATACCAGAGGGATACCAGAAGGTGATTCTGTTAGAATAATCTAGAAGACCGGCTCTGCAGAAAGAAGGAACTTTTCCTTCGAGTATGCTATGACCCTTGATGAAGACTTCTAATAGTTGATCTCTGTCAAAGCGGGCAAATAGTCGGATATTTAGATCTATTCTTACAGATATCTTCCTTCTGGTAATTCTGTTGGAATAATCTAGAATACCGGCTCTGCAGAAAGAGGGAACTTTTCCTTCGAGTATGCTATGTCCCTTGATGAAGAGTTCTAATAGAAGATATCTGTCAAAGCGGGAGAATAGTCAGTATTCCTAGATCTAGTCTTACAGATATCGTTCCTTCTGGTAATTGTTCTGTGGAATAATAATCTAATAAGACCCCGGCTCTGCAGAAAGAAGGGAACACTTTTATCCTTCGAGTATGCCTATGGACCCATTGCTGGAAGATTTCTAATAGAAGGCTTCTCTGTCCAAAGCGGGAAACTAAAAGTCGGATATCTAGATTTATTCTTGCAGATATCCACATGCTGGTAATTCTGTTGGAATAATCTAGAATACTGGCTCTGCAGAAAGAGGGAACTTTTCCTTCGAGTATGCTATGACCCTTGATGAAGAGTTCTAATAGAAGATCTCTGTCAAAGCGGCAAATAGTCGGATATTTAGATCTATTCTTACAGATATCTTCCTTCTGGTAATTCTGTTGGAATAATCTAAAAGACCGGCTCTGCTGAAAGAAGGATCTTTTACTTCGAGTATGCTATGACCCTTGATGAAGACTTCTAATAGAAGATCTCTGTCAAAGCGGGCAAATAGTCAGATATTAGATCTATTCTTACAGATATCTTCCTTCTGGCAATTCTGTTGGAATAATCTAAAAGACCGGCTCTGCAGAAAGAAGGATCTTTTACTTCAAGTATGCTATGACCCTTGATGAAGACTTCTAATAGAAGATCTCTGTCAAAGCGGACAAATAGTCGGATATCTAGATCTATTCTTACAGATATCTTCCTTCTGGTAATTCTGTTGGAATAATCTAGAAGACCGGCTCTGCAGAAAGAAGGAACTTTTCCTTCGAGTATGCTATGACCCTTGATGAAGAGTTCTAATAGAAGATCTCTGTCAAAGCGGGAAAATAGTCGGATATCTAGATCTATTCTTACAGATATCTTCCTTCTGGTAATTCTGTTGGAATAATCTATAAGACCGGCTCTGCTGAAAGAAGGATCTTTTCCTTCGAGTATGCTATGACCCTTGATGAAGACTTTTAATAGTTGATCTCTGTCAAAGCGGGCAAATAGTCGGATATTTAGATCTATTCTTACAGATATCTTCCTTCTGGTAATTCTGTTGGAATAATCTAAAAGACCGGCTCTGCAGAAAGAAGGATCTTTTCCTTCGATTATGCTATTACCCTTGATGAAGACTTCTAATAGAAGATCTCTGTCAAAGCGGACAAATAGTCGGATATCTAGATCTATTCTTACAGATATCTTCCTTCTGGTAATTCTGTTGGAATAATCTAGAAGACCGGCTCTGCATAAAGAAGGAACTTTTCCTTCGAGTATGCTATGACCCTTGATGAAGAGTTCTAATAGAAGATCTCTGTCAAAGCGGGAAAATAGTCGGATATCTAGATCTATTCTTACAGATATCTTCCTTCTGGTAATTCTGTTGGAATCATCTAAAAGACCGGCTCTGCAGAAAGAAGGAACTTTTCCTTCGAGTATGCTATGACCCTTGATGAAGACTTCTAATAGTTGATCTCTGTCAAAGCGGGCAAATAGTCGGATATTTAGATCTATTCTTACAGATATCTTCCTTCTGGTAATTCTGTTGGAATAATCTAGAAGACCGGCTCTGCAGAAAGAAGGAACTTTTCCTTCGAGTATGCTATGACCCTTGATGAAGACTTCTAATAGAAGATCTCTGTCAAAGCGGGAAAAGGACCAGCTCTCAGATGAGAGTAATTCGGAGGCAGGAGGACTAGCTCTCAGGATGAGAGCAAACAGACCTTACATCTTGTTCACGTTGCCCCAGGTCCCTCAGTGTGAGGCACCTCTAATGTCTACCAGTGAGTGGCTAGTGCATCTTCTGGTATATTTTGCATTTTCCAATCTTGGATGGTCTGGGATGCAGCTTAGATCTACACTTTGTCTTAATAATATTGCAAGTGGCTTTGCAATAGAATGAACTACTTTCTTTAACAAAATAGCAGGGACACCATCAGGTCCAGCTGCAGCTCGATTTTTAATTTCATTAATAGCCTGCACAATATCAGCTTCATTAATATCTATGTCTGATAAATATTCACTATTTTCATCCCTTATTTCTGTATCATTATTTTCATTATCAATTCTAGGGGTAAATTCTCTCTTATATCTTTCTGCCAATATGTTGCATATTTCCTTTTTTCATTCATTAATCTCTCTTCAATTCTTAGAGGGCGTATTTCTATTCTTCTTTTATTCATCTTTTTTGCATACGAGTACATTAGTTTGCGGTTTTGCTTGATATTTACTAGGGTTTTTTCTTCCAAGTCCCGTTTTTCATTTTCTTTTGATTGTATAATCTTTTGTTCTGCATATTCTATCTTACTTTTTATTTCCATCACTTTCCATGCATTTTTTTCTTTTGCAAGGCCTTTTTTCCACTTTCCGATTTTCTGGAAAAAGATCCTTCTGTATCTTGGTATGCATGACTGGTGTTTACTTTTCTTCTTCGGTATATATTTATCCACTATTTTCTCTAATATTTTATATGATAACTCCGTATTTACCTTTATATCCTCACTTACGAAAATGTTATCCCAATCTTTGTTTAATTCTTCATTTATTTCTGACCATTTTATATTTTTACTGTAGAAGTTGTATTTTCCATATCCTTCCCACTTTTTCATTTCTTGCTTATCTCTGTTTTCACTTGCTTTGGAATGGACTGTTAATTCTATGACATTATGGTCTGAAATACTCGCATTATAAACTATTATTTCTTTAACATAATTCACCTCGTTCACAAATACTAGGCCTAAAGTATTTTCCTTTCTTGTTGGCAGGTGATTTATTTGTTGAATGTTGTATTCTAGTAGCATATCTAATAGCTTTTCGAATTGCCTCTTATCTTCTGCCCTACTATTACTCTCTTTTTTTATATGTATAAGTACAACCACAATCTCCTATTCATTCTTTCCAGTCTATGAAAGGAAAGTTAGAGTCTCCGGATAGGAGAATAGTCCAGTCCTTGTGATTTCTACATATATCATCCAATTTTTCTATTATTGTGTCAAACTCTTTAGTATTAGAGGGTCTATATATTACTATGTTCATTAATTTTTCAGATTCAATTTCTACCACTATTAGTTCACATTCTGAGTTACTATATTTCTCATATATTTTTCCTTGTTTTTTGTCTTTCCCATATATTGCGGTTCCCCCTTGATTCCTATTTTTTCTATCTGATCTATAAGTTTGGAACCCTTTTATTTGATCGTCATTACCAGTCCCTTGGGAATACCAGGTTTCACTTATATTCATTATATCTATTTTCTTTTCAATTTGGGTTAGTTCCTCTAAGTTTTTTCCTTTTGAGTTACTCGTAACTAAACCCTGCGCATTCATCACTATGATGGTTTGCATGTTATCTCCTTCATTTAATATGGGTAATAATAAGGATTTTCCCACGTCTCTTTCCTGCTCTGGTATGTTGTTCTTTTCTTCATTTCCAGAAATTCTGACATTAAAAAATCCAACTTTTCCATAATATTTGATCTTCCTTCATTATAATTATTCATTTTGTGTCTGAATCTGCAATTTTATCCGTATCTGCAATATCCCCCAGCATCGTACATACAGTATTTATCTCTTGAGCTGTAGTATCTTGGAGCTGAGGCTTGGAAATTATTTGCTGACACTCCATATCGCAGCGATGGCTTGCTTTTTTCTTTCACCTCATATACTTTGTTCCTCTCTTTATTTGTTTCTTTCTTATTTTGGATTTTATTATTTAATTGATTATTTAATTGATTTTGATTCATGGCTGCAGGGTGCATATATTTACATTTTTTGTCGAACTTACATCCTTTTCCTTCTTTTAGGTTTTTGCATATTTTTGGATGTAGATCTCTGCAATCATCCTCATAGCCATCTAGGTATGTACATTTACCATAGATTTCATGGTTGTGACATACCTTGGAATGTTTGTAGTAACATCTTTATCCGAATCTGCAATTCCCTCTTTTCTAAAGGATGCAGACTTTGTCTTTCTTGTCTATTTTTTCCTTTTTCCCATCAGTGTACAGATCTGGGTAGAGCCTCTTCGAGATTTTATTTTGTGTTGTCATGTCGTAATTTATTTCTTCGTATGTATGCTGCTTGATTGCCTCATATGTAGTATCAATGAGTATCTCTGCATCCTTATTCTTTGTTTTCCTTATTTTTTTCTGTCATTTCAGTTTTGTTTTCTTCTCTTCCGTTTTCCTCTTCTTCTTCTTCCTCTTCCTCTTCTTCTTCATCCTTAACTATTTGTACATTAAGTCTTGATTTAATAACGTTGTCTATCCATGATAGACATGTTGAGCAAACTATTCTGGTATCCTTACTTGTATTTTCCATTACTTCAGCACATTTAGGATGCGTTGGAATGTTGCATGCAGAACATTTTCTGATCAGGTTTTGTGGATTGACTATTATTCATCAATTAGTATATTCACAATGTTCACCTTATTCATTTTCTTTGTCGGAATATGTTGATTGATGTAAATTTTCTTTGAGTCTCTTGACCACTTGGATTTTATTTTATTTTCAAGATGTTTTCTGTTGATTTGTTCCAGTTTGAATGACCATATCCTTCTAATATGTTTATGAATGCTTTTGTATCTTTTTGATTAGGGCTGTTGTTGATCTCATAGATGAGAAATGCCAGCTCCCAAGAAGAGCAAATGGCCAGGGATCTACCCGACCACCTGGTTTGGCAGAGGAACTCTTACCCAGCGAGAGCCAACAGATAACCTCTCAGGGCGAGATAGACACCAGAAGGCCTCCAGAAGGGTACCAGAGGGACACCAGAAGATGATTCTGTTGGAATAATCTAGAAGACCGGCTCTGCAGAAAGAAGGAACTTTTCCTTCAAGTATGCTATGTCCCTCGATGAAGACTTCTAATAGAAGATCTCTGTCAAAGCGGGCAAATAGTCGGATATCTAAATGTATTCCTGCAGATGTCTTCCTTCTGGTAATTCAGAAGCCAACATTTTGTATAAGAAAATATGAACATTAACATACAATTGATAGAGAAATGGTATAATTGCTCGCGATTACACACACACACACACACACACACACACACACACACACACACACACACACACACAGATTAGCGCCGGTTCCCGTGTCCCTTGAAATGAAGTTTGACAAAGTCTCGGGGAAGTTTGAATGTCGATATTTTAAAAGTTCTAATGGCGATGGTCAAAAGGTCGAGAAGATTCTCTCTCTCTCTCTCTCTCTCTCTCTCTCTCTCTCTCTCTCTCTCTCTCTCTCTCTCTCAGAAACCGATGACTAAACCATGAATACGCAACGGTTGCTGTTGGAAAGTGGTTTATAGGCCTAGGATTTTACGGAAGACTCCTCGACTAGATTGGCCATGTCTTACCACTAGACACCAAATTAACTATCTCTCTCTCTCTCTCTCTCTCTCTCTCTCTCTCTCTCTCTCTCTCTCTCTCCGTATAGGACTAGGATTTGATCGAAGACTCCTTGACCAGTCTGGCCAGTGCTTTTACCACAAGACTAAACCGAAATAACTAGCCTCTCTCTCTCCTCTCTCTTCCTTCTCTCTCCTTCTCTCCTCTCTCTCTCGCTCTCTCTCTCTCTCTCTCTCTCTCAGAAAGCGAAGAAGTATAAATATTTAATACCCAACGATTGCTATCGAAAAGTAGCCATATCACTGTATAGGCCTATAGGATTTGATCGAAGATTCCTCCCTCACTAGTTTGGCCAACCTGACTAACTCTCTCTCTCTCTCTCTCTCTCTCTCTCTCTCGTAAGTAGCCATCTTGCTTGGTGAGTCGTACCCGCGTGAAGTCAGATTAATCAACAGATATCACAAGTTTAACATACGACTAGAATTTGAGAAATATCTAGAAGTGTTCGTGAACTATCGGTGATAAGATTAGTGTGAAAATAGTAGGATAAAGCGTCTTCTAAGTTAGTTTATCAAGTGTAATACTATAAATCAGAACAAGATGGCAGTAAGTTCCAACTGCGGGAAGAGGTGGCGTAATTTGGCGTGTCTAGCAGATTCGCAATACGAATGAGGTAGCAGGAAGGGAACTGGCATTTCATCATTTATGAAATCAGCAACAGTCCTAACCAAAAAGATAAGATACAAAAGCCAATTCATAGATATATTAGAAGGATATAATCCTTCAAACTGGAACAAATCTAATGAAACATCTTGAAAATAATTGAAGAAGTTCCAAATAAAATCCAAGTGGTCAAGAGACTCATAAAGAAAATATACATAAACCAACATATTCCGACAAAGAAAATGAATAAGGTGAATCTTGTGAATATCCTAATTGATGCATTAGGAAAAAGAATGCCAAAAGCATGCAAACTGTGTAAGGTTTGGTATAGCATAGTCAATCCACAAAACCTAATCAGAAAATGTGCTGCATGCAACATTCCGACCCATCCACAGTGTGCTGAGTAATACAAGATTTGAGAAAAGATACAAGAATTTTTTGTTCAACATGTCTATCATGGATAGACAATGTTATTAAATCAAGATTGAATGTACAAATAGTTGAGGATGAAGAAGAAGAGGAAGAGGAAGAAGAAGAAGAAGAAGAGGAAAAACGGAAGAGAAGTAAACAAAAATGAAATGACAGAAAAAAATAAGGAAAACAAAGAACAAGATAAAAGTATGGATGCAGAGATACTCATTGATACTACATATGATGCAATAAAGCAGCATACCTACGAGAAATAAATTACGATATGACAACAGAAAAGCAAATCCCGAAGAGGCTCTACCCAGATCTATACAATGACGGGAAAGAGGAAAAAATAGACAAGAAAGACAAAATCTGCAACCTTTTGAAAAGAGGGAATTGCAGATTTGGAGAAAGATGTTACTACAAACATCCTAAGATATGTCAAAACTATGAAATATATGGTAAATGTGCATACTTAGATGGATATGGGGATGATTGCAGAGATCTGCATCCAAAAATAGGAAAAGGATGTAAGTTCGACAAAAAATGCAAATATATGCACCCTGTAGCCATGAATCATAATCAAATAAATAACCAACCAAGTAATAAAATCCAAAATAAGAAAGAAACAAATAAAGAGAGAAATCAAGAATATCAGGTAAAAGAGAAAGCAAACCACCAATGAGATATGCAGAGGTGTCAGCAAAAAATTTCAAAGCATCAGCTCCGAAATTCTACTCAAGAGATAATAACTGTATTTATTATGCAAGAGGATATTGCAGAAACGGAGAAAATTGCAGATTCAGACACAAAATGAATAATTATGATGAAGGAAGATCAAATATTATGGAAAAGTTGGATTTTTTAATGTCAGAATTTCTGGAAATGAAAAAAAGAACAACATACCAGAACAGGAAAGAGACATGGGAAAATCCTTATTACTACCAGTATTAAATGAAGGAGAAAACACGCAAACCATCATAGTGATGAATGCGCAGGGTTTAGTTACGAGTAACTCAAAAAGAAAAATAGAGTACTTAGAAGAACTAACCCAAAATGAAAAGAAAATAGATATAATGAATATAAGTGAAACCTGGTATTCCCAAGAGACTGGGAATGATGATCAAATAAAAGGGTTCCAAACTTATAGATCAGATAGAAAAAATAGGAATCAAGGGGGAACCGCAATATATGGGAAAGACAAAAAACAAGGAAAAATATATGAGAAATATAGTAACTCAGAATGTGAACTAATAGCCGTAGAATTTGAATCTGAAAAATTGATGAACATAGTAATATATAGACCTCCTAATACTAAAGAGTTTGACTTAATAATTGAAAAATTGGATGATATATGTAGAAATCACAAGGACTGGACTATTCTCCTATCTGGTGACTTCAACTTTCCTTTCGTAGAATGGAAAGAACGAATAGGAGATTGTGGTTGTACTTATAAATACAAAAAAGAGAGTAATAGTAGTGCAGAAGATAAGAGGCAATTTGAAAAGCTATTAGATATGCTACTAGAATACAACATTCAACAAATAAATCACCTGCCAACAAGAAAGGAAAATACTTTAGACCTAGTATTTGTGAACGAGATGAATTATGTTAAAGAAATAATAGTTTATAATGCGAATATTTCAGACCATAATGTCATAGAATTAACAGTTCATTCCAAAGCAAGTGAAAATAGAGATAAGCAAGAAATGAAAAAGTGGGAAGGATATGGAAAATACAACTTCTACAGTAAAAATATAAAATGGTCAGAAATTAATGAAGAATTAAACAAAGATTGGGATAACATTTTCGTAAGTGATGACATAAGGGTAAATACGGAGATATTATATAAAATATTGGAGAAAATAGTGGAAAAAATATATACCGAAGAAGAAAAGTAAACATCATTCATGCATACCAAGAGACAGAAGGATCTTGTTCCAGAAAATCAGAAAGTGGAAAAAAGGTCTTGCAAAAGAAAAAAATGCATGGAAAGTTATAGAACTAAAAAGTAAGATAGAAAATGCAGAACAAAAGATTATACAATCAAAAGAAAATGAAAAACGGGACTTGGAAGAAAAAACCCTATTAAATATCAAGCAAAACCCCAAGCTATTATACTCATATGCGAAGAAGATGAATAAAAGAAGAATAGAAATAGGCCCTCTGAGAATTGAAGGGAGATTAACGAATGAAAAAAAGGAAATTTGCAACATACTGCAGAAACGATATAAGAGAGAATTCACACCTAGAATAGATAATGAAGATAATGATATAGAAGTAAGGGATGAAAATAGTGAATATTTAGCTGACATAGATATTAATGAAGCTGATATTGTGCAGGCTATTAATGAAATTAAAAATGGAGCTGCTGCAGGGCCTGATGGAATTCCTGCTATTTTGTTAAAGAAAGTAGTTCATTCTATCGCAAAGCCACTTGCAATATTATTAAGACAAGTGTAGATACAGGCAAGATTTATGATGAGCACAAATTAGCATATATTACCCCTACTTTCAAAAGTGGATCAAGACTAGAGGCAAGTAATTATAGGCCTGTGAGTCTAACATCACATATTATGAAAGTGTATGAAAGGGTAATGAAGAAAAATATTATGAAACATTTAATAAAAAATAATTTGTTTAATAAAGGACAACATGGTTTCGTACCCGGAAAAAGTACACAAACCCAACTGTTAGTCCACCGTGAGAACATATTCAAAAATATGAAAAGCGGAAATGAAACAGATGTGGTTTATTTAGACTTTGCAAAAGCTTTTGATAAAGTAGACCATAATATATTAGCGAAGAAAATTAGAAAACACAATATCGTGGATAAAGTAGGAAGATGGTTAAAAGAATTTTTACACAACAGAAAACAGATAGTTATTGCAAACGACGAGAAATCGGATGAAGTCAAGGTAATATCCGGTGTGCCGCAAGGTACGGTGTTAGCTGCAATACTGTTTGTTATTATGATTGAAGACATAGACAATAATGTGAAGGATTCGGTAGTGAGTAGTTTCGCAGATGACACAAGAATAAGTAGAGAAATTACTTGTGATGAAGATAGGAACGCTCTACAAAGAGACCTTAACAAAGTATATGATTGGGCAGAGGTAAATAGGATGGTATTTAACTCTGATAAATTTGAATCAATAAATTATGGAGACAGAGAAAGAAAGCTATATGCATATAAGGGACCTAATAATGAGACCATCACAAATAAGGAAAGCAGTTAAAGACCTTGGTGTGATGATGAATAGGAACATGTTATGCAATGATCAAATAGCAACTCTGTTGGCAAAATGTAAAGAAAAAAATGGGAATGTTGTTACGGCACTTCAAACAAGAAAAGCTGAACACATGATTATGCTTTATAAAACATATGTTCGTAGTCCACTTGAATATTGCAATATGATATGGTACCCACACTATCAAAAGGATATTGCACAAATAGAGAGTGTACAAAGGTCCTTTACAGCTAGAATAGAAGAAGTTAAGGACCTAGACTACTGGGAAAGACTACAATTCTTAAAATTATATAGTCTAGAAAGGAGAAGAGAACGCTACATGATAATTCAGGCATGGAAACAGATAGAAGGAATAGCAGAAAATATCATGGAACTAAAAATATCAGAAAGAGCAAGCAGAGGTAGATTAATAGTGCCCAAAACTATACCAGGAAAAATAAGGAAAGCACACAGGACATTAATCCACTACGCACCAGCATCGATAATGCAGCGTCTATTCAATGCGTTGCCAGCTCATCTGAGGAATATATCAGGAGTGAGCGTAGATGTGTTTAAGAATAAGCTCGACAAATATCTAACTGCATCCCAGACCATCCAAGATTGGAAGATGCAAAATATACCGGAAGATGTACTAGCAACTCTCTGGTAGACATTAGAGGTGCCTCACACTGAGGGACCTGGGGCAACCCGAACAAGATGTAAGGTCTGTAAGGTAAGGTCTCTCTCTCTCAGTAGTAATTCAATGACGTGCGTTTTTTTTAACCCTAAAACTGAAATCGACAGCAGGAGAGAGAGGGTCGAAAGCAAGATGGAAGAAAGAGAATATGAAAGGAGGTACAGTAAAAGGAACGAAAGGGATTGTTGCCTACAGTGCGACACGTGAAGTGCACTGACCTCGGAAATTTTATATAAAAAGTTAACTGTCAATTCAAATCGTTTCGATAATATTAGATATTGCCTTGGTTGATCAAGTATTTTTCTTGGAATGGCGTCACATTTTTTTTAAACTAGAAGCATTTGTAAGGTTTTTATTATAGGTAACTGGTATCTGTAGGTGCAAAATGAGTCATTTGAATTATTTTTAGACCATAATTCATTTTATTCAAAACCCTTGAAATTGTCTGCGTTGAATTTATAAGTCAAATTAGTATCACATTACAGCATAATCATGTGATTTCCAGGTGCTTTTTTTATTTAATGTTTTTTCTCTGTGGATTGAGTCATAATGCAGTTGTGAAGATATGTTATTCTTAGTGAGCCTGCAATTAAATAAATAAATATACAAACATTTATTACTCACTATGTCTATTCATCCATCTATCCACCTCTCCACCCATTCACAGTTGATTGACGCCCGCTGTCTCTCCCTCTTTCCGTCATCCGCCCTCATACCCACAATCTCCTGCCCTCTCTAACCCATGCCCCCTCCCGGTAAACCAGAGGGACCTCTCACCCCCCATCTGCAAAGAATGAAGCAGGATATTGACAATAAGATGACGTACGTCACTGCAGATTACGACAATCTCTCTCTCTCTCTCTCTCTCTCTCTCTCTCTCTCTCTCTCTCTCTCTCTCTCTCTCTCTTAGTTCCCCTTTCTCTTGGGAGAGTTTAATTCTATTTCTCTTTGAAGATATTTTGCCCTCTGTTTCTCACCTCTGAGGACATTCTCTCTCTCTCTCTCTCTCTCTCTCTCTCTCTCTCTCTCTCTCTCTCTCTCTCTTCTCTTAGTTCCCCTTTCTCTTGGGAGAGTTTTAATTCTATTCTCTTTGAAGATATTTTACCCTCTGTTTCTCTCCTGAGGACATTCCTCTCTCTCTCTCTCTCTCTCTCTCTCTCTCTCTCTCTCTCTCTCTCTCTCTCTCTCTCTCTTAGTTCCCCTTTCTCTTGGGAGAGTTTAATTCTATTTCTCTTTGAAGATATTTTGTCCTCTGTTTCTCACTTCTGAGGACATTCTCTCTCTCTCTCTCTCTCTCTCTCTCTCTCTCTCTCTCTCTCTCTCTCTCTCTCTCTCTCTCTCTAATTTTCCGTTCATAAAACTCATCTCACCAACCTCGTGGGGAGAGTGACTTGACAGTTCTTTCGCAAAGTAAACAGAATTGCTCAGTTGCACGGAGGAATGCACAAATGCTTTTCCGAATGCACAGCAAGTATACTAAGAGTACTCCCAACATCCGAAGGTAGGCGGGGCTAAGCAGAGGAGATTGTTTTTTGTTTACATTTTCGTAATCCAAGGCGAAGTTGACCCACGGTCATATTGACGTTGGTCTGAATGTGAACCGAGGCATGAATCGCTTTGGTCTGAGTTGTGGTCAGATGGCAAACGTTACCTAGAGTTACCTTTAACTTAGTGTGGAAGTCGTAAATGGTCATTATTATTATTATTATTATTATTATTATTATTATTATTATTATTATTATTATTATTATTATTATCTAAGGAGTGTATGTTTTTATTGAAATACTCCAATGGTTATGGTAATATGTGAAAAATTGAATAAAAATAAAGAAAATAAGGATAACAGTATAAAATGCATATCATTAGTATAAAATCATATATATATATATATATATATATATATATATATATATATATATATATATATATATTAGAGAGAGAGAGAGAGAGAGAGCTGCGTTATTACCACTGTGAAACCCACCAGTCCACAAAACATTAACAAGAAGTTTGAATCTTATCACAAACTTAGCCGCCTTTACATAAAGCCGTACAATTATATAACTGAGGCTTAACATCAGTTAACTACAGCCCCTCTCTCTCTCTCTCTCTCTCTCTCTCTCTCTCTCTCTCTCTCTCTGGAGTTGTGAGGCAGTTAACTGTGTCTGTCTCCCTGTGGGTGAAAACATGAACGATGTTGTCGTACTAGCAAGGCGCTCTTCGTGAGCTCTCGAGTATGCGATGTGAAAGTCGTTTGTCTCGCTTACGTAAAACCCTAAAGGGGGGGTGGGGATACGTAGTGCCGTCAGTGCACCTCACGCTGTGCACTGTAGGCGTGACCTAATGTTCTTTGCTGCAACCTTTTTCATTCCCCTTACTGTAACCCCCGTTCATATTCTCTCTTTTCCATCTTACTAGGCCTATCCACCTTCTCCTGACAATTTTTTCATATTGCAATTGCGAACTTTAAACCTCCTTTACTCTCAATTTCGCTCGGCCTAAGGCCTATATTGTATAATTGTCGTCTTACTTAGAAGGTCTAGGAGAATTATAGGTATATGTTTTTGGAAGCTACCGTCTCGTAATACATACTTTTCAGCTGGTCATGTTGTAGTGTGTGTGTGTGTGTGTTTAATAAAGAAAACATAGGCTAGCAGCCTCATCCTTAAATGTTGCCGCATTTAAGGATAAAAAACACTAGGTTATAAAATACAGTCAATATTCTTGCCTGTAAAAGACACAAGGTTGAGTTTCTTCTGCTACACACTGCCTTGTAGGCTTTGAATTTTCAAGAATAATTCTATTAGGCCTAGAGTCTACTTCATTTTGACCCTAGGCATGGAAAAATGTAAATTCGGTAAATAGGCTAGCATACAAAAAAGAAAAGGTGGACAGACAATGCAAAAAAAAAGGTCGAAAAACAATACCAAACAATTGCGCATGATAGACGCACCTGATTCATCAACAAACAAGAGGGAGAAATTTTTCATAACCTTTAACCCATTGTCTAGAATAAGAGCTATGTATGTACGTGTGTGTATATCTGTTCGTTATTTGTTATTTTTTTAATTAAAGAGACATTGTGCGTCTCTCTACGGTTGCAGTCAGGTAGGTAGGTATTCCTGCCCCATCGAAAGACAGAAAACAAAACCGTATATATAGCCTAAAATAGTTGTTTACAAGCTTTTTTGTGTGTGAGAGAGATGGCGAGATGGCTGTTACTCACTGCCTTCGGTTGGCTGTTGTTTTTTGGGACTTCGAAAACGGGTCACCATGAGTTGTTGTTGTTGTTGTTTTTTTATTACAAAGATTCTTGTTATGTTACTATTGTCTTTGCTGCAAACGCTACCGTTGCTCGCATTTGATTTCATACCTAGACGTACTCCAACACTAGACTTACCTAATCCCCTCTCGTTATTTATGAATCTCTGCACTGTATTTTCGTAGCTTCAGAATAACCGCCCATCCCTCCCCCTCACCCCACCCAGTCCCCCATAATCGAGGAGAGACAGCCCCGTTGTAGCTTTCCTTAAATGGAAATCTTATCCAGATCATCAATTCTCGACCATAACACTCCATGGCTGGATTTTGTGCGCCTGCGCAGAAGCCGGGGATTGGCATTCGAGTCTCGGCTTCGGTTTTTTCTTTTTATTGGGGGCGGGGAGACAGTTGGCCCCAAGCGGAAACTTTCTTATATATTCGTCATATTACAGATTCTCTCTCTCTCTCTCTTTGTACTACTATGTCGCAGATGAAAATGAGAGACTAAAATGCTTTTAAATGCAGCGGAGTATACGTCCTATGCCGCTCATATTTTGCATTCTCACGCGCGTGCGCGCGCACACACATCGACACCCCTTCATGTCCCATAACGTAGCTGTTTTGTCTTCTGTTGTAACGAACGAAAAGAGAGGTTAAATCCATCTTCAAGTCCTCAGTTTTCTTATCAATACGGCGTATGCGTCTCTCTCTCTCTCTCTCTCTCTCTCTCTCTCTCTCTCTCTCTCTCTCTCTCTCTCTAAGTTTTCCCATTAACCTACTTTCCTCACTCTTTTATTGCCGCTTTTACGCAACACCTCCGACCTTTTTGATGATTTCCTTTCGAGCTCATTATTATTAAGCTCGACGGTCGGTTGCCATTTGCTGAGAAAGAAGACGTGTTCGCCGGCGATGATTGTCTGTCATTTCACGTTCAAATCAAGCCCAGACCGCCGCCGCCAGAGATGGAGAAATACTTGATGTATAAACCTCTCTCTCTCTCTTTCTCTCTCTCTCTCTCTCATATCGCAAGATAAGGAGTTTACTGCCCTATATGCCGGCTTCATCATGGTAGAAAAGAGAAAGTGAGCTCCCCCGGTCAGTTTACGCAACACGCTAGACTCTCTCTCTCTCTCTCCCTCTTCTCTCCTATCTACCCTTACACCTCCCATCCATCATCTCCATCCTTCCCCCCACCCACTCACTCCCCCTTGCACGACAAAGCTTCATGTCATGGCCACTTAGCAAATTAACGCTCCGTGCGTCTAGTAGTTAGGGCTCTCCAGACACGATGGAGTTCAGTTAGCGCTTCATACTGGTGGAAATTCTCTCTCTCCCACCCACTGTCCACGTGAAATTTCTCTGTGCCGTCCTTTGCTATAATGTTTGTATATAATAAAGTTTTTTTATTGTTTTCGTTTACTTTTGGTTTAAGATTCGCGTTTAAATGGCTCAAGAAGGAAACGTGAATGAAAAGATACGCCTAGAGATATACGCTTGGAGGTCGTCTTTCATCTTCCATTTTATTCTTCTTATGTGTACAGTAACTTCTGAAAGCTAAATTTAGATGACACTTTTAAAAGGAACATCATTTCCAACTGGAAAACTAACTCCTTGGTCCCAAAAAAGGTGTAATACATAAAAAAATTATCCTTCGTTGATCAGGTTAGACTATACGTTGAGCAAGTTAAACTATATGACGTCACAGAAAACCGATCGGCCTAATTTTTTTCCTGAGAAAAAAAAAAAAGTTGGTCGTCCGTAGTACATTCACCCCTCTTCTATTCTGTAGAATCACCGTACTTTTGTCCATATCTGAAAAGTTGCTCTCTCTCTCTCTCTCTCTCTCTCTCTCTCTCTCTCTCTCTCTCTCTCTCTCTCTCTCTCATTTGCGAAATCTTTTTAGGTAGTTTCCTTTGCGAACAAATGTTTGTATGAACAAAAAGTTATGGCCGGATTATTTTGTGCTTATATATATATATATATATATATATATATATTATATATATATATATATATATATATAGATATGTGTATGTGTGTGTATGCAAATGAATTACCTCTTAAGTCTACAAAAACTACAAAGAAAGTCCGCCAACCTTAATCTCACCGTCTCCATTTAGCCTAACAATATGGATATCATGATTGTCTTTTATCAAAAGGGGCAAATATGCCAAGTCCAAAACCAGAGAGAGAGAAAAAAAATGAATAAATAATTCATATCCATCCATTTTCTTTGTCGTGACTTTTCCACCATCCTATCCTCTGATACACTTCTCTCTTATTTGCATATCATACAGTTTTCGAAGCTTATATATATATATATATATATATATATATATATATATATATATATATATATATATGTGTGTGTGTGTGTGTGTGTGTGTGTGTGTGTGTGTGTGAGAGAGAGAGAGAGAGAGAGAGAGAGAGAGAGAGAGAGAGAGAGAGAGAGACTAATTTATCTTTAGTCATCGTCAATGTTATTTAACTTTGTACATTTTTCGACTAAACCTACCCTAACAGAGAGAGAGAGAGAGAGAGAGAGAGAGAGAGTTTTATCTCTGACTGTTATCTTTGCACATATCCTTGGGAGATCAACATATCGACATATGACATCAACTTCGTACTAATACATGCTATGAAACTCTCATTTACGAGAGAGAGAGAGCTAACCGTGTTGTACCATTGCAGAGCTGATTACGGAGTAAATTATGACGGGAAAGCTGAGAGTAATAAGAGATAATGGCTCCGTGTCTCCATGAAGATGAGAATTGGTGGAGATTTCACTCCCGCAACCAAGAACAATGGCTGTGCTGTCTCAAATGGCGAATCCTTTTCCCCTTAATGGATTATAACAAAGAAGTAGTTGGACGAAGCATTGCATGAATTGTGGACGTGTAAGTGACGTTAACGGAGACATGCATACAAAACAAATTCATTTATTTACGTAAATACATTTTTTCGTGCGGTTACGATTGCCATCGGATTTTATAAATTTTGTTCGTACAGTTACGAACGCCATCAGGTTCGTGTAATTACGAACGGTATCAGATGATTAAATTTATTCAATTTAAATGTTTAGTTATCTTATATATACGAGTTTTTGGCGTTAAAGCAGATATTAAGCATGGATATATACACATATATAGCGGATGTATGTGTATGAATGTCAAAAATATATTATATTAATAAAGTTCGGCCTTCTCTTTCGTTCCTTTGTGTTGACAGGGACGGTTGGAGTCAGTATTTATTTTTTCTTTAAATAATTCTTGAAGATCAACCCAAACATTATATCTGGAGCATTGCAGAGCATTGCACTACAGGAACCCTGCAATGCTTTCGACTCTCTTGCATGACTGCGCAATGATTTGTTTGCTAATGGCAGCAGCTATACTTCTTGACATTTAATCATTTGCGGATGCAACAGCTGTACTGCCTAGACATTAGACACATTTCGACAGTCTGACAACGCTCTTCTTCTTGCAATACACAATTACTCATTATTCCGAAATGTAGGTTACGTTGGCCCTAACTCTCTCTCTCTCTCTCTCCCTCTCTCATTTTGTGCTTCAAATATACAATTATTTGGCACTCCAGTGTACTGTTTACTTTTTTTTTTTTTACTGAAGTTAGGATGTTCGTAGTAATGTCAAATACACTGACTTGTTGAACCTCTTGCACTGTAAGAAATGGTAAATCCGAGAAATGGAGAAAGTTAAAACAACAAATATAGTGCTATTATGTCTTCCTTACCTTGAGCGTGGCTTTCTCTTTGGGGTCTTTGCAGGAATTGCTTTACGCGTAGTACTACTACCCCGTAGGTAGTTATAGTGTTTAGTGCACTTCATGCGGTACACTGTAGACATTATTAAGATTCTTTGCAGCGTCCTTTGTTGCAACCCCTTCGTTCATTTTCCTGTACAACCATTCATATTCTCTTTCTAACATTTTTTTCATAGTGTAACTGCTTTGAGGCGTTTTCCTCCTGTTAACCTTTAAAACCTCCATTAGTCTCAATTTTCCTTCCAGTGCTGAATGACCTTTTAAGTTCCAGTGCTTGCCTTTGGCCTAAAATGTATATTCCAGTTCCAATTTACACATAGTACTATTGTCTGGTCGCAGAGTTTCAGCTAAAGAACTGAATGAGTTAACCTTTGTAAGCATGCCTATACTCTGTTTTTTTTTTTCATCTGTCCATCCGCCTGTGGTTGTTGTTGAATGTAAGTTGAATGTAACTATCTAAAGCCCGGGACGCAGTGTTACCATACACACCACACGGGGGATGGACAGATGGAAAAAAACAGAGTATAGTTAGGCTGGTGCATGCCCCTGGCTTATCAAAGACAGTTTAGTCTGTGGCCCAGGGGTATGACAGGATTCTAAATCTGTTCCTGGCAGTCGTGTACTGTAGCCTCACTATTTAGCTGTCCTGATTTATATTCCAGTCAAGTTAAGTATATCTTAGTTTTACCAGACCACTGAGCTGATTAACAGCTCTCCTAGGGCTGGCCCAAAGGATAAGATATTTTTACGTGGCTAGGAACCAATTAGTCACCTAAGAGTGGGATCTACAGCTTATTGTGGGATCCTAACCACACTATATCGAGAAATAAAATTTCCATCACCAGAAATAAATTCCTCTGATTCCATGTTGGCCGAGCCGGGATTCGAACTTCGAACCACCGGATTGGCAGCCGAGCGCGAAAACCACTCGTCCAGCGAGGAACTTATATTCCAGTTGAAGGAGGTGGTTTCCACTAAGAGGGTTGATATAGCTCTGAATAATCCATCTGGATTCCAGTGCTTGGCTTCAAGCCTAAATTTCATATTCCATTCAATTCCACTAAGAGGGTTGTGTGTGTGTGTGAGGTCGTTCAGTGCTAAAAGGGGAATTGAGAGTAAAAAGGTCTGAACAGTGTAACAGGAGAGAAACCTCGCAGTTGCACTATGAGACAATTGTCAGAAGAGGGTGGAAAGTAAGATGGAAGAAAGAGACAGTCAAAGGAATGAAAGGAGATGCAGCTAGGGGCTGAAGGGATGCTGCAAAGAACCTTAAGTAATGCCTTCAGTGCACTGACAAAACTGCCCCTTTAGACAGTGATGCCGTTTTTTCTTCACAACATTGGCGTTTTAGCAGTTACCATAGGCAGTTCATCTGATGTTTTTATGTTATTTATTATGGTTTAATGGTTAGAATGCGTATTTTCCGATGTAGAATTATTTTCCGTGATGTTACAAAACTACACATCACTAGCTTAATATATAGTATTTTTGCCGAAGAAAAGTAAAGGATTTCCATAAAATTCATTTGTATGAATAAGCAGTATATGTTTTATATCTATTTTCCATAATAAAACATAAAAAGGCAAAGTGAAGAATTTTTTTCTTTAGTGCCATGGCCTGTGGTCGGAAAAGCCACGGAGGATTGCCAGATGTCACCAGAAAAGCCACACTAATGGACGAAATTCCTCAAAACGGCAACTGCCCCTATAGGGTTCCTTAGATCTTACCAAGGCATTCATGTCAAAAGTGTGTACGATTAGGGTAAAAAACCGCATGGTACAGGGGTGGACCATGTACGATCAATGTGTACAACCCCCAAAAAAGTACATTATAACGCGTCCTGACATCGGAGATGGGCATCAGACGCGACTTGTTGTTGGTGAGAAACGGATCTAAAGACCTCTACTCCGGTGTCAGGACGCGTTATAATGTACTTTTCTTGGGGTTGTACACATTGATCGTACATGGTCCACCCCTGTACCATGCGGTTTTTTACCCTATCCTTGTTTTGGAATGGTCTTTCCAATCTTCTTAGAAGTCATTCCTTGAATGCTTCCAAGGTGGAAGAAAGGTTTATGTCAACCTCACGTATGCCAGTTCCAGGAGAACTTAGAAATCAAGTTCTCATTGAACTGGCATGCTCTCAGTCTCCAGATCTCTCCAATATTCCTATAGGTTCCAATTATTCATTTCTGAGGCATTCAGCAGCTTCCTTCCTATGTAGTGATTTGAGCAAATTATAAACATTGTCTGGTTTAAAACATATTACTTATCATACAAATTTCCAGCCTTCCAGATTTCTTGTAGTTGATGGTTCAAGACTATACAAAAAGTGAGGTCGTTAACTCTTCAGGATTCAATTACTAGCTTCCTAATGAAGGTGCTCTTTGAGAAGGGGTGTCAGGATCAATTTTAAATTGTTGAAATTAGAAATGAAGAGTGATTAAGTCTTTTGATGTATTTTTATTGTTTGTTTGTATGGTGTTTTTACGCTGCATGGAACCAGTGGTTATTCAGCAATGGGACTAATGGCTTGACGTGATTCTGAACCACGTCGAGAGTGAACGTCTGTTGCCAGAAATACACATCTCTGACCCCTCCATGGAATGCCCAAGAATCGAACTCACGGGCATCAAGGTGGGAGGCAAAGACCGTGCCAGCCACTGAGGCGCTATGAATCAAGGAAAATATAATGGGAAGCTGGTTTTTTCATGCGACTTCAGTTAGTCTCAGTCCTTTTCTCCACACTTCATCAAAAAAAGCACTAGTTAGCTTTTTATAATCAGTGAACGTTTACCAGATAAAAGATTGTAGCAAAGAGTTCTTGAGCCTTGCTTTATTTAACTTCAGTTTACAGATTTACGTGCTAGTAAACATTATATCGTAAAGAAACCTCTACAGATCTTTTGATGGTAAGTTTTATTTTCATGGAGATACACTGGTTTTGTTTTCTAACCCATGCCCAACTTTCAACTACAAGAGCTGCTCAAAATGCATAATTTTATTTTTAGTATTTGTAAGGTTGTACATAACTTATCTTTTTACTCTTTTCAGGAAAGCATGAATCAAAGTTAAGGACGTGCTTGTCAGTATTAAAGATGAAAATTACTTGCCAAATAGCACACAATTCTAGGAAAAGGGTTATATCCCATGTAAAGGGTTGCTGTAGGAGTAGTACATATTTGATTCACTTACTATGAAACTAGTGTCAGAATTATCAGTGACCCCTTGGTCAATGAAATGTATCAACCCCAAACCCTGATTCAAGCCCTCAATCAAATGAAATAACCGAGACCTAGCCACCCAGCATTTCTGGTAAGTTATACTATTTCCTCTCATGTCAGGCACCCTAGTTTTGCATCCGACTTTTTTCTCATTTTGGTCATCGACATATTATAATCCATGTTCACATAAATTTGCTGCTTAAAGATGGTTCTGGTTCCCTAAAGGTTGATGAAAGAGTTAAACATCATGAATAGTAATTAAGGATCATTTAGCTGGACTATTATATGGAAATATGTCAAAACTTTAATTGCTGTACTCTCCCCACTTGTCCTGCAATGTAGGGATGTGGGTTCTAGGGGACTGAAAAGCATTAAATTTATTAATGAACTTTTGCTAGAAAGTACTAGAAACATTCTAAAGTTAATGTAGTTTTCATTTATTGAACATGTTGACTTGAAAGAGAACATTTACATACACATATATAAGGATAGAAATGCTCCCGCCTTTTCCATGTTCAAAGTTTATCTGCTTAGGACTAGTATTCACTATGCAGCATTGTCTGCAGATGCCTTACTCTTAGAATTGTGGCGCCTAGCTATATTTATTCCAGTAAAATCAGAATTACACATGAAATCTGGTAAACAGAAAGTTTTAGAATTCCAGCTAAGCATCGCACTTCAGTAAATAGCTTATTGCATACTTTTTGGCAGTTTTAAGTAGAGTTGTGTACTTTATAATGAAAAACAACACTGAAGCTATACACACAGTTAAAAGGCTAAATGAAATACATGTTACATACTTCCCCAAAGGAGAATTCAACAAGAGGGAAGGCATTACAGTACAGTTTATAATTTATTCAGTGCTGATCATGATCTACAGAAATGGACAAAAGTCACCGTGCTCCTCGCAGGTACCAAGTTTTAAGTGTGCATAAGGTAATAGGTACAGCATTCACTACTGGGCATCATAACCAAAGATTCTGAAATGTTTACTCTGTGAGTGACTCAGCAATAAAATTGAGGAGTAAGAACATGCATTACGGGTCTAGGTTGCAAAAACTAAATCGCTCGTTACAATGGCAAGTCATATTACTTGACAGTATTTACATTTAATCATTGTAACATTTAGTAGCCATGTAGTGGCAAAATAGAAAAGCAGATACCAAGGGAAGGCATCAGTTTCTCATATCTTTTAGTGTCTCAGAGCTAAATTAGATACGTACGTACTTTGAAAATAAGTATACAAGGTAGGAATTTGAGAGTTGTAATACTAAAACTTGCATGATTCTAGACTTATGAACAGGGTACAAAAAAATCTAAATGTTTCAATCCACTATTCACTTTATTAGCAACCAAGTATGGAAAATATCTTACAAATTCTGCCCAAAAGAACAAAGTTTTTTTTTTTTTTTCATTTTTTGAATTCTATACCCTGTACAAAGACCCACTCTTGTGCAAGAATAATTACAATACTATTCTGTATACTAAATAATATATATTTTCTTTTGTACATCCTGCAGGGAATTTGTTAAACAACAAGGGTTATAACAAATTACATATTACTGTACAAATAACTACTACTGTTCCCTATGGTATCTTCTGCACTTTGCTACGTACAGTGTAATCTACATACAATCCTTCTCGTCCTACGGTATATCAAGATACAACTAAAAATCGTAAAACCAATCAAATATGACATTCTTGTGCATCTTAAATGCCAAAAGTAGAAAAATTGCATTGTGTACAGGAGGTATTTTAATGGCTCCTTGAGGTATAACTTACAACAAAATATTATTATTCAAATCAAGAATACATACTTAAATACATTTTTTTGACAAAAATATATTTGAATCATAATTCTTAACCCTAAATTTAGTATGAACGACAGTCTTCTAGTCCCATCTTATTATCTATTTACAGCTTCCCAAATTCCCATGTTTTACTTTTCCTTGATGGTCAGATCACAGCGTATCAAAAAAGAAAATCAGAGTTGGCAATTCTCCAATACAATAGTGGGCTAAAAGTGGAAGAAAAGTCCAGTCAAATTTTTGCAGTATACTACGCAATATAACATGGCTAAACTGCAATACAGTATCTGAAAACAACCAAATAATGTACACCCTCTTAATGCTATAGGGAAATATACACTTCACTATCTTTGCATTCTATAAAACTTCTAGATACTATATATATATCACTTGGTTACAAAACTAAGATGGCAAACTGAACTCCATAATACAGTGGTACATACCTACTTTAAGCTGATGAGCTGCCATTTAGCAAATCTTTTGACACTAATGATGATCTATTGAAAATAGTCCTCACTCTAAAATTTCAGAATTGAACCAACCTTCTAAATATCTATCAGCTATGAACTGGAATAGCAATTACTCATACATGTTGAAATAAAGTACCAGAAAAAGCTATTAACAGTGTAAATGCCTCAAAAGCAAATGTTAGCTATGTATTAAACATCCCTCAAGCTAAACACTGTCATGATATGCTTTATAAAAGTGGAATTTACACTTACAGAAGACCATTTTCCCTCTTCATATTTATTTATTAATCAGTCTTCAACTTCCTTCAGCTTGTACTGCATTTTAGGGTCAGTGTAACATAACAAGAAAATTGTCTCTACTTTCTTGACTAACACTGACAAATTTGGTCATACAGTTATACACTTAACCATCCCTTAGGACTAATGATACACAGTTTTTGAAAATGGTAAAAAAAAAAAAAATTGTGCACTATAGTAATCTGTGGAAAAAAAAAGATCAAGAGCACAAAAAATAATAATAATAATTGACTGCTCTATGCATAACTTAATGGTTGTATAAAGCAATTTTATAAGTTAAGCAGTGAGCTTTATCATCAGCAAACTTCACCATTTTCCCATAATCATTCTTATAATTCTCTCCCCAGGAGAATGCTAATTGTTTCTCTGGTACGACTTTAACTATAATGGCGATCTCCTCTTCTTCCTCTTACCTGGCCATATTCACATACCAATAAATATCTGTACTTATATTATTTTCCATTTAATGTACTAGGAACTATATTATCTAATTACTTTGATAAGATCTCTCCTGAATCATGTTGGTGAATTAACTTCTAAATAGGACTACTACACAGATTGTTTCATTCGCTAGTGCTCTCTCAAGTTTTTCTGTGTTTACAGCATCTACATATTCACGCACTCACACACACCCACACCCAGATATGAGGAAAAGGTTGCACAAAAACACTAATCAACAATGAGCCTGTAACACAGATTGTTCAAAAAGAGTTTTAACAAACACTAACAACAATAACAGTAGTTTGTTTCAAAGTCAACAATAATCACAAAATGTTATGAGAGGTTAATATGACTGAGATGCTTCTCTTAGTTATTTATATAGAAAAATACCATCTTCATGATGTAAAAGGGAGAAAATGTGTCAGTAGATTAATGAAACTAGCAAAACAAAACTCGCACACAGGAACAAGGTGGGAAGGAAGCAAAAGTACTTTGTAGCAGTGAAATACTGCAGCAATTATCTTGAAGTGTAATACAACAAAGACATAAGAAAATGCAGCTAATTATGAACAAAAAAGCTGCTGCATTCCTTTTCAAGTATCTTTTTAATTGGTATAAATTTAAGTATTTCTCAATCAGACCTCAAAAAAATCAAGTCTCAGTTGAAATTGAATTCTTTCATTCTGTACCCTGAGATTCCAACAAAATTTTGCCGTCACACTACACGTATGTGCATTATGATTAGTGTTTTAAGAGCAGAAGAACCTACCCTACAGCACAAACCACAAATGCTTTAAGGAACAAACAACAAACTTGGTGTTATTGCTGCTGCTTGTGAAGATGCTGGAGTGAAAGAATTTATGTTGTGGGGAGAAAAAAAAAAAAAAAAAAACAGAAGACTCCTCTTCACAATAAAGACAGTACAACAGTTTCAACTTTATTGCTCTTGTAGTGCTGAATGAAAAGTGTCAGAAATTATCACCTCTTATATCTTGCATCAAAACAAAATTATATTGTATTAACCTCCTTATATTACTGAGAACCTGCCTTTTTATACAAAGATCTATAAAGGTTGATGAAATGTCACCATGCTGACAGTTGCACATGAGAATATGAATGTGCAAGAAGGTCTGGCAAACATATACTACCTGAGTATGCAAACATTTATCAGCCAGATCATCTTGCACTTAAGTAAAATGTCTAACTTTCAAACTATACTGTATGTGTGATTTGGTGCGAGTGTAACCTGTGATGCATGCCTTTTGCAGTGTTGCAAAATTATTACTACATGAATAAACTAAAAAAATATCCTTCATAAAATAAAATATCCTTGAATGCACACATTAAAATTCCCCAAGGCTTTCATCTTTTACTGGTTTTAGACTATAATCCAGATTCTTATAAACGAAAAACCTTTCCCTACTATTAAGTATTTCATAATAATTAATACCGGCTTTTGAAACAACAACAAAATTTGTAACGGTATGCTTTGGCACATTCTCAATTATCATAAAATTACCTAAATTTTCATAAAATCAATAAACACTATACAACTTTAAAAAAAAAATAATATGACTTATGACTAAAGTGGTATATTTAACAGAAAAAAAAGTGCAGCAAAGAAGAATACTGCTGTACATCACTGGTAAAAATAAAGCATCAACTTCTAGAAACTTATGCTCATGCATAAGAAACCTATGCATAAACAACTCTCTTAAGATGTAATCACTTCCAAGATGGTTAAAAGCTTCACGGTTTCTCATCTTCCTCTTCTTCGTTGTCCCCTTCGTCAGCCTCATTTTCAGGTTCGTGGTCGTAGGAAAGTTCTATGATGTCGTTATCTGACAAGTAGCCAGAATGCTTTCTACGGACTTCGCTGAGTTCTTCGGATACCTGGAAGGAATGTATGATACATTTAGATATGAAATACTTCAGATACATCCAGATCTTAGTCTAACTACACTGGAAAATAGAATCAACAATGATCAGTTTTTAAATTAGATAGCTTTCATGTACCTGTACAAAGAAAATAACAAGTACTGTACACATTCACCAAGAAACCACTGTCTACTTTTCTCATGAAATGTAAATATACATGATACTTAAAGAGAGCATGATCAGTTTCATGTAGTATGTCTACATTTTCTGGTGCAAAGAATTTTTTTCAAGTTCGTGATACAAACATGAAACTATGGAACCTGGAGATTAATGCAGACAAGATTCCTATTTACAGATTGATTCCCATGTTCACCTTATGGAAATTCAATTATTGAGTGCAGGTATACAGTTCATTCACAATTAGATCATCTTATCAATCTAGTAGCCTGTCACTCCATGTGGAACGACTGAAGTAGCCACCACCTGGAAAACTGACATATAGCCTCCTTCCAGCCCCTTTCCAGGTACAGACAACAGTGTTGATCTTTTTATATTTTTATCATCATACATAACATTATTCAATATTAACACTATGTTTGATTAATTATATAATGGTAGTCAGTATCTTGATGATTCACTGGATTATGCAACAAAATAGCTAGTCCCAAAAGAGCTGGTCTCACAAAAGCTAGTCCAAACAGAGTTATTTCTAAAATAGCTAGTGGGCCATAAGAGCTAGTGGGACAAAATTGCTAGTTCTACATCAGCAGTTAAATTTGTATTACATACATGGTAATTACATATATCTTTTAGCAAATCAATTATCACAATTAGTTACATAGTTATCAATATTTGTTTTAATTTGACAATAGTCGTCTTGTGATTTGGATTCCATTGTGGTTGTGCTTGCTTGCTTTAACATAGGTAAGATATTTGTTTTAGTTTGGCAATTGTCGTCTTGTGATTTGGATTTCATTTGGGTTGTGCTTACTTATTCATCTGTTGATTGTAATTATTTTAATTATATATAACCCTTCAGCATGAAAGTAACAAAATCACACAAAAAAAAGTGATCAAACATGTCACGAGGGATACATTTATCAGAATTTAACCAATATTGAAACGCAAAATTGGAGATGCATTATCAAAGGCTGCAAGGGAACAGCTACAACTGCAGTTGATTACAGAGATAATGATGATGTATTCTACCTCAAAAGCATTGACACGCACCCTATGTGCCACAGGAAAAAGCTGAGATTGCCTTAGGTATGCTAAGAGAAGAATCTTACTGTGTAATGTTAGGGGAAAATAGCTTAGATATAAAAAGATTATGAAATGGCATCAAAGAATGCACATGGAGAATGCATCCAAAGAAAAAGACAACTTGCTGACAAATAAAAGAAAGGAAACTTATAAAAAAGCCTTAAGAATTTTGAGACAGTGAATTCCCAGATTTAAAGCCAAGCACAACTGCTACAGATTTTGAGAAACTGACTAAGGATACTTTCAAATAGTTTTTGAAAATGTAGAGGTACAAGGGTATTCTTTCATCTTTCAGAAGCAATTTGGAGGCAAATTACAAGTATTGGACTAACAAATAGTTATGTAATTGATAACAAATAGTTATGTTACTGATACTAACTCTCACCTTTATTGTAAATTGCTTGCTACATTAGCATTCCTACCCCCAAATAAAATAACTCAAGCATTTGAAGAAGTGCTGGAAACATGGGAGGATCTTCAAATGGGGCAAGAAATGGAAGAGCTGTACTGTCATTCCATATGGCAGTCCACTCCCAAGTAAGTAACCATCACTATACTCTTGTTTTTTTTCATCTGTCCATCCGCCTGTGGTGTTTGCGTATGGTAACACTGCGTACCGAGCTTTAAATAATTACATTGCTTACATTCAACAATAATAATAATATCCTATTTCGAATATTAACGGTGTAATTTGCATACTGTAATTTATTAAAATACTTTTCAGTTGCAAATGTACTCCCAGATATCCTTTCATTTACCTAAAACTTACACATAGCGTAACTATTTAAAGCCCGGGACGCAGTGTTACCATGCGGATGGACAGATGGAAAAAAACAGAGTATAGTACAGGCAGTCCCTAGTTCCTCGCTGGACGAGTGGTTTTCGCACTCGGCTGCCAATCCAGTGGTCCGAAGTTCGAATCCCAGCTTGGCCAACGTGGAATCAGAGGAATTTATTTCTGGTGATAGAAATTCATTTCTCGATATAGTGTGGTTCAGATCCCACAATAAGCTGTAGGTCCCGTTGCTAGGTGACCAATTGGTTCCTAGCCACATGAAAATATCTAATCCTTCGGGCCAGTCCTAGGAGAGCTGTTAATCAGCTCAGTGGTCTGGTAAAACTAAGATATATTATTATTATTACAGGCAGTCCCTGCTTACAGGCAGCATTGGTTAACGGCGTTTTGGTTTTACAATGCTGAAAATCTGGTTAACAATGTTGTTAACCAGATTTTCAGCACTGGTAAATAATTTTCAGTGCCGGTAAGTTGTTTATCGTTATCAGTGAGTGGTTTACTGGCACTAATAACTGGTTGACGGCACCATTAAGCAGTTCATCAGTGCTTACGGCATTGTAAATGCCATATATATTACCATAATTATTGTGATGTTCCAGTTAACAATGATTTTTGGTTATTGGCGCTCGGCCGGGAACGAAACCCCCGCCATTAACTGGCGACTGCCTTATCCCAAAATTTCCACTCATCTCCAGCCTCCCTTCTCATTGTAGAATATCAGAGTTCACATTTGCGTAGGAACACTATAGTCGATTCATTTAAGGTAGATTCTTGCGCCTACGAGACGTTTGTTTGGCGGCCTCTGATTGGCTGGTACCGGGAGGTAGGCCGCTCACTCAGTCTCATTATTTTCTACTGTGGTTTAGAAAACTAGCAAAATTATGTTTATATTTCTTCAATCAACTCGCGCTTTGCTCAAGATAGGAACATTTTGGCCATACCATAGGATTCGGTATTAATTGTACAACTAAGTCATCTTTTCCTGAAATCAATAAGATAAAACACAAAGGAATTACAACGAGTAAAAGTGAAAAGAGAAGCATTTAATTCTTTATACCTGTTTTTATTTATCATCGGATTTTGCATCATTAACGCGATTAAGATAAAATAAAACTTGTGTTTTCATACAACAAATTCACCCTAAATACGCTGGTGTTTTCAGATTTTGGATGCGTGTAAAATATGAGGAGAAAATGAAGAATATGTCTTATTATGTTGCATCAGTAAATGATTCAAGTTGGATGGTATTGCTGAGAGAATGAGATCTGCAAGGCGTAGTCGTTGTTTGTCGCCTCAGCGAGAGATTTGAGTTGCCAATTAGCGATGTAAAAGGTTGCAGTTTCTACAATATTTACTATGTTATATTATTACATTTTCTGAAAATAAATACACAGAATTTACATTATAACTGTCGAACATTTTAAATCCAATATCATATAGTATGTCTGGGCATATCTGATAAGGAAAAAAATAATAATAATCAGATGAATGCATCTGGTATCGTTAGCTCAGACCCATGCGGCCGCAGGGAATTCAGTCCAGCAAAGAAGTTGAACTCTGTGGAAAGATGACTTCACACTCTTCAACTCAGCCTAAACTTTAATCAGGTTGCTTCAAGATATTGTTTCTAATTTTATTTTATGAATATATTTTCAAATGAAACAGACATCAGAGATTTATTTGAGTGATATGAAATAATAATCTCAGTGAAGTAATAAACAACAAATAATTAAGAAAGATTGACTTCCTATCAGGCTGAGTCAAGTACGGCTGCAACATAATAAGACATATTCTTCATTTTCTCTTCACATATTACACGCATCCAAAATCTGAAAGCACCAGCGTATTCAGGGTGATTTTATTGTAAGAAAATACAAGTTTTAATTCATCTTGACTGTATGACTTATTAAAAATCCGATGATAAATAAAAATAGGTGTAAAGATTGAAACTTTTTCTCTTCACTTTTACTCGTTGTAATTCCTTTGTGTTTTATCTAATTGATTTCAGGAAAAGATTATTTAGTTGTACAATTAATACCGAATCCTTTGGTATTACCAAAACTTTATTATCTTTTGGAAAACGTGAGATAAATGAAGAAATATAAACATACTGCATGTTTTCTAAGTCACAGACGAAAATATGACTCAATGAGCGAGCGGCCTACCTCCCGGTACCAGCCAATCAGAGGCTGCCAAACAACCGTCTCGTAGGTGCAAGAATCTACCTTAAATGAATCGACTATAGGTGCAATGAAAAATAAAATGCCAGCAGTCAAAAATGCTCAGACAACAATAGCATTGTTTCTGCATTCAACTTAACCTCTAAACATAGAAATACTTCACCAATTTCTAAACTGCAGTATATGTATTTCACCTGAAAGAGTAAATTCTGAATAAAAAATGTGTGTAGTATTCCTCACTAACAAGAGAGGATCATTATTCCTTGGATAAAACAAGGATTAAAAGTTTAACTAGTTTATCAGAACCTATTTTCAGCAACATCATCGCTAGACATATAACTGTAGGCTACTCAGGTCTCGCTAATTCACTGCCACTCACACAAGACTTCTAGGGTCTGTTGCAAGTCTTTAAGCACTGATTTCTGGGATGAGGTTGCTGGCCCCAAGCAAAATCATACATACTATACAATATTGCTGAAGATGGTTACTGATAGCACACCTTAAAAATAGTCTGAAAATGAAATTTTGATATAAATTATGCAAAACAGAAAGAGAATGTACTTGCTACAGGAAATTGTTGTTTTTAGTTGTGAAATAAACTAATCCAAGATATGGTGACTTGATTGTGCTACATGCTATTACATATTGTAAACTACTGCAATCATTTTTACACACTAACTACAAACAAATGTTCACTACTCCAGTAACAACATATGCACTGACTAGAAGGCATCATTAAAATATATGCATTTGTGTATGAGAAATCAGTTGACCTTCAAGAAAATGTTTAACTAATAAAAGAGAACCTTAAAAGTTCCTCTTTGCAAAAAGAAAAAAAAAAAAACACACACAAATACACATGGAAATATTGTTCACTGCTATCGCTGACAACACTGAAAATTGCAGTACTGTAATTTCTACAGTACATGTACTCTCAATAACAAGATATTTTCACTAAACATTCTAAAATAAAGATACTTCCTTTCTGGTAATAAAACTAACAATTCAATACCGTACAATACAACAAGAAGTCAATACAAAAATAAAAACAAAAATAAATAAGTTTGCTCTAAGAACACCGGGAAAATCTAAAGAACAGAGAACATTCCCAAAAATACCCCACAATGACATAAAACTAAACTACAGAAGGAAGTAGGCACCTGATTGAAGAATTCTGTGTTTGTGTTGGGCTCAGAGGCATAGCCACCACCATCATCTTCATACTCTGTAGACGAATCTGAAAGAGGACAGAGGGAGTGTTGAAAGAGGTGCTGCTGCTTCCTCATGCATTGTCTAATCATTCCATCTACTTGAATGCAGCATACGGTCATCCCAGTGCAGATACTCATAGAGCACTGTAGGTTCTAACATTCACTGAGGTAATAATCTCTTACCTTTTGCAGTCCTTTATATTCACAAGTGCTTTCACTGGGTTAATAGAAATATAAGTTATGATGGTTGAATGAAGGAGCATAACATTTAATGCAGAACAAACTTGGGAAAGATTGCTAAATACAATATTGTCCAAACTACAGAGTTTTTTGACAGAAAATGGAACAATGGAAGTTGTGAAGTCGTCTGTAAATCTACTGAAACCCGGCGAAAACCTTTGATCTTCCATAAGTAATACCTTTGAATCAGTCACTAATCTCAGTACCGTAATTTCTACTTGAGTGTACAACTTCATGAAAATAAATTAGTTTCATGAAAACCCATGAATCATTTATATGGATATATTTGTCCCAAATGTTCCCATATTCACTCATTTTTGTCTGCTGGACAGAAGTTTGTCTCACCATGCACAAGACATCTTGATCTTCAGGTATGTTTTACGTAAAATGAACTGCAGAAATGGTAAAAGTTCTTTTCACATTTCTCCAGGTATTTACTTTGCAGATGATTGCTGTATCAGCAATCATTATTGATTAAATGTCCATCGTGCTCATTACACTTCAGCTAAAGAAAACCTGTTTGACTGGGTACTATCTCTTGGACTGCCATCTTCAACTGATGCAGCTGCCTATGAATAATTTAACTTTTGATTAAAAGAATTTAGTTTTATACTGCAGTTGCTACTTCAACCATTTTGTGAGTGTCTGCATTTTGCGTATAATTTCATAATTGATGTTATTCCAATCCTGCACCTACCTACAATACCTGTTAATCCTTTAGTGCTTGAAAATGAACGATCCTCTGTAGTACATCCCCTTTCTTCCCTTTTTATGTACTGTACTGCAACGAGGGGTAAGTTTATATCTTATTACTAATAACATCTCAGAGATGTGTCATAAGTTTTTGTGTGTCATGTACTTACGACTTTTTTGTGCATCTTGATTATTGTTGTTTTGCTATTAGTGTGACTGTGTTCTATAGTAGTGTGATTGTGTTTTGTGTGCATCGCTATGTCTTTATGTCTTCCTTTGACAAAGAACCTTATCCTTTTCAACAGCTACTGTAGTGTATGCCTTCCAGCTCCTGGGATCTCACTGTCTTGTGTACAGTTTCCATAAAGTGTAGTAACGGTGAAGTGTAGTAACAGACATTGTTAAAACTGTACCCAAGGACCCCAATAGTACGTGTGTAGTGAAACTACCTTATCTGGTAGATAAAAATAGTGAACCATGGAACAATGGGATACAAATATAAATACTATATTTATTGACTGATGAGTTTGTATGAAAATAGTTTGTCGAGTAATTAAATTGATTTTTTTCTCTTATGGAAAGAAATGCAGTGTTCTGATGGCATACTTCATGACCATGGAAAATAATTATGATGAACATTGTATTTCTAACTGGAAGAAGTGCTTGATATAATGTGTACTTCGTGTGCAAGATCTGCCATATTTAAACCAAACATCATGGAATTTATTGTTGGTTTATCACCTCATACATTCAGTCACTTACACATTCCAATTTCATGTACACCTTACCTTCCAAGACTGTATTAGCAGTTGGCTTTTTCACAGTACAAACAATCTGGGCCAAGTCGGTGAAGTTTGCTGGTGATGAATCTAAGCATACTTTTTGCCCCTGCCATCGATCCCCTGTACACGAGGCACTTAACTGATAGATACTCTCGACAGTGCGCCCACCCTTTATCATACCACTGAAGTAAGTTTTGCCGTGCTGGTAACCAACTTCCTGAAAAATCATAGAGCATTACTTTATCAAGAAACTTATTTATACTTTTTTTTGGCAATTGTTTATGAAATGCAGCTGTGTACACAATCTTTGGAAATGGGTCACTTCACATATGATGCCATATCCTCCCCCCTCGAAACTTCTGGTAAATTCAAACAGATTGTTGTTGACCCTTGATATGATTGTTTAACGCCTTTATAAAATATACCAGAAGATCCTCATCAAATTACACAAACCATAATAGTGGTTTTTGCAATAATAGTGGTCACAAAAATAAATTCTTGCCTCAAAACACACTGTCATTCTATATTCTTTATCAATTCTGGCCTCAAGACACACTGTCATTCTATATTCTTTTAGTTTTATAATCTTCATTCAAGAAACTGTAAACAGGTGCATCCTATCAGTCAAAAAAAAAAAAAAAACGACGTCTACGTTTCCCTATGCGGTAGATTTCAAAGGGGGTACTACTCACTCAGTGCCATGCAAGCTCACTGTAGATGGTACTAAAGGTTCTTTGCAGTGCTCCTTTGGACCCCAACAGCATTACTTTCTGCCATTTCAACTCTAACTTGCTCAAGGTCTCACTTAGTATTTCAAAATAATAGTAACTCAGCAATATATCTTCCTGTACTTACCCTATTTACTTAAAGAGTCATAAATCTCTTTATTCACATAGTAGTTTGAAGTTAAATCTTACCTTAATTTCATCAAAAGCACCAAACTGCAGAGTATGATATTTATCTATAGGAGGACGGATATATTCACAGATTTCACTAGCCTTCAACTCCTCTAGCTGTCGGGTACAGGACACGTAAGACAGCCGAGACTGAATATCATACAAGTTTGGAACCTGCAAAAAAATAATGCATAAGAGGAATGCCATAAGAAAAAAACACAATAATTTGATATTTCAAATGCTATAACATAGTCTTGACCTTTGTCTATGGAACAAAAGGAGAGTGACATCAACCCACCCTTAAAAATTGATCACAACTTTGACTCCAATATTATACTGTAATGCTCGTATCATTGCTCACAAACTGAAAATTATACTGGTAAATGGCATCACTCAATAGCACCTTTAATTATGTGTGCAATTTGTGGTAATTGGGTCATCTTCGAAATCTCATGAGGTTGCCAAATGACCCTTGGTCTATGCCACAACTTGTATTGCATACTTCCATGTCTTTAATTTTCCCCTGTTTGAAGGTAAAATCAAATACAATTGCTACTCTTGATTATTTATCATCTTGGCATTTTATTTATTACTCTTACTTGTACTTTATGTAACCCCTATCATGTTCTCTGTTTGTTGCCATAATAATAATAGTAATCCAGATTCTTTTTTACCTTCACTAATTTTCCCTCTTTTAAATTTCCTACACTCTTATCTTATCTCCACAATTAATAGCACACCAGTGACAGCTGTTAATGGAGGCAAGGGTATTGTAATCTTCATAAATATTATGGTTTTAGTGAAATGTAATTTCTACAAAAGGTGGACATGCTATAGAGTTTAAGAAATACCATTACATAATAAGATTGCAATTCTATATAATCCTAGATGTGCAATTGTTGTTATATATTTTTCTTTATGATCATGTCTTCATAATCTAGGCAATAATATCACTTCTTAAACCATGTTACTGTACTTGCCTTCAATTCCGTTCTGAAAAAGTACTTGAAAGGGAAGAATCTGCGGAATAAAACACTCCAACCAGAGAGGCAGTCCCCATAGTTAGTAAAATCCGTCTCATACTGGCATCCAACGTCAATGGCTAGGATGCTTCCCATGCTCCACTTGTTGCGCATCACATCTCCTGCTCAATTGAAAGCAAGGGGAAATTGGGTCAGAGTATGAAGAAATAACCTGTCAAGAACACTGTAGGTAATCTACCTTCGATGGAAACCAAAATATCGTCTTTTTTTTTTTTTTTTTTTTTTTTGTTTTTTTTTTTTTTTTTTTTTTTTTTTTTTTTTACCAAAATCATTACATACAAAGTTTTGTTTTTACCAAAATCATTAGAATGAGTGTAATGTATTATTATATTCCTTGCATATAATTCATCCAAGCTTCAGTTGTCAGGGCTTATTTCTAAAAGCTTACTCTACATTGTTGCTGATTAAATGTCCTTTAGTCTTTCAGTCAGAAACACAACTCTAGTAGAGTGAAACAGGTCTTCAACATCTGGAAAATAATGCTTGACATGCTGCTTAAAATTTAGTACACATTAATGAAATGCAGTTAGGTTTCAGTTACTGTTCAGTGATGAAAAATGTCAAAAAGAAAACGAAATACAGTAAGTCCTCGGGTTACGCTGGTCTCGACTTACGATGTTTCGTGGTTACGAACGCGCCCCCAATAAAAATATAAAAATGTTATTGTTAGTATACAATAAGGTTTTGTACATACTTACCTGGCAGATATATACTTAGCTATACGTCTCTGACGTCACGACAGAATTCAAAACTCGCGGCACACGCGACAGGTAGGTCAGGTGATCTACCTTACCCGCCGCTGGGTGGCGGCTGTAAGAACCAATCTCCCTTTCCAGCCAGAATTTTTCCTTCCACCGGTCTCCTGAGGGGAGGCTGGGCGGGCCATCAATCGTATATATCTGCCAGGTAAGTATGTACAAAACCTTATTGTATACTAACAATAACATTTTTGTACATGAACTTTCCTGTCAGATATATACTTAGCTGATTGACACCCTTGGTGGAGGGAAAGAGACAGCAATATAGATATGGAAAAAAGGGGAAAACAACACTAGTTGTAGGATGTAAATACAACCTTGGTTCTTACCTGTTTAGGCAGAAGACTTCGTAGTTACTGTCTATGAGTCTGCGTTGCCTTAAGAGCTTCAGCGAGGGCGTGACCTACAGCTGACAGACTCTTTGGGTTCTATCAAAGGGATTTGGTTATCCGCTTACTTGATAGAATCCGAGCAGGATCTGTCAACGGGGATTCGCCCACTTATATGACAGAACCTAACCACTATCATTGCAAGGAGCTCAAACATAAACCGATCACCTAACCAATCTAATCATTGTTAGACTACGAAATGAAAAACATGCCTACCCGCATGTTCTTTCAAACAACCAAAAACTTACAACCTAACAAGGGAAAAATATTAATACTTACTAAGGATATGTCTCAGCTCCCTGCCCCAGCACCGAATCCGCCGATACGTACGGGCCTAACCCGAAGCACTTTTCATACGTAATTTTGACGTCTCTCAGATAGTGGTTTGCAAAGACTGAGTTGCAACGCCAGAATGTTGCCTTCATAATATTACTCAGGGATATGTTTTTGTTAAAAGTCAATGACGTGGCAATAGCTCTTACCTCATGAGCTTTGACCTTAAGAACTTTGAATTGACTTTCATCACATATCACATGCGCTTCTTTCACCAGGCTTCTGATAAAGAAAGAAAGCGCATTCTTCGAAAGAGTCCTCCTTGGATCTCTTACAGAGCACCAAAGGTTGACATCATTGCCCTTAAGTTTTTTCTTTCTCTGTAGATAGAATTTTAAACTTCGTACTGGGCAAAGCGACCTCTCTGCTTCCTCGCCTACTAATGCAGACAAGCCTTTGTACTGCAAAGCACCCTCCTACGGCCAAGGCTTTTGAGGGGTTCTCGTTCTGGCTAAGAACGAAGAAGGAACGAACAGATAGCTGCATCTCCTCTGAATCCCACGTTTCCTTCTAGTGCATGGAGTTCACTAACCCTCTTTGCGGAAGCCAATGCCATGAGAAAATTGTCTTCTTCGCGAGGTCTCTAAACGAGGCAGACTGAGGCGGTGGTTCGAACTTATTGGACCTCAGGTAACGTAGCACTACATCCAGATTCCAACTCGGAACCCCTGGAGAAACCTTCTGGATGTTTCAAACGATCTTATTAGATCATGAAGGTCCTTATCTTCTGAAATGTTTAAGTTTCTGTGCCTAAACACTGCAGATAGCATGCTACGATAGCCTTTAATGGTTGATACCGCCAATCCACTTTCTTCCCTAAGGAAAAGTAAGAAGTCTGCTATTTGGGTCACAGAGGTACTGGAAGAGGAAAAGTGATGGTTCCTACACCATCGCCGAAAGACGTCCCACTTCGATTGGTAGACTCTAAGGGTAGAAGGCCTTCTTGCTGCTGCGATAGCCGTTGCAACTCTTGCAGAAAAGCCTCTCTGTGGTAATGTTCTCGGAAGATCTACTAACCATTCCAGTACCTCTGTGAACCATACTTGTGCGGGCCAGAACGGGGCTACCAGCGTCATCCTTGCTGCCTCCGATTCTGCAAATTTCTTTAGTCTCTCTCCCAGTATCTTGAATAGAGGAAAAGCATACATGTCTAGACCCTTCCAATCTAGTAGAAACGCGTCTATCGACACTGCCCTCGGGTCCGATATCGGAGAGCAGTAGTTGGCTATCCTCGCATTCTTGGCTGTGGCGAAGAGGTCTATATGAGGCTTGCCCCAAAGCTTCCACAGGTCCTGGCAAACATCCTCGTGAAGAGTCCACTCTGCAGGCAGGACTTGATCTTTCCTGCTTAGGAGGTCTGCTCTGACGTTCTTTTCTCCCTGTACGAACCTGGTAAGGAGACAAATCTTCCTTTGCTCTGCCCAAAGCAGAAGTTCTTTTGCTGTCCTCGTACAGGGAGAAAGAGTGAGTCCCCCCCTGCTTCCTGATGTAAGCCAGGGCCGTGGTGTTGTCCGAGTTGATCTGTACTGCTGAAGCTAGGACGTGGGGCTCGAAAGCTTTCAAAGCTAGCCAAACCGCCATCAGCTCCTTCTTGTTGATGTGCCAGGTCACCTGTTCCTTCTTCCAGGTGCCTGACACTTCTCTTGAGCCGAGCGTTGCTCCCCAACCTGTTTCCGAGGCGTCGGAATACAACACTTGGTTGGGGTTCGGAATGTGAAGGGACATCCCTTCTGCAAACCTGAGAGGGTTGGCCCACCAAGAGAGGTCCTTCTTGATTTCCCTTGAGATCTCGAAGGAGAACTCTAGGTTTTGCGAACGACACCTCCAGTTTCGATGTAGAAAGAACTGGAGAGGTCTGAGGTGCAACCTTCCTAGAGAAAGGAATTGCTCCAACGAGGAGAGTGTCCCCAACAAACTCATCCACTCCCTCGCTGTGCATACTTCTTTCTCTAGGAAGGCTTTGACTTTCTCTGACCCTCGGGCTATCCGTTCTGGAGACGGAAAAGCCCGAAAATCCAGAGAAGCCATCCGAATCCCCAGATAGATACAATCTTGACTGGGGATCAACTGAGACTTTTGAAAGTTCACCAAAAAGTCCCAGAGAACTTGCCATGAAAAGGGTCTTTTGTAGGTCCTCCAAACATCTTTTCTGCGACTTGGCTCTGATTAGCTAGTCGTCCAAGTAAAGGGACACTCTGACTCCCTCCAAATGTAGCCATCTTGCTACATTTTTCATTAGTCCTGTGAAGACCTGAGGGGCTGTTGAAAGGCCGAAGCACAAAGCCCTGAACTGGAATATCCTTCCTCCCATCATGAACCTGAGGTATTTCCTTGAAGAAGGATGGATAGGCACATGGAAGTAAGCGTCCTGAAGATCTAGGGACACCATCCAGTCCCCTGGCCGAAGGGCCGCCAACACTGAGGATGTCGTCTCCATGGCGACTTCCTCTTTTCTACAAAGAAATTCAGGGCGCTTACATCCAGAACCGGTCTCCATCCTCCTGAGGCTTTTGGAACTAGAAAAAGGCGGTTGTAAAAGCCCGCTGAGCAAGGGTCGCTCACTAGCTCTATAGCCTCTTTCTCGAACATTTGTTCCACTGCTTGTGTTAAAGCAAGGCTCATGATGGGATCCCTGTACCTGGCCACCAACTCCCTCGGAGTCGTTGTCAACGGTGGTCTTTCCGTAAAGGGAATCAGATATCCTTTCCGGATAATCGAGAGGGACCAGTTGTCCGCTCCTCTTCTTTGCACAGGCCTTCCGAGAATCTTAGAAGTCTGGCACCTACTGGTGTTTGGAGGACTACTTCCCTACTTCTTAGCTCTGACAGAGCGTGAGAAGGATCTACCTCTCTTGAAAGGTCTATTACCTCTCGAGGTAGAGGCTCTAGAAGGAGGGCCCCCTCGAAAGGGCTTCTGTCTAGCTGGAGTCTCCTTCTTCGTCTTCGTCTGGAGGAGTCCTAGGCTTCCGTGCCGACTGCGCGAGCATGTCCTGAGTCGCCTTTGCAGAGATAGATCCTGAGATGTCCTGTATTATCTTCTTCGGAAATAGCAGAGGCGAGAGCTGCGAATACAGAAGAGAGGCTCTTTGGGCATGCGAAACAGACTTAGTCAGAAAAGAGCAGAAGACTGATCTCTTCTTAAGGATCCCTGCTCCAAACAGGGAGGCTATTTCGCTCGATCCATCTCTAACTGCTTTATCAATGCACGTTAGAACACTGTTGAGATCTTCTGGCGAAATAGCATCCGGGTTCTGAGTCTTCTTAGCCAAGACCCCCAAAGACCAGTCAAGGAAGTTGAAGACTTCCAAGACTCTAAACATTCCCTTCAGCAGGTGGTCAAGCTCGTTCATAGCCCAGGTAGTCTTAGCAGACAAAAGAGCCGAGCGTCGTGTCCTACTCTGATGAGTGCGTGCTCTTTGATCCTTAATCCTACTCCTAGAATTCCGGGCTTCCAAAGGGGAGCGCCTGCTAGGAGAGGAGAGCCTACTATGCTCAAGGCGCTTCTCAGGATCCATGCGCCTGTTCAAAGGAGAGTGGCTGCCAGGCGAGCTGCGCCTACCATGAGGCGAACGCCTACTAGGCTCTTGGCGCCTACTTACAGGAGAGCGAAACCCTGGAGAAGGTCGCCTACTAGGAGACCGGCGTCTACCATGCTCCACAAACTTCGATCCAGACTTGTCTCTCTCTTCAAAAGGTAGTCTCCCATAAGAGACATATCTTTCAGGCTCTACACGCCTGTCCTGAACAGAGCGGCTAAAAGGAGAGCCGCCGCCTATCAGGAGAAAAGCGCCTATCCTCCGCACCACGCTTGGGAGCGGGAGAGCGTCTACTTGGGGAGTAGCGCCTACTAGGCTCAAGGCGCCTAACAAAAGGCGAGATCCTGTCTCTTGACGAATCCATCAAAGAGTAGGCTCTCTTATCCGGAGAATGAAGGATCTTCGGAAATGAGCGAGAAGACGAGGCTGTACGCCTGTCTTTAGAGTGTCTAGTAGCGGACTGGCGCCTATCAGGGGAAGCCAAAGTTTCTGGAGAGCTCCTCTCGAATGAGTCCTTTGCATCTACCAGAGAAGAGAAGTCCGCATCCGCCGATGAAGGAAGACCCAGGCCTAGGGGTTCTCCAGACTCGTACCAAAATCCCAGTCTGCCCGTAAGCTTGGAAGGAGGGAAAGAAAACACAGTCTTTCTTTTCTCTTCCTTAGAAAGCAGCCAATCACCAAAACCTCTCAAAGCCTTCTTCATTGAGATGGTTGGCTTCATCCTCACACAAGAGGAAACTTTCGTCTTCTTCGAAGTCGAGAATAAAGAGAGAGGAGACGGAGGAGCGACGGGAGTAAGGGAGTCTCCAAACTCTTGAAGAAGGAGATCTGTAAGGATCTTATAGGACGAAACTGACGAGTCCTTCACCAAATCCTCTTCTGAAGGTTCAACTTCATCCACTGAAGAACCCTCCGCTTCTTTACGAGGGCAGTTAGCCTTCTCTAAAGAAGTGCGCCTGTACGCCTGTCTTTAGACGAACGCCTACTAGGCGCTAGATCCCTTCTTACTGGAGAGATGTAGTCACCAGGAGAAAGCTTCTTGGGCGATTGACGCCTGGAAGACGACAAGCGCCTGCCGAGGGAAGAGCGCCTCCTTCCATCCGCTGATACAGGAGAGAGAACCGACTCTGACTGAGACGGTAACACAGGCGAAGGAATCCTAGACTTCTTGACAGGGAGAGAGACGTCTTCCGACGCGTTCCTCCTGCCAAGGAGCCCGCCAGCGCCGAAATCTGCGCTTGCAGTCCAGCAAGAATTCGAGCTGGAGATCTTGCAAAATCCTCCACCGGAGAAGAGGCTCAAAGCCTACTATGAGGCGAGAACTCCTGCTCCCTCCTGGGTTTCTTGATCTCTACTCCGGCTCTTCTGGAAAAACTTCCGGGCTGGAAGGAAAGGCGCCAGGAGCTTCCAGGCTCTCTTCAGCGGTCGCGGAGAATCCGAGGCGCTCCATCCTCTTCTAGGCGAAGGTGAGAAGAAGAAGAGCATTGGCGCAATACCTCCTTCTTCGCGCGAACAAGGGCAGCCTGGGTACGAGCATCAGGATCTACCGAGGGGACGCCTGATCGGTGGGAGTTCTCCCTAACCTTCCTGCGGCTGTTGACTTTCCTCCTCCACTGGGACTGGGAGTCTGGAAGAGGTCTAGGCCTGGAAGCATTAAGGAGCCGATCAGACGCACCCTCCACTACACTGGGGTCACTGCACAATTCACCTTCACTACTCTTACCTTGCAACGAACGAATCTTCTTTTCCATGCTAAGGATCGTGGCTCTCATGGTTGCCACTTCCGTAGTCGTATCCTTAGGTTCGATGCAGGGCGCAGGAGCTGAAACTGGAGAAGGTTCTAATGCTACAACAGGATTTTCTTCTACCTCGCTAATACGAGACTTACTAGAACTCCTAGACGAAGCCTTTCTCACCCTGTCTTTCTCTAACTTCCTCAAGTAGGAAGAAAGAGCCTTCCATTCACCCTCATCCAACTTCTCACACTCATTACACGGGTTAACAAAAAAGAACATTCTTTCCCTCTACATTTAAAGCAAACTGTGTGAGGATCTACCGTAGCTTTCGGTAGTCTCACCTTGCATTCATCCATAGAGCACACCCTAAACATAGAAGATTTCTTAACCTCTAACTCAGACATCTCGAAATCAAAGAAAAATCCAAATCAATATCCAAAAACAATCCACAAATGCGTATGCCAAGCCAACAAGATCAGGTACTTCACCGAAAGTCAGTCCAAATAAATCCACGGCAACGAGAATTGAATAAAGCTGTCAGGAGGTAACAACCACAGGTGTAGTCGTCACCGGCGACAGAAAAATTCTGGCTGGAAAGGGAGATTGGTTCTTACAGCCGCCACCCAGCGGCGGGTAAGGTAGATCACCTGACCTACCTGTCGCGTGTGCCGCGAGTTTGAATTCTGTCGTGACGTCAGAGACGTATAGCTAAGTATATATCTGACAGGAAAGTTCATGTACAAAAATAATATTTTGCGTCGTTCCGTCTTACGCGGTTTAGCGTCGTAAGCAACGTAAACAAACGCGAACTAGTTCCGGGCGCACGGCGGAAGAATACGCTTTGTGGGGGAGAGGACGGCGTCGCTTCGCTACGCTCATTCCTCGCCCATACGCCATTTTGGTTGTTTACACTGCCTCTCTCTCCCTCGTGTTGTATCGTTTTTGTAACTTTTTGCTCTTTGTTATGGCTCCCAAGCGCAAGGCGGACTCTTCTGATGGTAGTGCATCGAAGAAAAGAAAGGCCATCACCATGGAAATTAAAGTGGACATTATAAAGCGATCTGAGAAGGGAGAAACGCCAACAAACATTGGCCGCTCGCTTGGCCTTAGCCGTTCGACCGTTGCTACCATTATCAAAGATAAAGAGCGCATCGTTGAACATGTGAAAGGATCTGCTCCTATGAAAGCGACAGTGATAACTAAGCAAAAAGGCGGCGCGTAAAGGGGTTGGTCTAATAATTGAATCACCATGCCTCAGCATCTCCAGCAAACTTCTGGAGGAGTTCTTTTTCGTCTCTTCACTAACCTCCCCCAGTCTCTCAGCACCGCAGCTTCCTCTCCAGTGTGCAAGCCAATCAAACTAATAAAGGTAAGGAATTGTTCTCTCGTTGTTATTGATAGGTATTTACATTAAATCATGTGGTATTTTCAATGTTCCGACTTACGCTGAAATCGTGTTACGACGCATCGTAAGAACGGATCAACATCGTAACTCGAGGACCCCCTGTACTGTAAAGATTTACTGTGAGCAAATTTTTCATATATTTACTCAGTGAGCTTAAAAGGTCAGCTTCTTAACAAATGCATCAGTGCAGACATTTCAGTCTTTTTCTGGAAATGAATAAACTATTCACCACTTACAGTTATGATAACAGACCTGAGAAATGCTTTCAATTACAAATTTACTTCTACAGAAAGTAGCACTACAGCCTTACCAAACCCTTCACATTACTTCATATATCAAAAAATAAAAGAGATCACTTACAGTACTTCTGAAATTCTTAATTAAAAGATTTCACCATAAATGTGTAAATATTCTGAAGACTTAAAATGTAAGACTATAACCTTTCACATCACTAATGTCACAAAAACTCTAGTAAAGTTCTGAATATATTACTGGACAACAAAGAACAATACATATGGACATGGGAAAAACTAGGATGGCAAATGAAGAACCACAACCAATCGCCAACCACAGGCCCTGCAAGCTGATAGGAAAAAACCAGCATCCAACCAACCCCTTCCCTCTCCTACCACAATCGATGATTCTCTTCTTCAAGCAAACTGGAAACATCAAGGTGACCGTTGTTAATGCAAAACATCTGAGCGTATTATTTACTTAACTGAAAAACAGAAAATGTCAACAAAGCTGCTTTAAAAATGTATGTAGAAAAGTCCAAGCCATTTTTTGAGGCAAAGTGACCAAAACTTATCTGAACCTTTTCTTTCAAATATATGACCAGCTTACAGAGTAAGCAATGGGGTAACAATAACTTCAGATCCTGAAGAGAGATGAAAGCGAGACTGATAATACTTAAGAGTTCACTGCAAATAACAACTTAGCCAGCATGACACTTAATAAAGCCTCAAGCTTGGTTATGCAAGTCCTTGCACACACTTACAGTCATATTAATTTAATGAATAGGAAGTGATGAAAAGAAGAAATTAGATGGAAATTGAAAAGAGCATCCTGAACAATCCATAAGGGCGGGGGAGGGGGGGGGGTTTAATCTGCTAAAACTGATCAACAGGAACATGATGAGTGAGGCAGTTGCACACTAGGGATCTGAAGTACAGTAAGCAAATATGAAAGCACTACCCAACCAGGAGCACAGAACCTCCATCTTTTGTTTTTCCGAGGATAAAAAGATGGATAGACTGTCAAAAGTAACAAGTTTATGAAACCCAAAGATACACCGTATCTCTTAAGATTTTTTTAACATTGAACCACCGATTCTGAATATAGTACTATATGTATTATATCATCCACATTAATACAGTACTATAAAGTATGTACATCGCAAAATGACATTTTTCATGAATCACCCAAGTTCATTTCATCTAAGGACTTTTACTGTGCACTACACTGGCGTCATGACATAATTGGTCAATGTGGGTTCCTGGTTATCAATGAAACACTATATACTCTATGACCAATTGGTAAAACTAATATCAGCAGCCTCTTTATAGCATTTTAATGTAAAATTACAGAATCCTTAGCTATACATTACAATCATCCCTAGTCAATATATGTAGCTGCAAATATCTAATCTTAATAAAATAAAGACAATTTTTCATAAAAACAAGTAACTCCAAGTCATCATTAAAAATTTTTTCCTCATAAAAATGAATGAAAACAGAGAATTTTTAAGAATAATTTTGGAAAGGACAAATACAACAATCTGGTGATGCAACAAAATTAATATACACTGCATGTACTTACTCAATGTGAGGTTACCAGCATAAATTTGCTAAACGTAACTATAAAATGCACGATTCTCAACTTGCATATCGACTGGTTTCAGGTAGCAGCATGTCCTATACTGAATTTACCTCACTACCTTACCTGGGACGTTATTGATGTAGCAGCCATCAACTAATAAGTGGCCGTCAACGGGGTCTGGCAACGGAGGGAGCAGCATAGCTATCGACATTGAAGCTCGAACATAGCGCCAAACAGCGCCTGCCATGAAAGGGGGCACAAAACTCTCATCAGGAGCAGTAGTGTCTGGCTGGCATGATCTACAGTTTAGCCAAGATAACATGCAGTTTGATGAAACTTGCAATGCATTATGTGTGCAAGTGAAATCTTCCAATTGCAAAAAATGGTACTGCAACTTTGATGAGAAATATTTGTTATTAAATACAATACATACATCCATCTTTTCATTAAGAAGATTTACCAGACTAAAAGTGTAAAATGCCCAACAATATGTAACAATATGACATTTACCTGTACAAGACAGCCTACAAGAGGTAGAGAAATAACGAAACCTCCACCAATTATCACAATACTTTCATATAAGCTGCAACACAAAGACCCTGCATATTACCTACTACAACAAAAGACATAAATCTGCCTTATCACTGATAAATAAATTGATATAACAAATAAACAAAAAACATAGCACAATCTTACTTCATGAAACCTGCCTAAAAGTTATTACCAACACATTCCTGTATCAAAAGCAACTGAAAGTGCTCTAGCAAAGAAGTCCAAGTAGGTTTTGCATAATAGCAACCTGAAACTATACTAACAAAAGCACCGATAAGTGGTAACTTTCAGTCTTTAAAATGACCTACATGCAAAAACAAAGAAGAAAAATATGAAATACTTTATAAGGTATGAATCTACTCGACACTAAAACGCTGATGGTACAAACATGAACAAATCTGCCAAATAGCTTGGAATTCATTTGTTTCATTTTACCATATAGTACTGTACCAGAGCATTAGTATATATACATGTATATATTATTATTATTATTAATAGGGGTTAGTTTTTCCAGACCTCCGAGTCTCATGTAGACTCTTCTCAGGCTGGTTTACATGTATATAAAAGTATTTGGTTATGGATTCTGTTGGCCTTAAAAAGTGCCACTCAAGTAGCAATCATAACAGCTATGCACCTTCTCCTACTACTTATTCTGGTTACCGCCAAAAAAATATTAAGACAAATGTCAATTAGGAATGGTATTTGAAAATCTATTTGAATGGCAATTATCATGAGGAAATGAACATAGATTTTCAACTTCATTTTTTTACCAATTTTCAAACCAATATAAAAATAACATAATTTTATTATTAAATGTTAAAGCATTATATTTGTAAATGTGAGATAAATTCAATCACATACCTTGAAAAACTCTATAATCACAAAAATGATATTGTAATGATACAATTAAGTTTGTTCATACTTACCTGGGCAGATTATATATATAGCTGTATTTTCTGAAGTCGACAGAATTTTAAAAACTTACGACACACGCAGTGGGAGTCAGGTTGGTTAGTACCCATTCCCGCCGCTGGGAGGCGGGTATCAGGAATCATTCCCATTTTTCTATTCAAATAATTTTATTTCCACTGTCTCCTGAGGGGAGGTGGGTGGTACTTGATTATATATATCTGCCAGGTAAGTATGAACAAACTTAATTGTATCATTACAATATCATTTTGTTCATGAAACTTACATGTCAGATATATATATAGCTGAATCCCACCTTTGGTGGTGAGTAGACAGAATAGAAGATTTTAGGAAACATATATATGCAGATAATTGATATCTTGATTCCTTACCTGTTAGCATAGCTGACTTCGTGGTTACTGCCGCGTAAGTCTGCTTGTGCTACTAGAGTTGCCAGCGAGGTAGAGACCTATATAGCTGGTGCACTCCAGATGATCTGTCAACAGGGGCGAGACCACGACGTGACTAGACCATATTGACCATACCATGAGGGCTAAGAAGTAAAATAAATATATATATAAAAATATATATCACCACCTGACCCACCTAGCCAAAGTTAAGGTGTGTTAACTAAGGCTTAAGAGTTAAGAAGTCACCGTTGTCGGCGACTCAACTACTAAATTAAGAGCTCTTCCTAACCATTTTCTACAGGATAGGATGAGTGGTACTTCTTGCCCCCAAGATTGTGTCTGCAGACACGTATGCCCTAGCGAGCACAGATCTCATATGCCATCTTCACATCTCGCAGGGAGTGTGAAGTGAAGAGTTGCTTCGCTAAAACATGGTACTCAGGATGTTGCTGAGTGCCATGCTCTGTTGAAATGCTTCCGAGGCCGCGCCCCATCCTCCGGGTGAGCATTCAGATAAAAGATTTCAAATCTTTGTGCAAACACAATGAAGGGGGTGGGGGGGGGGGGGGGGAGCATTTTTTGAAAGCAACTCCTTAACACTAAAGCCAGGGTGTTCTTCGATATGGGCAAGTCTGGTCTTTTTCGGAAACACTGCAGATTGCCCGAATGACTTCGACTTTCTTGAGTTTTATGTAGATAAAACTTGAGACCCGACAGGGCACAGGACTCTCTCTGGCTCCTGCCCACTAACTTGTGCCATCCTTGATTCCAAGCTCCTGGCCCAAGGACAAAACGGGTTTCCATTCTTAGGCCACAACAGAAGGCTTAGAGAGCACACCGCCTTGTGTTCTCCAAAGCCAAAACTTGTGACGATGGCTTAAAATCTCACTAACCCTCTTTGTCGTATCTAGGGTGGTTAGAAGAAGGCCTTCCTGATCACATGCAAGAAGTTAACAGGTAAGAGAGGTTCGAATGCTTTGACATCAAGAACTTCAGACTACGTCTAAGTTCCATATTGAAAGCTTCGATCTGGACATGCACAGTCAGTCCGTCTGTACTAAAGTCAGGTGACCGACCAGTTGACCAGTCAGACGAATCAAGGACAGCAAGGCTGTACCCTGAAGACCATAAGGCACTATTCTTCGCTGAAGGATGAGTGTCTGGACTGCCTGGGCGATTCAATCTAAGCAAACCTTGGGGGTGTATCAACGTAACCCAACGTCGTCAGCGAATCAACTCCTGACTCGAGCTTCTGGTGCCAGGAGAAAGGAGCGAGGAGCAAAAAGGCGATTCAGTCCCGAAGGAAGAATGCCTGACAGTCCAACCTGGTCTCATGTTACACGATCATCGGGGGTGTATAAACGCAACCGACTTCGTCAACAAGAAACTCAGGGCTACTATATGTCGCCTGATCTCGCACGATGTGTCTGACTCGAGAAAAACAGGTGAGACAAAAAGTAGATGGTGAGCGAGATTCGAGATTCCACAGAACTCAAAAATCGTGAAGGGCTTTGTTGTTTGACAGACGCAAATCTCTGAGCACCCAAAGGCCGTCAACAACATATTTGCATATTCTTTAATAGTTGTGACTGCCAGCTTATCCCATTCTTCAGACGGAAAAGGAAGACGGTAATCTTATTCCTGTCAACCTCTCGATAGTCTGAACGTAGTCAGACTCAGAGCGGAGAGGTTATAGGTACCTTTCGAGTTAGAGTAGAACGACTCTCCGGAAAAAGTCCTTGGAAAGTGAACTAGGAAGTATGTGACTTCTGTGAATCCAGGATCCTGAAGGCCAACATGGGGCGATCAGCGTCATTGTCGCTCCCTGTGACGTCATAAATCCTCTTATTACATTTCCTAAGCGATTGAAAAAGGGGAAAAAAAAAGACTAAACATCCATCCCCGTTCAATATCATAGGATGGCGTTTAATGGTACCGATCCGGATCGAGAATAAGGGAGCAAAGAAGAAGAAGCCTCTTCGTCCTCAACATATCGAAGAGAAGAATGAAAGGGCGTCCCTAAAGTCTCCACAACTCTCAACTTACTTCTAAAGAAATATTCCACTCGGAAGTCAATAGTTGCTGCCGTCGATCGAGACGATTCGTACGGACTTTTGCAATCCTGTAACGAACCTCTAGAGGATCGTTACATTCTACGCCTGTTGTTATAATAGGCTCTTTCTCGTAAACTCGAACAGGGACCGAGAGAAGATACTTCTTAAGATATGAGAGAGCTGTGGAATATCAGAGTTGATCTGGACCACTGGTTTCCCAAAAACTCGTTTCGAGGACTGGAGGGACTACCGAATCGCTTTACTTCTTTCAGATTAAGATCCAGGACATTTGAAACCCACTATCCAGATATGCGGCACCTTCTTTCTATCACCTCAGGTGATAGACGCACTGAGAGATGTTCAGAATCATTCCTAGATCTTGAATAATATTTCAGTCTTTCCCGGTCGGAAAAAAACTGTGATCTTAATTGCAGTCTATTCGGGGAAACAAAACTTCTTCAGGAAGGAAATGGTCCCCAGCAAGCTCATCCATTCCCTCCCCGAGTATGCTTACTTCCCTAATAAGGCTGCGCTTTGCCTAAGCAGGAGAGCATATAAAAGTGCAATGTTGCGGTAGACTCGTAGTTCTATACCGTGCGGTAACGAGCACCGAAAGGATTAAGAGATAACTCTGTTGAACATAGTAAGGCAAAACGAATGCAACGTTTATTCATTCACGTAAGAAATCCCTTCAATCTTAGGCTAAAGTCCGTGATTGTAGGACAGAGATACAGTTAGTCAGTCAATCCCGCAGGAGAGACGTAACCGCCAGCAACAGAGATACGGTTAGTCAGCCAATCCCGCAAGAGAGAGAGAGACGTAACCTACCGCGCATGACAGCGCACGATCTGTTACTGGTGGCTCAGTTGGACTGGAGGACAGAGACAGCGTGACAGCAGCAGCCAGCAGCTTACGAATGTCGTCTCTTAACTTTATGTCTGGGTTGCCAGCTACCCTATTCTACGAAGAAATAGTCCGTTATTTTTTGAGCAGATAGACTCTCAAGCTGGTATATTTAGGCGAAACAGAAAACGCTAAATATATAGATGCGTTTGTGTCGTCAGAACACTACCATACAACGGTAAAAGATAAATCGGAAACTCCTGGAAGGCTGCAGGGAGTAACGGATTAAATGTTCTTAAAGCTAGACAATAGACCTCTCGGTTGCCATTCGAAGAGGTAACTACAGCAAGCGTATATGACTTGAACCAACCAACCAGAAATAAAATAACGCAAAGCAAAATGATTGTTATGATACAATAAAGTTTGTTCATACTTACCTGGCAGATATATATATATATATATAGCTGAATTCGGAAATACAGCTACATACATATCTGACAGGCAAGTTTCATGAACAAAACTTAAGAGAATCGAAGCAGTCAGCTCAAGCTTCTTATGTTATTGGACATAAGCGTTTATTGACGTAGTCTACAAGTCTATTTCTTGTACGAGTCTGCGAATGACGAATGAGAGCTCTTCCGAATCTTGTCAAAAAGAGCTTATTCGCTTACGCAATATCAAGTTAATGAGATGTTTGTCAATGAGAACTAATCCATTTACGGACAAAGAGATATTTTGTCAATGAGGGGATGGGTACCCACTTACTTGACAAAACGATAGTATATTGTCAATGGGGGAAAGTCACTGAATTGACAAAACGTAATCCAGGAAGTCGAGCATTTTATTTTTCCGATTCCCGTCTCAAACGAGGAAGGGGCAAGAATCCTGTTAAGAGACTAGGCTTACGGCAGGGTGAACGACGATGTTCAAGTTCGGCAGCGTAGTCCCGACTAGAAAGAAACTAACAAACCTATCATCTGAAAAAACCCTTTCAGATGGGCTAAAAAACTTGCAAAATTATCCTGGGAAGAGGAAGAAATTCTCCAACCAGCTTCCTCTCCCGTATCACAACTAAAGCCTGCTAAAGCTTAAAATTTATTGGCAGTATGGCAAAAGAAGTCCTATCTTGCGCTTTCCTGAAGAGCGTCCTTTTGATGAGTACCTTTGCAAGACTCCTACTGAACATTGCCGAGAGTCCTGACGTGCAGGACATCGAGCCGTTTTACCTAACCCGTAACTGCCTTATCGCAAAGTCTTGACTGCGGTAGAGAAAACGAGATCTTCCCTAGAGCTTTCCTTAACTCCATCCACCACCTTTGCGAAAAGCAATAAAATATTGACAGAGATCTCTTGAATTCACGAAACCCGAGGTCTTGCTGGGTTTCGAAGACGAAGTTGTCTGTTCACTTTAAGCTTCCTCCGAAGCACTGCTTACTTCACATTCTTTGCATGTGAGGTATAAGGTATCACCGAAGGTAGAGGTAAAAATTCTTGAGGCCCAAATTCGTAAACAAGAGCTTGAAGAGTTCAATAGAAAAGTTCAGCCAGACGACACACCTGGCGTGCGATGGCGCGCGCGCTCGGCGTCCACTGGCGAGCAGTGAGCTACGCTCGGCGTCCACTGGCCAGCAGCGAGCACGCTCGGCGTCCACTGGCGCGCGCGGAGTGCGCTCGGCGTCCACTGGTGCGCGCTTGGCGTGCACCCGCGCGCGCCTGGCGTCCATCCGAACGTCCCGTCCAAGCCGAGCGTCAAAAGAAGCGTGCAGAAAAGCGTCACGCTCCTGACAGGCGTCAAAAAACAAGCGAGATACATTTTCGGAGAGAAATCCGACTGCACGAAACAGTCTCAGGAGAAGGGTCGATCGTGCGAGAATACGAGGGGCGACTGGCGAGGGAACGCCTTCTTATTCTCACAGTAACAAAACTCGGACGTCCGCTCTCAAAAGCGTTCGCGTCCTGCTACTAAGACTTCCATTTTCATAATTTCTCGGGGGTGGAAAGACGTACACGTGATCAGGCGACGTTCGCCTTCTTACTTCTCACTGGAACGCATAACGAGAGAGAGAGAGAGGACGTGAAGCGTCCTCCTCTACAAAGCTTCTATTTAGAGGGCGCGAGTCCTTCCGAAAGCTCCAACCCCTGCGCGGGGAGGACGCTTCGGAGGACGAGAAGCAATCCTTCAGGATTCGTGCACGTGCACGCACTTAGGCAGTCTGGGGATTTTCATCAGAAACTGCCGAAGGCACGCCAGATCGGTGGGGGTTCCTCGTAACCCTCCTTCGTATTTCGACTGCTCTCTCCCCGGGTCCTGGGAGTCAAGCAGAGGTCCCGGCCTAGAGGCGAAAATAAGGCCGATCTGACGCACCCTCCACTACACAAGGGGCACTGTCACTGCACTTAGCCACTTCGCTATTGCTCTCTAAAGCAAGCACTTTCGATTCTAAGATACGAATCGAAAGAGTATTAGAGAAAGGGCAATAACCTCTACAGACACTGTTTAGGGCCCGAAGGCAACATTACAGGGTTTATATGAGAAACAATAACAGAAGTAGCACTCTTCACAACAATGAAGGAGAGCGATCACCTCTCGCAGACAAATTCATAACCCGTAGGCCATACTACAGGGTTAGGCAAAAAAAAAAAAAAAGTCTACAGGAAGGTTAGCAGGTTCACTACCCTGACTTTTGTTTACTGATTAATTGCGTACATACGAATCATACGTTTTCCTTACGGAATTAGACATGTTTACTGATTAATTGCGTACATACGAATCATACGTCTTCCTTACGGAATAGACAGTCTCACACTCCTCACATGACAAATCTCAACCAAGAAGCAAGACTCATACCCTCGTGCATACCAAGTGCGGATCTACCGAAGCTTTCGGTAGCCACACCCTGATCTTTGCAGACAACACCCTCTGAAACTAGCCTAACTAGATTCAGATATATTTATGACAAAAATGAATCAAATTCAAATTCAATTTAAGATAGCGTATATCTAGCCACAATTCCAAGTAAATAAATTAAAAGACAATAAAGATACTTAGCGGCAATGAAGTTTCCAAAATCTAAGACGGAGGTACTGGAAACAGGTGTTTCCAGCACCGGCGACAGAAAAATTATGACTGGAAAGGGGGGGGGATTGGTTCAGACACCTGCCAGCCGGCGGGTGGGTGGGGGTAGATCACCTGACCTACCTGTCGCATTTGCCGCGAGTTTTGAATTCTGTCGTGACGTCAGAGACGTAAGCTAAGTATATATCTGGCAGGAAAGTTCATGTACAAAACTCTATAATCACAAAAACATCTGTACCACCACCAAAAAGGTTTTAACCTGAAAGGCCTTGCTGATGTTCAAAACAAATTTTATTTATAAGAAAAAACTATTTTATGAAAGTTAAACGAAAGATGGATGTGAATCTGTGAGTACAAGTACTACTTTTTTTTTTAGCTTTATCTAGGTATAATTATATACCAACTAATCAAATGTGTGTCATCAGCATTCCAACATTATTAAAAATAAAATGAGTTTTTCACCGTGATTAATAATCAGTAACACTCAAGACCAAGCAAATATTATAAGACATTAAAATTACAGGTGTCTCAGTGACTGTGCTCCCATTAAAACTCTTGGGAATGCAAAACAAAAATTAAAAACAATCATAAAAGTTCACAGGACAAAAGAAATTTCCACATTCTCGTGATAAAACCTCCAACTCTTCAAACATTCCCATCTCTCCTTCCACACTAAGAACAAGACCAATGGTGCCATGGGTGAGTTTAGAATTAGTACTGTTACATGAACTCAATTTTCACAAGCCTCAAACTGAAAAACAATGTACGTAGTGTCATAGCCTGCATCAAAAACACTGGAAAAGGACCCTTTTTGATAGCGCAACCACCGTTCATCCTCAAAGAAGCAAGCTACTCTTGTGGTTCCCCCCCAGGGTTCCATAAGAGGAGCAACTCCTTCGAGGACTTGCAGCGATGACCAAAAAAAAGGTTTTTCCTTCGTCAAAACCTGTTTTATACATAGATGAAAAGAAGACAAAACTTACACATTGACAATCCTACATATGTTCCAACATCCCCAACAAACAGAGATGATTAACATCAATTATTTCACTCGTTTCACTCCTAAAAATAAAATCATGCAAAGACATTTTCCTCGTCTTCTAATAAGTAAGAGATTGAAAGGGGCAACTATAGGAATGGACCTGCATACATGACAGTTACAATTACTCACTTCTACATGCATGGATAAAGTTAGCAGTGAGCTGGACAAGGCACATGGACTTGAACATGCAGCATTACCTCTGTAGGGTTTGTTGGAAAACACAAAATAAAGGAAGGAACATAACAGAGTATCAAAAGCCAGAGGGATGGATGCTTAGCAAGTCTGCCTTCATGAGAAAAATCTGCAAGCAGAGACACAAATGATGATACAATTATATTGCCTAAACACAGCAACAAAAATTGGGGCTAGAAAAACAAAAAAAAGAGAGAGGGAAAACTTCCGTTAGTTCATAATACTTCACATAATGACTAAAATAGGCTTAAATTATGCAAGATCTGTAAGTCAGCAACTGTTTTAAATTTGTCATTTCACTCACTTTCCTTACTCATGTCTTGACCACTGAAAACCCTGACAACGAAGCTTGGATTTGAAAATGTGGGCAAGTGCTTGGCAAGAACGAGAGTCCTCTCTGAAGCCCTGAAATGCTTCTCGAAGGATTAAATGCCATGTTGAATCTGTATTCCCAAGAGTCTACTGACAATGACATTTCAAAGCTCTTCATCTCAAAAGCAACTCAATTTTTGTCAAGTTTGTTATTGTGAATTATACCATAACTTGGATGTACAAAACCCCAAAACTAAGTGTGCTATAATTACTGCCCCGATACACCTATACCTGGCAGGTTGTTGACATAGCCGCCATCGAGTAGCATGTGCCCGTCATGAGGATCGCAGAGAGGTGGCATATACCACGAGAGGGACATAGATGCTCGCACGTACCTCCATGTGGTCCCTGCAATACCCACTGATGCTTAATACATTTCCTCAGCTATCATCACTAAAACAGCTAACACTGACCAGCTAATCACTGTACAGATATTGTATAATAATAGCTAGTAGCAAAATCAACAAAAGAACCATAAGGGGGACACTGCACTAAACAGCTTGGGTAAAATTTATGTTTTGTAAAAGCAAACGAAAGTCATTTTAAAGTCAGCACTGCCAAAAATGTAAAAAAAATATATATATTATTAATCAAACTTCAGTTTGCATAATCTTACCCTTAACACTACTGTACAAGTTAATAATGCATCATCATTAAAAAATGATTATGAGAGAGCTTTAAACTGCTTCAGTAATACAGAACACTTTCACCTACTGCTTTAAAAAAGAGAAAGCATCAGAAAAAATGTTTATTGCTACTCTAAGTTTTTAGAAATCAACTCTTGAATCATCTAGAGGTACAAAATCACAATCTTGCACACAAAAAAACCTTCTGCTTTATGAGTCGCATCAGGATTTTAAGAAACTGTAAAGCAATGCATTTAAAATTATTCCTCAACACAGTTAGCTAAGTAGTAAGGAGTACATCTGTCTTACAAATATGACAAGAATAAGATGGAGTTTTCCTTACAAATAAAGATATTAAGAGTATTAAAATATGTTCCACAAGAGCTACAGAAACTAAAAGGAGCTTCCTAAACCACAAACTATAAAAATTGTACAATACAACTTCAACTTCAAATGGAAGTCCCCTTAAAGATACAGCCATAATAACTATGTTCCCTACAGAAAGAAAAGTCAGTATAGAATGCATACTACTTACTCTCCTCTTAAACAACTAGCCACTAACTTGAGCAATCTGTTCAGTGCAGTGCATACAGCTCTTAGACTTTGGTTGTAGCTATGTTGAAAATAGTACATTGTACTGTACTGTACTTCAAAAGTACCAGACAGTCCCCGAGTTACGGTGGTCTTGGTTTACAGCGTTCCGACTTTATGGTGCTTGGCTCACAGTGCCATTATTTATTCTTATCATTACTGTTATGTTCCACTTGACATGTCGGGAATGGAAGCCCCACTGTAAACCGGGGACTACCTGTATTGTACTTCAGCATACGATATGTAAAGCCCAATGATGAAGCAAGTAGTATATTAATAAATTTAATCATAATCCAGAAGCCTCTGTGATTTTGGAATAATTACTTTGGTATAGATACAAATATGTACTGAATCTGGAACAAAAATGCACTCGGGTAACAAAAAAACCTCAGCCAATGCCAAGAGACTCCTGGCATTTGCTCTTGAGTATAACTTTCGTATCTAAGAAACAACTAGTCACCCCTTGAAAATTTTTTTTTATAGAACACTGTTATCCAATCTTTGCACCATCCCCAATCATTTTCTTCACACAGTGCTTACGGCTGTGGTAGTATGGTACTAAAGAGAATTCCCAGTGGGGTGAAGTAAGAGCTTTTCTCCTAGATTTCCCTCAAGGGATGAAGACTATGGTACAAAAAGGTCAGGTGTCAACCTTGGTTACTATTATTACTATTGTATTATTATTTTTAAAAGGCCAATGACAACTCTGACTAGAAAAGCAGAATTACACAAACAAGGACCCTAGTAGGGAAACCAATCCAGTGTGAAAAACAAAATAGAGAAGAATAAACTACAAAAAAAGTAGTAGCATAAAAATAAGGTAAAATCATAGGAAAAAAAATTATACAATGCAAATAAACCATGAAGTTAGACGTATGTCTGCCTTAATAAAAAGATTAAGAGATCATCCCTCAATGTGGTCATACTTCTACTAAAACTTCTAAAGAACTATGCAGTATTAAACCTTACATAAGAAAAGGATTCTTATTTTAGGTGGATATCTAGTTAGTTCTAAGGGGCACTTGGTGTAACCTAGGATGATCTAAATTTAAAAGATTTGAATTTTGACAGTGTTTGAGCACATGCAAATTGAGCTAATCTTGAAAAACTTTCTCAAAATACAGATTACTGTTGCAACTCAGGATATGTTTCTCAAAGGTGAACTTTCAACTGAGAACAATACCAAGAATTTTAAATGAGTTGTAAGTAGTTGAAGAAAGACAGTAAAGAGGATATCTGGAGGAGGGGGGAATCAAATGTCCTAGGTCTACTAACAATCATGCTTTGAATTTTGTCTGAGTTTAACTTCAACCTCCGTAATTTGCATCATGCACTAATATGACCTATATCTCTGTTACGAGATTCAGCAACTATGGATGTATAATGAGGAGATGAGATCAATGCAGAGAGATTAGCATCATCTGCAAACCCAAACTTTTTTTCAAGAACAAACCACATATTGTACATTTACAAAAAGTAACGTGCCAAAAACACTACTCTGAGGAACACGATATTCCATTCCTCTAGTCCCTAGTCCCCAATAACCACCACTCTTTATTATTCAATAATAATATTAAGAAATGGTTCATCAACACAGCTGCCTTTTGTCTAAGTTTTAATATTGTGGCTCATACACATTTATTGGATGTAAATGTTTTCTCCTCAATTGTATTATGAATGCTCCTGTTTTAATCAAATGTTTTCTCCTGAATTGTGTTATGAATGCTCCTGTTTTTATTCATCTGGTGAAGAATGTGGGCCAGTGTGTCAGTCCTAGCTTTTCTTTGGTACTTCTGCAAACTACTCTGAAGGAAAAAGTTCTCTTGCAATAGGAAAAAGGTAACATATCCAGCTCTCATTTTTGAGTCAGCTCTTCTCTCCAATTCTAAAGTTTCTCCTCTACCCATCCTCTAGGCAAAGTAAAAATAAAATCAGATTCCCTCCCCCCTTTCTCCCAATAATTAATAACTCTCAACCTTCACAAGTCTCAATCAGAGGATTTAACACTTTTAAGAGTTAATTGGAACAAAGTTAGACTTGAATTTGTTGGATAGAACTGAATGGAAGGGAAGTTCAAGGCTGAAGAGTTGCTATAAAGAAACTAATATAAAACAGTACACAGCAGGCTCTACACTCAACCCTAACTTAAACTACGGCAACTTCAGTCTACAGGGTCTATGCTGGTAGGCAACAGCTTCATTAAGGTGAGTTTCTCAGATTCTTGGCATAGAGGTATTTCACTGATGAAATGCATTTGTATTTTCTTGGCTTTGCTGATAATTTTCTTTTTAATTATGCTCGTTAATGTCAGATGAATGATGAAAATTATTTTTCATGGTGGCTGTGTATAAATCTAGTCTTTCAAAGGAATAACCTTAATACTACTGCTTTTCAAGTCATCCAAAAAAAAAGCATAAGAGCCTTCTGCAGATATTACACTTTATGCAAAAGAAAGATGACAAAACCCCAAACCCAAACACTACATACAGAGAAACTTGAAAACATAGCAAGGTAATGTGCATCTTCCCACCATCTCAGTAACTTGGCTAGTGATGCAATAACACAATCTTGTTTGCAAGGTTATATTTGCCTGAGTGTGACCTGGTAATTATAATATAACTTGTATTATAGCCTTTGACTCTGATGAATGAAACTACATGGTCCTATCTGAGTTAATTTATATGAAAATCTATAAAATGTGCTTTATGAGTAAATAGTACCTTCAATAATGCACAACAGCTATAAAATGGAAGCTTCTGACTATTTACAACTGAGAACTGTAGTACATACAAACATTTGAAGGTTGATTTTTTCTTGTTGACATAAATTGTTTAAATATCGTATTTATTCTAAGAATATAATTGTGGATTTTAACTTACAATTTCTGGTCACAGTACAGTGATGTGCTTTAGTTTAACCACTGCACATTCTCAAAACCAATTATAAAATTGCTCTTTGTTAACCCTCTGACTCCAACTCCAACCCCAAGGACCCTAACAAGGACGGGATGTGTATTTTCAGCAATATTCAACTTATTATTTTGACCTGTTGTTGAGTCTTGTTTCTGTTCTTAATCATATCTCAGCCTCAAAAAAAGTACAACTACTCTGCTTTAAAATGACACCAGAATTGAATACCATAGCATGAGTATAATAACACGCCTCTCAAACATTCAACAAGTTCTCGAACCCTGTTCTTTTTTGTATACACAAAGAAATTAATCACAACTACAATACTTGGACTCAATTTTCAATTAACCTCACAAGTACTATCACCACAAAGCTAAGACAGCTATCTTCACAAAACCAAGCCAACAATCTTACGAACACTGGAACAAATGCAGTGTGACATGGAATGAATTATAAAGCATCCACCAAGTTCAGCCAACAAAGCTCAGAAAAAACAACTGAAAACTTGTATCCTACAAGTTTTCAGTTTCCTACAATAAATATCTGCTATTCTAACTACAAATCAGAAGAGTGACAGTAGTTGGTAGACTTTTGGACGAAAAGTACAGTATGAAATGGGGAGACGATTACTACAACAGTAGAAAAAACAACAATGCAAAAGAAAATTTCTATGTCACCTGCAATGCAACATACTGAAAGTACAAAATACAACTACAGGATAAGCAGGACACACAATACTCTAAATGCACTCCAAAGCAAGGAAACATAAAAAAAGTATAAATGTAATGCATCTCTCTCTCTCTCTCTCTCTCTCTCTCTCTCTCTCTCTCTCTCTCTCTCTCTCTCCTGATGGCTCAATTGTAGATGGAATAGAGATCCTAACCAAACAGATACTTTGACATGGACTGCTGGATCTGGAAGTATCAAAAATGCATAAGTTACTGTTTAGTCTTAAGTCAACACATGAAGAGAATATCCTTTACAATCACAAAGACAGCTATGAGAGAAACAAAATCACAGTAGTACACTAATCAGTCCAAAATTGAATCCTATAGTAATGTGAATTTGTTCTTACTCCTACAGACATATGACTCACAATTAGTAAACCACAAAAGATGTTCTATGAATAAACTAAAGAAAATGAAGAAAGGGCCCAGTACACATATTCAATAGAAACAAGGATACACAGACAGACAGACAAGACAAATGAAACAGATGGAAACATCTCCCTTCAAACACATCTTTGCAAGATAGTCTACCTTTGTGCTAAATGTGACTGAAATCCCTTCAAAGTTGTCATAGGAATTGTGATGAAAGACAGACAAGGAGGGAGAAACTGTAGCTGTCCCTGCACACCAACACTGTCAGTATCAATTTAATATTTGTTTACACATACATACAAAGATACATACATACATACACACACACACTATACTGGATGTAAAACCACAGCACTCTAACACCCAAGAAAACAATGCAAAAAGCACTGAAAACAAGAAACATTCAAGTTATCTTGGCACTGCATATAGCAAATTAAGTATTGTAACAACTTATAAAAAATTATAAACTGCATTTCACAAAATTTTAAAATGAGGAGGAAGAGAAAAATCAAGTGAACAAGGAAAATGTTGCTTTCAATTAAGACAATTTCACCGATTTAAATAGCAGAAAAAAACGAAAATAAGGATGGAGAGAGGTCAAGAATGGTAAAACTATAGGGGTCATGTTATATGTAAAGTTTATATTGTATGTCTCAAAAAGACTCCATGAACAGTATGATAGAAAAAGGAGTTAGACTGAACTCCACAGTGTTTCTCAGCAACATTTTGTATATTCCATGATTGGCAATCTACCAAAAAAGGTGTTTCCGAGTGGAATGAAGAGTTACATCATGAAAATATTATCCCGAGAAATGCAAGAACTCTTTATTTATAACAAAATCTGTGAGCAGAAAGTAATTGCTTCCATGAATACTGAATGAAGTCTTATTTTTTATAATTTGCATTTTCATTTAAACAATTCAAACTTCACACTAGAATTAAAGAACCATAGAAACAAAATGAACTAAGAATAACCATATGTTTAATCAGGTGTTACTTTACTCCTAGCTGAAGTACTATTACATAATCATGTGGTACTTTACTCCTAGCCGAAGTACTATTACAGTTTCAGCCAAAGCATATGGTTTTCCCAAGTTCATTTTATTTCTATGAGCCATTCAATTCACAGATTGCTCTCAGGTTACAAGACGAGAATCTTTTTACTTTCTTCATGTTATGTGCCCTCTTTCTTATTTGCATCTGGCTCAAGCTAGATAATTGCACCACAATGCCTGCCTCTTCCTAAAAATACATAATGTTATCTTGCTTTTTAGTGCACTGACAACTAACTACCAGTGAATGGAAGAGACGTCTCGTTTACTGTTAAAGAGGAAAATTATAACGAATATGTTTTGGATTTGCTAACACTCACTGACCCAGTGTCAAGACCTCACTGTCAGATATGAATGAATAGACTAATCATGAATAATTTTTTACTACAAAATTTAATAAACAGAACAAATCACTTCCAATATTAGTGCTTTGAGAGAAAGATCTGTCACCACCCAAGAGGGAAACTCATAATGCATGCTTGTTTTTTGCTCTGCGAACAAGTGTCATTCATGCAGCTATCACAGGCTCAGCTTCATTACAATAAATAAATATAAAATCTAACTTTTTTTGAAAACAGAATTATAATTTATCCCAAAATCAGAGTCCAAGAAGTTCCTAGAAACTTCATTCCCAACTCAAAAGAAAACTGTCTGTTGGTTGGCAGAATGCACATGAGACTCATGAATTCTCAAGTTCCTGAGAGTTAAGAACCTAATTTTTTTTGTCTAGCCAGCATAACTGGAGCTAAGGAACCCTCTCACACATCCTGTCTGCCTGCCTATTGCAATATATAAAACTTATTTGGAAAAATAATTTCAATAATTTTAAATATTTTCACAAAGGCAGCAAAAATGAAAACCCCATCAGTGGATATAAAAAATAGCTTCATAGAAACTTCACTGAAGTCTTCTTTAATGCCCTAGCAAAAGATGAGAGGGGCTAAAATGGAGAAGTACCAGAGATGAAGAAGGTAATACTGGAAGTGCCGGTGATGAAGAATACTGATACCGTAATTATGTAGAAATGATTGAGCAAAAAGCCTAGGGAAAATGAAAACCTACTTATGTACTAAACACATAAAAAACTGAAGCACTTTCTCTGTCTGAAATCTGAGGCGCTGCAAAATGCATATGCAATGCTGCCAACCAAAAGAGGACATTCTTTTGAACTACGAATGCAGTGTCTAGGAAATTTATGACCATCAATTTGCTCTATGAGTAGTAAGACTGCTGTAAAACAATGATAGATCACAGTCTTATATATGGTACAGGCAGTCACCGGTTATCTGCGGAGGGTTCCGTTCTTGGCGGAGCGCTGATAAGCGAAACCTGCCATTAACCAAAACTTGGCAATTTATGGCACTTATGGCACTGATATTCGGTTCATGGTGCCTCTGTTAGATATGTTATGGCACCATAAGGTGCCTATAAATGGAACTCAGCCCGTTATGGCGCCATAAATCGCCAATTTCAAGGCACTAGACAAGCGCCATAAAACTGGATCGCCACTAACCGAGTCCGCCGATAACCGGGGGCTGCCTGTATAAGGAAATGTTTGTGTTAAGCAATGGCCATCTCTTATTTTCTAATACTGTAGTAGTCTAGTGTTATGTAAGTAGTTTGTATTACATGATTACTAGTATTTTAGATCCTCAACTGGCAGGAAAGTTAATTTCTGTATATTGTCCTTATTCTACGTCTCTGTTTTTGAAGACTTATTAATTTGAAGTTAGAAAATTCTATCTCTAAATGACTTTACTGCTGTGATTGACATAAACCCACTGTACCAATTTTCCCATAAATACCTATAAAAAATAAAATTTTCACTTTCAATTTATCGTGTTCATCCTTGACAAGAAGAGATTTCAGTGCAAGTGAAAGAGGTGAAAATATATGCCATAATAAAACTGCACTAAAAGGAAGAGGATACTGGTCCCTGTCTCTCAAAGCTCCACGTTCCCTTTGACACCAAATTTTATTTTGCGGAGCTATCAGTCTTAAAAGAGGTCTTTTATAAGCACTACAAAAAATTCAAAGGCAACTAAAGCTGTGACAGATTATACATCAGCCAGTTCTATCCTGAGCTTTCTCAACCTTCCTTTACAGATTCCTTCCAAACATATGAACTAACATTAATACCTACAATGGCACAGTAATAACAATGTGATGCATACAAAACAATGCAAATGTTACAATATTAAATTCTGTACAAACAATATTTAAGACTATTAAAACGAAATATTTAAAAACTGGAAAACAAAACCTATCATCTTCTATAGCAACACAAAGATTTTGTTTAAATATTTTTATCTTTTCAGAGCCTCATCTTCACTGGGATTTTCTATTTATAAATTTATTTATTGAAAAGTTTCCTTAAAAACCCCAAATTTTATAGGGACAGAGTTTAAACTCCCACCCCCCATCTCAGATCCTCCAGACATCATCCAAAGGCTACTCAACTTTAGATGTTAATGGCTATCTTTCATTAATTTAATAATTTTCTATGTCATTTGATATAAAAATTTCAGAGGGTCAATTTCCAAAGTACCATTCAACCACACCTGTGCGTTACATTGCTGGTTCTTAAAGGGCTTATCCAAATATAGAACTTTTAGTTCAAATGATTCTTATCTTCCTATGCAATTCACTTCTTCTATTGTTTCATTACTGTAACACTATTCTTGCATTTATAGACTTTTTATTGCTCACCCAAATGACTTTCTACAAAGGAGGTGAAAATTGAAGCATTATATTAAAGAAGTTGGACAGCTAAGTAGGAAGAGAAAGGGACTGCAATGAATCATCAGTACCACATACAGTATGCTGCACAAGGCTTACTGTAAGCAGTGCTTTCTTTGAAAGATTACTAACTTGCAACGTTTTGAATAGATGATATTCCCTCCTTAATATAAGAACTAGGGCTACCAATTACTATTTAGTTACACAAGATTACTTTATCTTAACATAACTATCAACAACTCGGTACGGCATAATAATATTGTTCCATGCACATTTCACAAGAATGAAATCTAGACATCAACTGTGCATAGTACATGAAAAATAATGTGCGTTTCTGTCTTCATATCCTAATAGTGCTCTGTACATACACATACAACTTCTAAAAGGGCTGGCAGAGCTATAAAGCTACAGGGTAGCAACATGAATACAAGTGAAGTAGTAGAAAAGTGTCATTCCAAAATACAAAATGGATACAACACTCAAACACAGAGAAAGACACAGCCGCTAAATACTGCAGAAGCAATTGATTACACGGAATAACAGTTATCCTTTAATTTCTTTCATACAGACACTAAGGGAAGCTTTTAAATCAATGCATCTCATAAAGCAATGCTTCATTTAAAATATAATGAATTTTAGGTTTGAGAGATATTTTAAAAACCTACAGACTGTGAAATCAAATAAACTTGAACCAGAAATCTTGTACAGTTTTATGTCAATATTTGTATAGATCTACAAGACAATCCCCGTCCCCTATTCCACTAGTTTAAGAGATAACTGAAAGGTCGATTTTAATCAAAATCAAATCAGTTTTCTTAAGTCTTGATGGGTAATAAAGTACCTTTAATTAACACCATATACTCAAGCAATCAAGAAGCCATGCACTAAATATTTTTTAAACTTTAATCAGAGCACAGCTCTGAAGAAAACCCAGATATACTTGCATCATTTCACAATACAAAATTTTAATTTTCCTGCCTACCACATACTGTAAATCCTTCTTCACAATTACGTTCATACTTAAATGTTCCTGCAAACTAGTACACACCTCATGCAGGCAATGTATGTTGTGCCTTAATTATTCCAAGGTCAAAAGATATAAATCTACTTGTAGTGACTCCATTCAGTTACCTAAACTCTCAAAAGATATAAATAACACTACACCAAACCTACAAGTTATATCTCCAAGTTCAAGGGAAGTATTGAAATGTCACCAATGGTCAATGGCACATCAAGCTAAGAATAGGTATTTAAATTCCATGAGTAACCTGATCTCCAAACCATTTAAGCTCTGCTAATCTGAAAACACTAACACCCTGGCCTCACCTAGGTAACATTCATTAATCAATGTTTATGAGGACAAATGGATACTTCATATACAAGTCCTAGCATTCAGAGAATGACAAGACTTTTAAACATAATTATCAATACCTATATACTCCACATAACAATAAGCAAGTTTCTTAATTATTTCAGTACCAAAATAGGCACGTAATCTGAACACACGTGGGCACAAAAGAGTATTTAATGATCTCTACTGCAAAACAAATACCTTAACCATGGATCCAAGGAGATGAAAACAATATAGTAATGACCATATTATAGATACTTTTAACATTTATTGCCATTGATCTTCCAATGCACAAATATAACATATTTTTTATTCCCATCATGCTTTTACTAAGCATGAGAAATGAATTCTTTGGTAAGGCTAGAAAAATGCTGATAACCAAACTAATATGGCAGCATATGTAGTATTCAAAGGCAAAACTAGTTTTTCTTTGTCACGAACTCATTTATCCCATAACTGCCTTATTTTCATGGGCAAGGAAATAAACTGTCTGACTACCTTGTAATGTTCAAGATATGAGAGGCTCCTACTGCACATACCTAGACCTACTTGTGATGCTCACTTTACTACTCCTCACTATTCCATGTTACTTATGAGATTCAACACTGTTGCTCCTCCAAGGAACAACTTGTTAAAGATTATCTTTGCACCATCAGTAGTTCCATTGTTTTCATTTCACTGTTTCAATTAACGTCATCAGTGCTTCCTTTCTGTCTGTGATTTGATGTCTTTCTAAGCAAATATATCTTCAGGAGGGGCATAGGTCTCCATGTCTCCATCTCCACTTTTGTTTGTCAAGGAGCATGTTTCTTTAGACGATGTCTCGGCTCTGTCATGTCCACCAACTAGGTCTGAAAGCCAACACTCTCACTGTAAGAAGAAGAGAGCCAGGAACACTGCTTCTCATGTCACCGTCTCCTCTGTTTCTGATATTTCCCTGATGCCCATGAAGGCCAACCACTCTTCCAGCATGCACAATGCTCTCTTTATAAGCTCTATCGCTACCATGAAGGATATTCTATCCACCTCATCTCCTCTTTTACTTTTTAAACTTCTACTACCTTCGGGCTTGCATGCTACTATTTGCCTCCAATTCTGACTTGCCATATCCTCTTCCATCATGCTGATCCCAGCACTGATTTGAAATCTGAGAGCCATTGGCTCTTCTCTTAAAACTTCATGCCCTTCATGGGACCCCTTGACTACACCTTCTCCCTCCCCTGTCACAGATGGCCCCTTGTTTCCTCCTCTGGCTACTCCCATCACTATGCACCTTGGCCCACGTAGAAGATTAGTGCCGTTACTGAAAGCATTGCTAAAGGTGTTTGCAGCATCCCTTCAGCTCCTAGCTGCACCCACTTTCTAGCTTTTAACTTTCCCTCCAACCAAACTTCCTTCTTCAACCTAGCTGTCAAACCTTCCTATTACTTCTTGGTGCACCAGTGGAGTGTTCTAGTTCACCATTAGATCTTTGCATTTTCATTTCCTTCATTGACTAGATGTCTTTATGTTGCTGTCTAACAACTCCATCTATCTCTTTTCTTTATCTTAAGCGATGAATGAGCAAATGTGCCCCAGTACTTGGCTTGACAGACTAAATTTCAAAAGTCAATCATAAATTAACTGCACCTCAATTAGAGGATATCCATTCCCTAACCTCTATAGCTAGTGACACAAGAACCTCCACTTCCTGCCTCTACTGTGACCATCAAATCTGAGAAACATTTCCTCCATCTCACAGTTTCTGAAGATCATTTTTCACAGAGAATTTTTTCACGCTAACTTCAAAATCAGAGGGAGTTCCCTCCTTCCTTTCCTGCACTTTGCACAAATAAAAGTGGAGTAAATGGAGTGTATGTACTGTGCATGTCTAGGAGTGCCCAGCAGGAATCTCTCAAGTTTTGAATGGTACAAACTGGTGAGGGTTATCCAGCCAGCAGACAATCTCTGAGGGTTATCCAGCCAGCGGACAATCTCTTTCTTTTTATTCAGGATTGCTGTCTACAATTTGTAAGGACCACAAATGTGGGCTTAAGTCAATAGCACCTCTTTCAGTGTAATTTTCAAACTTTATGTACATGTAATTATCAAAATTAGCCTTAATTGTTTTGAATATACCTAAGGAAAAATGTATTCATAACAATAAAAAAGTTATGGGGATTTTGCCTGAAAAATATACTGCATAAGCAAATTCAGTTAATATCTAAGATCACTGAAACAATTATATTTCATTTGTGCAGTTAAGTTACACATTCAAGTACTAACTGTATTGCATCCCATTAAGTAATTACATGCCACCATAATTTTTTCAACGTCCTTGGTTCCAAGATTTATATGCTTCATTTGTTGAAAAAAATCAAATAAAACCAAACATCCAAAACCAGTTACCAAAGGCTGAAAAAAATGCTATGATCACAACTGACTGCTCTAATTTCACGCTGCAGTCAACAATCAAGTTACAATAACTAGTAAATATTAAAAAATTCTTAAAAATCTTACCATGAGTATGAATTCTGGCCACTGAATCGGTGATGTCCGTGGTAAGGGTGAAATATGGAAGCCACAAATCTTCTATGTTAGTGTCACCCAGCGCTTCGTGGATGAGTTTGTTAAAGCCAACGGCAGAGAACATGGAAACTTCTGGGTATGTGAGGTCTAAAGCCATGCGCCATTTACTTGTCATTTTCTGAAAAGGGTTTTTTACTTTTATGCCTTTGGAGAACCCTCCCCTTGGTTAATGATATCTACGGTAAAAAGTTAGCAATTTTCTTTCATGTAGTTAGTACTACATTCATAATGCACAACACTAAATACCTAGATGAATTTTCCAATGCTTGAGACTCTTGCAAGGCCTTTAAAATTATGAGAACAATACATACAAACAGAAGGAATTGTCTAATTTTCATGTAACCATAAACAATTTGGTACAGTAACAACAAAATTATTACTACTACAATGAATTTAAATACAATAGAAAAGGCCTTCGTGGGATTCTATAAAATGCGGCCTGGATATCCCTTTCACGTTTACATAAATCTAAACAAACCTCTTGTTCCTTCAAGAATCCCCATGGGGGAAGGGAAGGAATCAAAATACATCTGGGGAAAAATTAATATGCACCTGTAAATGTTTTGAATTTGCACTACTCACCATACTCCATTCTCTCGCTTTCTGCGTTACTCTGGTGAAGTCTCTCTCAAGGCAATACAAAGCGCCATACAAGGCGCCTATACTAACTCCAGCAACCATGTCAATAGGAATCCCAACTTCCTGAACAATGAAATAATTTGCAATTATCAACAAAATATATAAACAGCACAGCTCCAACAAAAGATTAAGGGTAGTTTACTTGTGCTACCTATACTGTATTCATCACAACAATACCGTCCTAGCATTTATCTCAACTTCACTAGTAGTGTATGGACTCCAGACTCGGCATAGACAAGTAACAAATTTACAGGATTTACACCCAGGAAAGTAAATGCAGACTGTAAAAAATATCTTAGATTTTTAGATGAATGACAACTTTGTCTCTCCTTACTGAATATCCTTCCTTTTACCTTGATGGCTTTGATCATGCCTATGTGTGCAGCTCCTCTCGCACCACCGCCACCAAGAACCAAACCTATACTGGTGCCCGTCAACACTCGAGCAAGACGGCAGAAATCACTGTGAACATTGGGCTTTGACGAAAATACTTTTTCTGTGTAGTATTCAATCTGAAAAATACAAAAATTTTCAATTATTACAAGAAATGTCAAATGTCCATAATACTGTTGCTTGAATACTGATGTACAAGGATCTTTGTATGTACAGATTTTCACTGCTCTCCCTGCAAGATTAAACAAAACATACAGCCCTATGCTTTTCAAAATATTTCATCAACTTTGAATTCTCCAGAAAAGTAGCTTCTAGTCTAGCGCATTACAATATAAATTCAACTTGACTGCTGTTGTATTTTGCAACTTGCTGCAATAAGATATACATACATCAAAATTTAACTGAACACAATTTTACTCACAATTTTTGCAGGTGGCCTCTTTTGATACATGCGTTTTGGAGCCTGGATGTGATAATGAGACTGACACCACGAACGCATATTGAGCCATCTCACAGTGCCAGAGGGTGGGGGTCCATCTTCACGATGAAGAAGAACTAGCACCTTTTGAGTTCTCACAGCCATTTTCTGAGCATGTTTCTCGATCTAGAAAATATAATTATACCGACAAATGTCAGATTGTATTGTAGTATTATCTGAGATCACAAAGGTTGGGTAAAAATATGTAATGTATACAAAGGCAAAATAAAACTCCAAAATGATAAAAGAAGTGTATATAAAAACATTATGTAAACATAAATTCTCATGATGAATAATGTACTCTTGTTTCTAGTTTGGTACAATTTTATTTGAATGATACAAAACAAATCTAAGTTCAGCATGTTTCTGTTTTCAAAAAGTATCAGAACCTTTACAGAAATTATTTGAACTAACCTTGCCCATCTGTGGATCAGTATCAGCCAATCCCACGATAAGTATTACATCAGCCTGGCGAATACAACGCTGTGTCCAGACCGTGAGTGACGAATCACACTGATACAGTGTAACTCTGTGTTGATCTTCAATGTGGCCAAGCCACGATATAAGTTGGTATTCATTGGCAGACTCCCATATACTGGTTCCTAACGAGCGAACTACATATTCTGACGTTAACCTCACAGCTGGACCTGAAATAATTAAAAGTCCATGTCATTGGGTTTTCTAAGCAAACAGCAGCATTCTTAAATGTTATAAGGATTATGCCATGAATAAATAACATAAGTGATTATGCCATGAATAAATATCATAAGTGATGAAATATCTCAAATAATTCACTTTAAAAAAATAAGAAAACAATAATACTGGTTATCAATCATATTAAAATTAGCATAATCATGAAGTTTTATATGAATAAACAAAATTTTCATTGCACAGAGTAAATTTACTCCACGTAAACATATAAACAAGTTATGTCACAACACAAAGGACAGATACAGAGTTATGAGAATATCAAAACAAATTTAGGTTTCTAATATAAACCACAGCATTTCATTGAAGCCTTCTGCTATAGCTCAGATTTGACAACTATATAAACATTAGCGAAAATGAAGAACCTGCTACCTTAGGTGTGAGAGCTTCCTCAAATGGAATAAGAGCCCTATATCTCTGATTGTCCCAGTCAGTATGAAGCTTTGCTCTGAAATAGATACATCTACTACACCCAATCAAGCAGTGGGAAGCACTTGAGGTAATGGTTTGTGTTTATACATAAATTATTCTAGACACAATAAATACATGAAACACAACATCCTCACTAGTGGTGAATTCATATTTGACCAGTGACCTACAACTAGGACCTAGCCCTTACCTTACTCTGTACTTTGGCTTCATTAGTGGAGTATGAACTGCAAATACAAGGTCTCTAACCTTTATAGTACAAGTGTGGAAAGGCTATATTCTTATTTATCTTCTGACCCCTACTGACCTGTTACCCCTTGGATGGTAAACATTTACCTTGCATAGCATGGAATCCCATTCTGAGACCAATTCTAAAGCACTTACATAACTAGTAGTGCTCCCCGCAAGTCCAAACAAATCACTCACATGAAAATTTACAGACTGAACAAACTATAATTATCACAATGTTTAAATAAAAATAATAATTGTATATTCTAACTGCCATCAACAAGATAAAAACATGGGACAATGCACTGTGAGGACCATTATACAGCTATTGTACTAAATAAAAAAACACTGCAGAGTAAGAAGTTGAGACCAAAAATGATATTTTAATGATAAGATAAGGTTTCACATATACTTACCAAACAATTACATTAGCTGTATGCTTTCTTACCCGGCAGTCGAAAATTCAAATTCCTGGCGGCGGTAGCAGCGCTGCCATCGTTTGTGTAGGTGATACAGATCCCGCCCACTTTCGGGAATACCTGGCACTGCTGAGCTTTAGACTTCAATTCGTTTGAGCCGCAACGTCCATCTGTGGGGAGGAGGGAGGGCTCTCATTATGTAATTGTTTGGTAAGTATATGTGAAACCTTATTTTATCATTAAAATATCATTTTCACATAAGTGACTTACCAAACAATTACATTAGCTGACTCCACATTACCCGGAAGGTGGGTATATGGACAGCTTTATGAACAAAAACAACAGTCATGTGCTCACATTATATATAATGTCTGCAGTACCTTATCTTGTGAGAGAGCAGCTACAGGTAGATACTTCCTCTGGTCGGCGCTCTCATCACATGTAGGAGACGTGGCAGTAAAGGCCAGGGTCGTCCCTACTAATGGTAGGACTTTTGCAATCATGGAAGTTCACTGATGATTGACAAAAACAATAATAGTTTGCCCTTGCCCTGGGCGAACAGACCAGATAACACTACACAACACCATCACCTACACTAAAAATGATATGATACCCTTAACCAGATATAAAAACTGGTGGGTACTTCAGGTACATGTACCCCCAGGCTTCCCATAAACGCAAAACACCTCAAACTCAAGGCGAGGAGACAGTAGAGGGTAAACACTGGCTCCCCCCCCTATGCTTCCTCTCCCAACACCATTTCCGCTACTGACACCTGGTGAAGAACTTATACAGATGATAGAAGTCTTCAGTTTTCTGGATTGGACAATTACAGCGTTAGCCAGAAAAATGATATTGTTATGTTACAATAAAGTTTCATACATACTTACCTGGCAGATATATACATAGCTAAGACTCCGTCGTCCCCGACAGAAATTCAAATTTCGCGCCACTCGCTACAGGTAGGTCAGGTGATCTACCGGCCTGCCCTGGGCGGCAGGACTAGGAACCATTCCCGTTTTCTATCATATTTTCTCTCTTCCACCTGTCTCCTGCGGGGAGGCTGGGTGGGCCTTTAATTGTATATATCTGCCAGGTAAGTATGTATGAAACTTTATTGTAACATAACAATATCATTTTCATACAATCAACTTACCTGTCAGATATATACATAGCTGATTGGCACCCTTCGGTGGAGGGTAAGAGACAGCTACTATATGGAATAGACAGGTAAACAACATATGTTGTAGGTATAAATAAAACCTTGGTTCCTACCTGATAGGTGGTAGACTTCGTGGGTGTTTGCCCAGTAGTCTGCATCACCTCAAGAAACTTTAGCGAGATATATGATCTATGGCCAAGAGTTCTTGTGGGTCTGCCGATGGGGTCTTATCCGCTTACTCGGCAGAGCCTGAAAGGACTTTGTCAATGGGTGCTGATCCACTTATATGACAATACACCTTATGAAGGAGCACACAACCAATCCCGACCACCTGATCCTAACCATATGTTAGAACTAAAGATTGTTCCGAGTTATCCCCGAACTCTTCACAACAACCGTAACTCAAAACCACTACGCACACATACATAATTTTCTAAAAAAAAATATTATACTCATCTAATTAGATATGACAAGATTCTCTTACTGAACAACATAGACGGCCGCCCGTGCTAAACCAAGTCCTCCATTGTTCAAAGAGACTCCAGACCATATCTAAAAAGAAGAAAAGTATATACTTTAAGGATTGGTGTCGGCTCCCATACCCAGAATCGTATCCGCCGATACGAAAGGACCCAGAGAAAAACACTTCTCATATGTCACACGAACGTCTTTCAAGTAATGAGATGCAAATACTGAGTTGCATCTCCAAAATGTCGTATCTATGATGTTTTTAAGCGACATATTCTTATGAAACGAGAGAGACGTCGCTACTGCTCTCACTTCATGAGCTTTAACTTTCAACAGTCGAAACTCTTCGTCAGGACAGACCTTATGCGCGTCTGTAATGACGTTCCTCACAAAGAATGCCAGAGCATTCTTGGACATCAGTCTTGTGGGGTCTTTTACCGCGCACCAAAGACCTTGTCTAGAGCCTCCCATCTGATGCTTTCTCTGAATGTAGAACTTTAGAGCTCTTACAGGGCATAGAGACCTTTCTGCTTCTCTTCCTACGAGACTCGATATGCCTTTGACTTCGAATGACTTAGGCCAGGGATTCGAGGGATTCTCGTTCTTAGCTAAAAACAGGGTCTTAAACGAGCAAATAGCTGAGTCTCCCTTGAAACCTACTTTATCCTGCAGAGCATGTAATTCACTAACTCTCTTTGCCGTAGCTAAAGATAATAGGAATAGGCATTTTCTGGTGATGTCTCTAAACGATGCCAGATGAGGAGGTTCGAACCTTTCGGATGAAAGAAACTTGAGAACCACGTCTAGGTTCCAGTTAGGAGGGACCGGTTCCTTCGACTTTGAAGTCTCAAAGGACCTTATGAGATCGTGGAGATCTTTATTATCTGCCAGATCTAATCCTCTATTCCTGAAGACTGCCGAGAGCATACTTCTGTATCCCTTTATTGTGGATACAGCTAGATGAGATTGCTCTCTCAGGAATAGAAGGAAATCAGCAATTTCCGCTATAGAGGTAGTGGAGGAGGACAACTTCTTAGTTCTACACCACCTTCTAAAAACCTCCCACTTTGACTGATATACTTGCCTAGTGGAGGTTCTGCGTGCTCTCGCAATCGCGCTTGCAACTTCGCGAGAAAACCCTCTCGTTCTGACGAGTCTTTCGATAGTCGAAAGGCAGTCAGAGCGAGAGCGGGGAGGTTTTGATGATACCTCTTGAAGTGTGGCTGTCTGAGAAGATCCATCCTTCTTGGTAGGGATCTGGGAAAGTCTACGATCCACTCTACCACCTCCGTGAACCAATCTTGGGCCGGCCAAAAGGGGGCTATCAATGTCATCCTCGTCTCCTTTGACGCCACAAACTTTTTCAGTACTAGTCCCAGGATTTTGAATGGAGGAAAAGCATAGACGTCTACGCGAGACCAATCTAGCAGGAAGGCGTCTACCATAAGAGCTCTTGGGTCTTCCACGACCGAGCATAAGACTGCCAGCCTTTTGGAGATGAATGTGGCGAAGAGATCCACATGAGGGGTCCCCCACAGAGACCAGAGATCTTGACACACCTCCTCGTGTAGGGTAAACTCTGTATGAAGGACATGGTTCCTCCTGCTGAGTCTGTCCGCCCTCACATTCTTTACTCCCTGAACGAACCTTGTAAGAAGGGAGATGTTCCTGTGAGACGTCCAAAGCAAAAGGTCTTTCGTCAGCTCGTAAAGGAACGAGGAGTGAGTCCCTCCTTGTTTTCGAATGTAGGCAAGTGCCGTGGTGTTGTCCACGTTTACTTGCACTACTTTGTTCGAAACCAGAGGTTCTAGACTCTTCAAAGCCAGGTGTACGGCGAAGAGCTCTTTGCAGTTTATGTGCCAAGACACCTGCGCTGGTTCCCAGGTGCCTGACACCTCCTTCGAGCCTAATGTTGCTCCCCAACCTTTCTCCGACGCGTCGGAGTACAACACTAGGTCTGGGTTCTGGATTTTTAGAGAGATCCCTTTGTTCTCTTTCAGAGGGGGCAACCACCATTCCAAGTGCAGTCTTATCTCCACTGGAATGGGAAAGGCGTCCGAAAGTTGTCCAGTTTTCCAACTCCAAGACCTCTTGAGGAAGAATTGAAGCGGACGTAAATGAAGTCTTCCTAGCGGGAAGAACTGTTCGAGCGAGGAAAGGGTCCCTAGAAGGCTCAACCATTCCCTCGCCGACGTCTGTTCCTTCCTTAAGAAGAGAGAGACTATCTGCAAACCTTTTGCGATTCTCTCTTGCGAAGGAAATACTCGAAAACCCCGAGAATCCATCTGAATCCCCAGATAGACTAAGTTCTGTCTGGGGGTCAGCTGCGACTTCTCGAGGTTCACGAGTAATCCCAACGCTCTGATCAGATCTAAAGTTAACGTAAGGTCCTCCAAGCACTGTGTCTCTGATCTGGCCCTGATGAGCCAGTCGTCCAGATACAGAGAGACATTTACTCCTTTGAGGTGAAGAAACCTCGCCACATTTTTCATCAGGCTTGTGAAGACCTGAGGAGCTGTGGAAAGGCCGAAACACAAGGCTCTGAACTGAAAGATCCTTCCCCCAGTCATGAAACGGAGGTACTTCTTCGATGAAGGGTGGATCGGGACGTGAAAATAGGCGTCCTGGAGATCTAGAGACACCATCCAATCTCCTTGTCGCAATGACGCAAGGACTGAGGCAGAAGTCTCCATCGAGAACTTCTCCTTCTGAACAAATTTGTTCAGAGAGCTGACGTCTAGTACTGGTCTCCAGCCTCCCGAGGCCTTCGCAACCAGAAAAAGGCGATTGTAAAACCCCGGGGAGTTTTGATCCAGTACTAGTTCTATCGCTCTCTTGTCCCACATTTGTTCCACCATCGATCGAAGAGTATCCCCCCTCAGCACAGGATCCTTGTACTGGCTGTTAGTTCCCGTGGTGTTGACGTTAGGGGAGGAGTGTTCAGGAAAGGGATACGATATCCCTTCCTTATTACAGACATCGATGACGCGTCTGCGTTTATAAGCGTCCAGGCCTCCACAAATCCCAGGAGCCTGGCACCTACTGGTGCTTGGAGGAGAGAAGCATCACTTTCCCTTTTTAAAGGGACGAAAGGCAGACCTACCTCTCTTCTCAGGAGCCTTCCTTCTTGCGGGAGGTCTGGAGGTCGGGCCACCTCGAAAGGGCTGAACTGATGTACTCGGTCCTTTCTTGTCAGTAGTAGAAGCAGGCTTCTTCTTCCTTGCTGACTGCGTCAGAAGGTCTTGAGTCGCCTTCTCAGTTAATGAACGAGAAATGTCCTTCACCAACTGAGAAGGGAACAAAAAGTCAGACAAAGGCGAGTACAGTAGCGCTGCCCTCTGAGCGTGGGAGACCGCTTTGGTTAAAAAGGCACTATATACTGTCCTCTTTTTAAGAAGACCTGCTCCAAATAAAGAGGAGATCTCAACCGAGCCATCCTGAACCGCTTTGTCTATACAAGACAAAATACACAAAAGGACTTCTGGTTCGAGTCCTTCAGAATCATGGGCTTTCTTGGACATCACCCCAAGGGACCAATCTAAGAAGTTGAAAACTTCCAATACATGAAAGAGTCCCTTGAGGAGATGGTCCAGTTCTGAAATGCCCCAAGTTATACGTGCCGAGTTCAAACCTTGTCTACGTGAAGCGTCAACTAAGGTCGAAAAGTCCGCTTCTGACGTAGACGGAAGAGAAATACCCATATTCTCTCCCGTCTGATACCAAATGCCTCTTTTACCAGCTAGTCTCGCTGGAGGCATGCAGAAGACCGTTCTGACTAACTCCTTCTTAGACTTCATCCAAGAGTCTAAAGACTGAAGAGCCCTCTTCATCGAAATGGCGGGCTTCATTCTGAGAAAAGACGAAGATTTCTTCGTCTTAGCACTCGAGAAAAGAGAGCGCGGAGAAGGAGGAGCGGCAGGAGTCAAGTCGTCTCCATACTCCTCTAGAAGCAAGGCTGTCAAAACTTTATAGTTCGACAGTCCTTCTCTTCCTTGATACTCTTCCTCCGAGTCTACTTCTAACTCGGGGTCTATATGAGTCTCCGCTGCCAATTCAGTACGTCTTTCCTCTGGAGGAGACAAACTCCTAATAGGAGAGGGGCTAAGGGAATGATATTCCTTCCTCTTCCCCGCTTTAATAGTCCTGGAAGGCGCCAACAGCTCAGGCTTCTCTCCATAAATGGATGACGCTTCCCGCTTGGATGACGCTTCTCGTCCGCCAAGCGTCCTGGCTGACGCCTCCCGCTTGTGTGGCTGCTGACGTCTGGATGACGCCTCGCGCCTGGAAGACGCTTCGCTCTCAAAAGGCGTCCTAACTGGCGCCAAAATATTGGTTGGAGCCTCGCGTCTAAAAGCAGCTTTAAATGACGCTTCATGCCTAGAAGACGTCTCACGTCTCTCTGGCGTTACGTGTCTTCCGTAAGATCCTCCCGATCTCGCTCTCGAAACCGAAGCCTCTGCGATATGTTTGGAAGCTTCACGTTTGCATGACGCCTCTCGCTTAGCAGGGGAGAGAGGACGAGACTTCTTGATTGGAAGTGCAACGTCCTTCCTACGAGGCGCTAACACTCCCACCAAAGAGGCCAGTTGCTCTTGTACTGCCAAGATAATCTTCCTTGAAGCTTCTCCCACGTCATTTGCATGACGCCTCTCGTCTTCAATCGGGGGAGAAGTAGGAAAGTGTTCTTCTGCCTCCACGTCGGGTGACGCTGACGCCACCTTCGCCTTCTTAATAGACGAGGGAGCGTCATCTGAGAAACGCTCCGGGCTCGAATCAAATTCGGGTTCTTTCAAATGCCGTTTCAGAGGCCTAGATAAATCCGACTCCTTCCACCCTCGTTTAGGTGAGGGCGAGGGAGATGAGAAACACTCACGAAGGACACTTTTTCTAAAGCGCCCTTGAGCAGCCTGCCACGAAACAGAGCTTGCTGAAGGGACGTCTGACCGTTGGGGATTCCCCACGACCTCCTTAAGGCTTTCGACTTTCCTTCTCCTCTGGGCATGGGAGCTTGGAAGAGGTCTAGGCCTGGGAGCGTCGCAGGGACGATCAAACGCCCCCTCCACAACACTGGGAGAACTCACTTCACTGTAATGCTCACTTTCACTAGCCTTACCTTGTAAGTCCGCCATTTTGGACTTCATGTCTCGAATAGTAGCTTTCAGATCGGCGATTTCCGAGGCCGATTCCGAAAGTAAACCTTGTGAATTAGACACATAGGGAGAATCTAAATCATTAGGATTAGAAAAAGTATCAATAAAAGGCTCAATAGGCCTTGAACTCACACCTTTCAGACGTCTAACCCTATCCCTCTCTAACTTCTTCAAATAAGAAGTTAAAGTCTTCCATTCTTCTGCATTTAATCCCTCGCATTCATGACAAGTATTAGTAGCAGAACACTGAAACCCCCTACATTTACGACATACAGTGTGAGGATCAACCGAAGCTTTCGGTATCCTCACCCTGCAGCCTACATTCACACACATTCTCACACTCACATTTGAATCAGACATACTGAGAAAATTCCAAAAAGCAAGTCCAAAATCAGTCCACAGTAGCGAATGCCAAAAACACGATCCAGATACGTCACCAAAAAGCCGATAAACGATGATCAAAGGATGAAATAAGAATCTAAGTCAGGAGGTAATAGCAACAATGTTGATACCACCGGCGACAGAGAAAATATGATAGAAAACGGGAATGGTTCCTAGTCCTGCCGCCCAGGGCAGGCCGGTAGATCACCTGACCTACCTGTAGCGAGTGGCGCGAAATTTGAATTTCTGTCGGGGACGACGGAGTCTTAGCTATGTATATATCTGACAGGAAAGTTGATTGTATGAAATTGAAGATAGCCAGTCTCTGGATGAGGATTTTTCTGCGGACTGGCTCAAGCTGTTCTCCTGTGCGGACAGGGCAGCGAGACACGGTTCAGTGGAATTGGCTGCCTTATTCACTATGGGAGTACTCAAGAAGAGAGAACGGTGGTGCTCCTTCACATCTCTATGAGTAACCACGAAACAAACATCAGCTTTGTTGTTCTCCATCCCGAGTAAACTTCATCTGTTTCCAAAAGAAACCATCGAGCATGTACTGTCGGACCTCGAGAACAAGTTCACCAATGATCTTCTGTCTCAATCAGTAAGAAGACCTAAGGAACCTTGGGCGACAAGAGCCAAAGCTTCCCCTTTCCAAAAGCACACCTTTCGAGGAGGTAAGTCGAGGTGGCAGCAGACACCAAAGACTAACCTACGAACCACCTCCAAGTCTACCAAGAGACCTCTCTTGAAGACAGATAAATGATCGAAAGGTCCTTCACCCACCCGTTGGGGCAAAAACTCCACAGCTACTGGGAGGAATTGGGGTCGAAGAGGAGCAGAACAGCGGGTCATACAGGTGCTTTGAGGGGGATATGTGATCCCTTACACTGGATCCACTACTGTCCAATACACCTGTCTGTTTGACAGCATACTCTACGGGATCAATAAGAGCTTTGGCTTTAGACGTAGAAGAGCTCATCAGCCAAGAGGTCATAGAGGAGGTAACAGACACGAACTTCCCAGGGTTTTACAACCGGCTCTTTGTAGTCCCCAAGGTGTCAGGGGGATGGAGACCTGTTTTGGACGTGAGCACTTTGAACATTCTCGTCCGGAAGATGAAATTCCGAATGGAAAACCAGTCGATCAGTAATGTCAGCCATCCAAGCGGGTGACTGGATGGTATCTCTCGACCTGAAGGATGCATACTTCCATGCCCCCATTCATCAGAACTCCAGAAAGTTCCTAAGATTCGTCTTGAAGAGGAGTCTTCCAGTCCAGAGCCCTCTGCTTCGGTCTGCCACACACCTCAAGTATTTACTCGGATTCTCGCTCTTCTGGGAAAATGGCTGCACTTGATGAGGACCAACACAGCCTTTTACTTAGACGACTGGCTCTTGAGAGCCGGATCCAGTCGTCCTTGTGTGAAGGACTTGGAGAAGACGCTTACTTTGACACAACAATTGGGTATCTTAATAACCACTGAGAAGTCCCAATTGATTCCTACTCAGAGGATTCTCTATTAAGGATGATTCTCTCTAGCTTTTCGGGTTTTTCTCTCCCTGAAGAAGAAAGAATCTTGCCTGTCGCCAGTCCAACAGTTTCTGGTTCACCCATCCTGCTCAGCTCTCGAATGGATGAGCCTAGTCAGGACCCTGGCTTCACTGGAGAGTTTGTTAAGTCAGGACCCCTACACATGAGGCCGCTTCAGTTCTTCTTGAAAACAAATTGGTCCCGGAAGACACAGTCGGACTCACTAGTTTTCCCCCTAATGTAAGAGATAACGATGGATCTTCGTTGGTAGCTTTCAAGGGAAAGATTACAAGAAGAAATTTCCCTAGTCGTGTCAAACCCCGACCTGCAGTTCTTCTCAGATGCCTCAGCCAGCGGATGGGGAGCCCTCCTAGGAGCCAAGAGAGTATCAGGTCTGTGGACAGAATGAGAAAGACCTTGCACATCAATGGAAAGGAATTGAAGGCCATCCTTTTAGGAGTACAAGCGTTCGACCTTTAGTCACCGGAGGAAACATAGCAGACTATTCCGCCAACACCACAGCATAGTCGTGTGTGCGGAAGCAGGGAGGGACCCACTCATTCTCTCTCAGCAATATAGCCGAAGATCTCCTCACCTGGACGAACGAGAAGAGGATCACCCTTCCTCCAAGATTGCATAAGGGAGAATGAACGTGATTGCAGATGAACTGAGTCGGGTAAATCAGGTGTTGCCAACAGAAAAGACTCTGAACAAGAGTGTGTGTCAGGACCTCTGGAAGCTTTGGGGAAGACCATCAGTAGACCTGTTCGCCACATCGAGGCACAATCGCCTTCCCCTTCCTCTTCTCCTATTCCAGAACCACTAGCGTGGAGAACAGATGCGATGCTGCTAGATTGGGCAGGACTGGACGATTGCGCTTTTCCTCCCTTCGGAATGATAAGAGAGATCTTAAACAAGCTTCAATCGCACCAGAATGTGACAATGACCCTAGTAGCGCCATTCTGGCCCAGGAAGGAGCAGTTCCCGGACCTTCTCAATCTGCTGGTGGATTTACCAGACTACTTCCACAAAATCCATCGCTTCTCAGATAACCCCATTACAACCGATACCACAAAGGTTGTCCGCTCTGGTCCTGACAGGATTCAGACTGACAGGAACCTAGTCCGAGCAAAAGGGTTTCCGCGAAGGGCGTCAGAAGCTATTGCTAGCTGCAGAAGAAGCTCTTCTGCCGAGCTCTACCAGTCCCAGTGGAGAGTTTTAGGTCATGGTGCAGACGACCTAGCATCTCTTCTTCTGAAACATCTGTAACAGAAATTGAGGAATTTTGTTATTTCTGAGGGACACCAAGAAGTTACATCAGTTTCCAAGCATAGAGGCCTCAACATTCGTCTTTATGTTCCTCCAAGATTCCAAGCATGAAGACGTGGAATGGAATTGGATGTAGTTTAGGGTGGCTCAACGGTCCCCAATTCGAACCATTGAGTTCATCAACGATGAGAGACTTACCTAGGAAGACACTATTCCTAGTTGCCTTAGCCACAGCGGGCAGAGTAAGTGAGAGTCCACAAGGCCGGAGAAGTCTCCTTAGGAGGAGGCAAAAACTCCCAGAGAAGGAACTTCTCCTGACGCATAAAACCTGTAGTTTTTATTTGCAACTTCGACTGAGGGAAGGCGAATGAAGCCTTGCCTGACTCCCTCTTCTTAGCAAGCCACTCTTCTCTACTTTCAGTGCTTTCTTCGAGGACTGGTTTCGGTATTCCTGAAGGCGTTGATCTCCTATCCTTCACAAACATCGATGGAGGGGAATAAGACGAAGCCGATTCAAAAAACAAAGTCCGTATACGTCTGCAACAGGAACCTTAACAGACTAGAATAAGCAGAAGAGGGCTTCGAATCTTGGTCTTGAGTTTCCTCTTCTGACAGGACGGCCAATACCCCGTCTTCCTCTTCCGTCTGGCTCGTTGTCTTCTTCAAAAAGACCATCAATTCTTGAAGTTGATGTTTAAAGGAACCCAAAGCAGAATCCTCTAGCAAGGGTTTGGCCTTCGCATCATCCTTAGGCGAAGATGAAGTCGTGGCTGTCGTAAGGCTCTTCTTCGAAAACGAACGACTGGGAGTCGAAACAACACGAGACATATGAGGCGAACGAGTCGAAGCAGCTTGAGACGTATGAGGCGAACGAGTCGAAGCAGCTCGAGGCGAATGAGGCGAACGAGTCGAAGCAGCTCGAGGCAAATGAGACAAACGAGTCGAAATTCCTATCGCCACACAACCAGGGTTGCCGTTTTGAGGAATTTCGTCTATAAGTGTGGCTTTCTGGTGACATCTGGTAACTCCTCGTGGCTTTTCCGACCACAGGCTACGGCACTGAATAATGAAATTCTTCATTTGCCTTTATGTAGAAAAAACGGTACCACTGCACACAACGAATCCAACAATGCGAGTCAGTCTCACAAGTGTGCGAATGTAACGCACCTGAATGTCTGACTCCATCCGAAGATACGCTATCCGAAGAGGACTGATGATCCTCCCCAAAAATCTGGTCCGGAGTCATGGCTGTCGTATGGTTCTTCTTCGAAAACGAGCGACTAGGAGTCGAAACCACACGAGACGTATGAGGCGAACGAGTCGAAGCAGCTCGAGGAGAATGAGGCGAACGAGTCGAAACAGCTCGAGACGAATGAGGCGAACGAGTCGAAACTCCTACCGATACACAACGAGGCGAGTCAGTCTCGCAAGCGCGCGAGCGCTCTTAACAGGCAGCGACATCCCTCTCGTACGCTGGGCATGTCTCTTCAAAGGACACGGCACTAAATCACTCCACACTTTTCGCCTCGACACAGGCGAACTGCACTTCCGAGTCGGACAACAACTGCACGTCACTGATATCTACACCTTTCCAGCGGCGTTTCCTGGGCACTCGCGAGTCGACTACGTCGACGGAGTCGGTGACTGACTGTGGGCAAACTTCCCCAGTCTCCCTTCGACCTCCGGTATGTCTTCTCCCGGGAGCTGGGGAGTATGACAGTGACCTTCGTCTAGGAGAACAGGGGGAACGGACAGCCGTCTCCTCGGGCACGACACTGACACTTGGCCTAACACTGGCCTTACCAAACAATTACATAATCAGAGCCCTCCCTCCTCCCCACAGATGGACGTTGCGGCTCAAATGAATTGAAGTCTAAAGCTCAACAGCACCAGGTATTCCCGAAAGTGGGCGGGATCTGTATCACCTACACAAACGATGGCAGCACTGCTACCGCCGCCAGGAATTTGAATTTTCGACTGCCGGGTAAGAAAGCGTACAGCTAATGTAATTGTTTGGTAAGTCACTTATGTGAAATGCATCTTTTACACTTTAAAAAACTGATAACACATAGGTACGTACTCCTAATTTTAAAAACTGCAAACAGTAAGTGCACAACAGTGCAAAAGAACATTCTCATAAAAAATACTCACCTATCGATAAAAGTGAATGATACAATTCTAAAGTGAACTGGGAAAGAGGTACATCTTCAGATACAGGCACAATAGCTACAGTTGAATAATTGCTCTGCGACGGACGCTGTTCAATATTCACGCTGAGAGGTTCGCGGGATGTTGACTTCCAAGATCCTGGAAAAGTTTATGCCTTCGTCACACCAGTAATTCAAGATCATATTCAATGTAATTAACTATGAAACTTACAGGGTTGGCACACTTCACAATGAGAATTTTGAAAACTTTACAATACTAATGTGCAGTACAGAAATCAAAGGTCTTTCAAGAGTTTACTGAAGAGCTTAATACTGACCTAACAATCTCTGCCCTAACAACTTGATCAGCCTTGTCATAACGATTGGATGCTTTAGCTTGATGATATTAAAAAGTCCCTCGGGTAATTTGGCAAGCTCCGAGTCTCGAACTGCCATGACTGTTGTACTCCGATCCGTCTGTGTCAACAGTTCAACCTGAAAGGTGAACATTCAAGTTAGCAATAAATATACAACAAAATAAGTATTAAATTTCACCTGAAAAATTGGTAAAACGTACGCAATGGAATGGATTTAATACCTTCAATGGCAATCAAACTGATTAAAAATCTACTCATCTCACTGTAATATTGGTCTCCATAAGGAGAGTTCTATGTTTATATAGCTAGTTTTTTCCACAGCTTGTGCACTACTAATATAAAACGTTGATCTGCGTCGTGAAGAACCTTAAGGTAGTTTTTGTGCCGATAAAATCATTCAAATATCAACTGTTATTAACGCTCAAGAGAATCTTAAAGGAACACTAACTCTACATAGAATATCAAATTACACCTACATCATCTAGAACCATCGGACATGTTCAACATTACACCAAATTATCATATGTAAAGTCCAAGTAAATTTAATTTATAGAGGAAAAATTTATATTTTTGCTGTTACTACTAATAGTGGCTTTACCATGTTAATTTTGCTTTTATTGGCCTCTATAGTCAAATAAATTAGCACACATTATGGCATTAAGACATTCATACATTATAAATTCAAAAATTATGACAAAAAAATAGACTTTCCACTTACTATACCAACAAGATCTCCTTTACCATACTCAGCTACGACTTCCTTTCTACCATTCTTGTGAGTGATGACAGACCTTAAACGGCCACTTAAGACAATGTATGTTGCATCAGTTTTTTGGCCTTGCCTGAAAATACAAGATCCTTGTTAAATTATAAATCATGTAAAGGGTATAGAATTGAGCTTCTAAAATTTTACAGGAGGAAAAAGATCAACTGTAAAGTGTACTGACAGAATATTTTCAATTGAGAGTCATTCTCTAATTTGTATGTACAAGTAGTAGTATACGAGTTTATGCATACTTATGGTAAATGACAATGCAAGCAAATGCTCTTCAACTTAAGTTGTTTCAAAATAAAAGTTTTCAGCTTAAACATTCATCACCTCTACCATTCATTTCATTCCTTTGTTTTGTCTTCCTCAAATATCCATTATATCCTACTCCCTCCTCATACTTCCCATCCAAGTAGGTTTTGGGTCTTCCAACTCTTCTGGTGACCACAGGTGTCTAGCTGACAGTACCAGTGGCGGACATGTAAGCTATCTCCAGCTCCCTTTCACCAGGATTTTGTAACTTTCTTTATGCTATCATTTCTTACTCTATCCAGCCATCTGACTTCTAATATTCATCTGAAAGCCTTATTCTGAAACTAACATCTTTCAGATACAGTTTCATTGTCATACTACGATTCATGTCTGTACCACCAATAGATCATACCATATACAATGGTCCACCAATATTCACAGGGGATGGGCACTAGACCTGCCCCCACGTATAGCTAGAACCCACGAATAGTTGGAATCCCTATAAAAACGCTGCCTATTACTTGATTAGCCGGAAAGAAGCTATTCATCTAAAATTAAAGTAAAAAAAAAACTGAATAAAATAAAATGCAAAAAATAAAGACTGCCACGCATTACACACTCAGTTGTGACATATTCATGATGAAAACCATCACCAGAATACCTACCTATAACAGACAATCAAAATATAAATGAGTTACTAATAGAGCAAACTGATTAGAGAAAACATAAAAAAATAGAAGTCATATCTCCAAATGAGCAATTTGTGAGTTGCTCACTAGCAGAAAGCAAATTTTACGAACCACATTAATCACAACACTTTATACAACCGTAAAAATAAAATTTCATCCTGACTTACTTGTAAAGTGCACGTCCAGCATCTAAGTGTTCCCAGTCTAGAGCAAAATCAATTTGTCTCACAAATGGAGACATGCGTCTAATGACAGTATTTGCCACGTGCAACACAACCTCTGGGGTCTGTTTGATAATCCTGGAAAAAAGAGAAGCTTTCAATTGTTTCTTATTAGTAATCTTGATTGACAGTTTGTTTTAACACTAAAGTTTTTCATGATCAAAATTAAGTACCTTAGATACTTGAAAAAACTAATATTCACTGAAGGTATTATTGTAAATATGCAGTAAATCCAATAATCTACCGACTTTCAGAGCATTATATCAAACGCTGAATTATAAACCAAAATATAACTGAAGCAAACCTATTTATTCAGGATTCCTTAAAAAGAGCTCCTAATTAGACGTTGTAACATCAAAAGGACATTGATTTTAAAATACAAATTTTTAGGCTTTCTTACGCAAAGAAAGTTTCTTTCGTGATTGTAGCAATCTTTGCAGGGTGCTTTGCTTTCACACTGAAAAATGAAGGGTCACCCGAAAGCACAGCAAGGCCACCAACCAAATCTCCCGGATGAGCTGTGAAGAGTAGAATATCTTCAGTGTGATCAGGAAGACGCTGTGAAACTGTCAGGGATCCTGTGAGAATATAAAGCAGAGCAGCTTCCTTCATGGAATCCTGCCTCATTAAGATTGACCCTGCAGGGACGTCTCGTACCTGTACTGCACCCTGCAGGATCTTATCAGAGTTTAAGTGCAACAAAGCTTGAATTTTCTCAGTGGCAACCTTAAGGAAATAACTGTCATCTCTTTGGTCCTTTGGATCCATCAAAACTATCTTCTTCTGACTACTCTGTCGGACAGGCGTTTCAGGGCCCTGTCCTCTTTCACGATCTACCTCGTCTTCTTCCCCGTCAGGAGTAGATCCACTGTCTCGCTTGACTTTGCTAGGGGAAGCTAGTGCTGGAGCAATGTTGCCGGAGCTGTCCCTTCTTGGAACCTGAAATTTGAAGAACACTTCAAAGACAGAAGACATGGGTCATGTGAATTCAGAAAATACCCGCAGGTCAGCAAATGACCAATTCAAGGAAGGGAAAATATTATGCCAGTAGTGTGGCATTTTTTTTTTACAAAGAACACCACAAACCAGTGCTAGTTGGTTTAATGTCCTAATCTGTTACTTCTGTTAGATTCATTAGTCTGCGATGATCACCACTTATTAAGCATTAGGGATTTTAGAGATAGTAACAAATGACTTACAAGAATAGATACAGTATAATCTAATCACCTGTAAATACACCACGACAAACTTTACATTTCTCTAGTTAAAAAATATTACCTTATTTATGAGCTCAGTTGAAAGTCCCAAATGCTGATGCAATGCCATGAACGTTACCCTCATCAACCGAGCCATGATGATCTGCACGACACGAACAAACATGTCCGGGTACTTGCGAAATATTTCTTCGAAAGCCTTGACAGGAAATTGCATCACAACTGAATCCTCCACTGCTTTAGCCCCAATAGTCTTGTACGGCTGGCGATGCCCAGTTAAAACATCGCAAAACGAGAGAAGTGAAATGATACTCTCTCCTGGCAAAACTTCTTTAAGTCCTAGGGTGGTGCAACCGTCTGGTTCATTGACATACACACATATGCAGCCCGTCTGGACTATAAAGATATTTTCATCATTCTGACCTGCAAGGAGAACAGTGTGACACACTTTTTCATATAGTACATTATGAACTTCTTCAACATATCCCTGAAATGTTATTGTCATGATACAATAAAGTTTGTTCATACTTACCTGGAAGATATATATATAGCTGTATTCTCCGAAGTCCGACAGAATTTCAAAACTCCCGGCACACGCAGTGGGCGGCCAGGTGGTTAGTACCCATTCCCGCCGCTGGGAGGCGGATATCTGGAACCATTCCAATTTTCTATTCAGATTTTTCATACCACTGTCCCCTGAGGGGAGGTGGGTGGGTACTTAATTATATATATCTGCCAGGTAAGTATGAACAAACTTTATTGTATCATGACAATAACATTTTGTTCATGAAACTTACCTGTCAGATATATATATAGCTGAATCCCACCATTGGAGGTGGGAAGGGACAGTATAGAAGGATTTTAGTAAACAAATTACATGCAGATGATTGACATCTTGGTTCCTTACCTGTTAGCATAGCTGACTTCGTGATTACTGTCACCCAAGTCTGCTTCTGCTTTACTAGAGTCTCCAGCAAGGTAGTGACCTATATAGCTGGTGAGTTCTAGATGATCTGTCAACGGGAGCGTGGCCACAATGTGACTAGACCATATTGACCATACTGTGAGGGCAACGAAGCTAAAAACCACCACCTGACCTAACCTATCGAAGTTAGTCCCATAACTTCTAGGCTAAAGAAAGGGAAAGCGCCTCAAGCGACCAACCCTTCAACCATAAACCAACACCATAAAATCAAAAGCACACCTATCCCTTTTCTATAGGATAGGATTCGTGCTGCTTCCTGCCCCCAATAACATTTCTGCGGATATGTATGGTCCTAGCGACTCGCAGTTCTCATATGCCGTCTTCACATCCAGCAGGTAATGTGAAGCGAACACAGAGTTGCTTCGCCAAAAAGTAGCACTTAGGATATCGCTGAGTGCCATATTCTTTTGAAACGCCATTGAGGTTGCGACAGCTCTCACCTCATGGGCTTTTACTTTCAAAAGTTTCAGATCACCATCTGGGCAGGACGCATGGGCCTCCCTGATGGTGCTTCGTAAAAAGAATGCCAGTGCATTTTTAGACATAGGAAAGTCAGGTCTCTTAACAGAACACCACAGATTTTCTGAAGGACCCCGACAGTCTTTAGTTTTCTGCAAATAAAACTTGAGAGCCCTGACAGGGCACAGGACTCTCTCTGGCTCACGTCCGATGAACTCCGTTAACCCCTTGATTTCAAAGGTCTTCAGCCAGGGGTTCGAAGGGTTCTCGTTCTTCGCTAAGAAGGCAGGGCTCAGGGAGCACACTGCATTGTGTCCCCTGAAGCCCACATGTTTACTCATTGCTTGAATTTCACTAACCCTTTTCGCGGTGGCAAGAGCGGTTAGGAAAATCGCCTTTCTAGTAACGTCTTTCAACGAGGCAGCATGCAGAGGTTCAAATGGACTCGATATCATGAACTTCAGAACTACGTCAAGGTTCCATGATGGGACCTTCGGTTGCGGTACTTTCGATGTTGCAAAGAACCTCAAAAGATCGTGAAGGTCTTTATCATTTGTCAGGTCTAACCCTCTGTGACAGAAGACAGCTGACAACATACTTTTATATCCTTTGATTGTGGGCACCGCAAGTCTGTCCACATTTTCTCAGATGTAGGAGAAAATCAGCGATCTGGTTCACAGAGGTTGTGGAGGAGGAAATACCTTTCTTCCTACACCACTTCCTGAAGACAGCCCACTTAGATTGATAAACTGCCCGAGAGGAAGCTCTTCTAGCGTTGGCAATAGCTTCTGCCACTGGTCTTGAAAAACCTCTCGCTCTGGCCAACCTTTTGATAGTCTGAACGCAGTCAGACTCAGAGCGGAGAGGTTTCCGTGGTACCTCTGGAAGTGGGGCTGTCTGAGAAGATCGGCTCTCTCTGGAAGGGTTCTTGGGAAGTCTACTAGAAGAGACATGACCTCCGTGAACCAGTCGCTTGAAGGCCAAAACGGGGCGATTAGAGTCATTCTCGCTCCCGGAGACGCCGCAAACTTCCTGATTACCTCTCCTAACAGTTTGAACGGGGGAAAGGCGTAGACGTCCATCCCCATCCAGTCCCATAGGATGGCGTCTATTGCTATCGCTTCCGAGTCGAGAACCGGTGAGCAATAAATAGGAAGCCTCTTCATTTTTGAGGTTGCGAAGAGGTCCATTAGCATGCGTCCCCAAAGTTTCCATAGTTCTTGGCAGACCTCTAGATGGAGAGTCCACTCCGTGGCAAGCAGTTGATGTTGGCGGCTTAGAAGATCCGCCCGGATATTTTGCACTCCCGACACGAACCTCGTTAGGATTACTATGTTCCGAGCTTTCGCCCATAGGAGGATGTCTCTTGCTATCTCGAACAGGGACCGAGAGTGTGTCCCCCCCCGTTTTTTTATATAAGTGAGAGCTGTGGTGTTGTCCGAGTTGATCTGGACAACTCGGCCCACCACTCGTTCCTCGAAGAATTGGAGAGCCAACCGAATGGCTTCCAACTCTTTCCGGTTTATGTGCCAGGACCTCTGTTCCCCTCTCCAGAGGCCTGACACTTCCTCCTTGCCTAGTGTTGCTCCCCAGCCCGCCATGGAAGCGTCTGAAAACAACACTAGGTCGGGCCTCAAAAGGCTGAGGGACAGTCCTTTTGATAGTTTGACTGGATCTTGCCACCACTTCAGATGATCCTTGACCGATTGGGAAATTATCAATGTCGTGTCTAGATCTTGCTTGTCCTTCCAGTTTTCTGCTAGAAAAAACTGGAGCGGCCTGAGGTGCAACCTCCCCAGGGAAACAAACTTCTCCAGCGAGGAAATGGTTCCCAGCAGACTCATCCATTCCTTCGCCGAGCATGTTTCCTTCCCTAAGAAGGCTGACACTTTTTCTAAGCATTTCTGCTGACGTTCCTTTGATGGAAAAGCTTGAAAAGCCACTGAATCCATCTGAATCCCCAGATACACGATGGACTGTGTGAGGATCAGATGGGACTTCTCGTAATTGACTATTAGGCCCAGTGCCTTCGTCAGCTGTAACGTCGTTTGAAGGTCCTCCAGGCACCTTGACTCCGAAGACGATCTGCTTAGCCAGTCGTCCAAGTAAAGTGAGACTCTTATTTTTGACAGGTGAAGCCATTTTGCTACGTTCCGCAATAAGGAGAGTGAATATCATCGGCGCCGTACTTAGACCAAAGCATAGAGCCCTGAACTGGAAGACCTGTCCTTTTAAGACGAATCTCAGGAATTTTCTTGATTGAGGATGAATTGGGACGTGGAAATAAGCGTCTTGGAGATCCAATGACACCATCCAGTCTCCTGGTCTCAAAGCCCCTAGTACAGACTGGGACGTTTCCATCCTGAACTTTTCTTTTCTCACAAAAAGGTTCAGCCTGCTGACGTCTAGGACAGGCCTCCATCCCCCAGACTGCTTCGGAACCAGGAATAACCGGTTGTAGAAGCCTGGGGAATCTAACGTTAGGACTTCTTCTACGGCTCTCTTCTCTAACATTTGGTCTAAAAGGTCAAGCAAAATTTGTTGCCTCTCCGGCTGGTATGGAGGAGCAGAGAGGAAAGGGATCTTGTATCCTCTCTCTATTATATCGAGGGACCAGGTGTCCGACCCTATCATTCTCCACGCATGAGCAAAAGATGTGAGTCTAGCTCCGACAGGTGCCTGAAGGGCAGAAATGTCAATTTTTTCCCTTGTTCTTTGAGGAAGCCTTGCCTCTAGAGAGCCCCCTTCCTCGCGGAAAAGCTCTCGAGGAAGGCGCTCCACGAAAGGGCTTAAACTTCTTCTTGGGGGCCTGAGCGGCTGAAGTAGAAGCCTGGGCTGTAGGACGTCTGAAAGACTGTGTCAAGAGGTCCTGCGTTGCCTTTTCCTGCAGGTTAACCGACAGATCCTTTATCATGGACTGCGGGAAAAGATGTGTAGAAAAAGGGGCGAACAACAATTCTGCTTTCTGCGCAGGAGACACCGATTTCGCCACAAAGCTGCAGTACAGAGCTCTCTTCTTTAGTAGCCCAGTAGCGAAATGGGATGCCAGTTCATCAGAACCATCCCTTACTGCTCTATCCATACAGGCCAACGCTTGATAATTCTTCCAAAGAAATCGAGTCCTAACTTCTGGATTGTAAGTCCAGGGCCCCCAAGCACCAATCCAAGAAGTTAAACACTTCTAAAGTCTTGAAGATACCTTTCAGATGGTGATCCGTTTCCGACATAGTCCAGGAAACCTTTGCTGATGATAGGTACGACCTCCTCGGAGCGTCAACCAAGTTAGCGAAATCGCCTTGAGAGGAAGACGGTGCTTTCAATCCCGCTTTTTCTCCCGTTTCGTACCAGATTCCCGCTCTCCCACTAAGTCTCGATGGAGGAAGAGCAAAGGAAGTGTTGCCTTTCGCCTTCCTTGAGTCCATCCAATCTTGGATTCTCTTAAATGCTCTCTTCGCAGAGAGCGAGGTAGCCATCTTAACGAAGCCAGGAGCTTTCCTGGCTTTCGATGAGGCCAACTGTGAAGGCGGAGAGCAAAGAACCGGTGCTTGAAACTTATCCGGGAACAAGTTTTTCAGAAGATGCGTTAACGTCTTATAATCCGAGGCGGATGACGTTGTTGGTTCTTCATCGTCCGTAGGACACGAATCACTAGACGATTCTCTTCCTTTAGAAGGACGTCTAGCTTCTCTAACATCATCTTCCATAACTATTTAAAGAAAAGTCAAAGCCAAAATCCAAATCAAACCACTATCGCGTATGCCAAGCCAACAATCCAGTCCAAAAAAACCAAAAGTCAATCAGGATACTCAAGGCAAAAAGAAGTTTTCAAAATCCTAGGCGGAGGTCTGTAAACAGTTGTTTACCGACCGGCGACAGAGAAAAATCTGAACAGAAAATGGGAATGGTTCCTGATATCCGCCTCCCAGCGGCGGGAATGGGTACTAACCACCTGGCCGCCCACTGCGTGTGCCGGGAGTTTTGAAATTCTGTCGGACTTCGGAGAATACAGCTATATATATATCTGACAGGTAAGTTTCATGAACAAAACATTATTTATGGAAGTGATATATTTTTTTTTTAAATGGACCAGTTCCTCCATAACAGTAGTACAGATAAAACTGCTATGATACCTCCATGAAAGTATGTACCTCATATCCATATTCCAGAACTATTGATTACAAAAAAGATAATATAAATCATAATGAAACAAAAAAAAAACAGAATAACAAATAACCAAAGAATCTACTGAGTCAGGAACCTACTTGAAGTACAGATTACCAGTTCAATGGCAACTATATGACTATACATATGAACAAAGATTATAGGTCTAAACACCAGTGAACAAAGTTCCAAATTCTCTGAAACCCTGCCACCCACCTGTTATAAGTAGACATATTGATGTCTAATTAAGTTTATCAACAAGAAAACTCAAGAGCTCTGATTTTATGGACAGAGAACAAATATTTGTTTACTATTAGTTGAAATTCTTAGGCCTCACAGTAAGAACCGAAATGTGAAACCAGATTTATTCTTTGCGAGGACAAGCCAAGCATATAATGAGAATATACAAAACATGAATAACAAATGATACATAAAATACCCTGACTTTGCACAAAACAAACTTATACAGTATCTGAATTACGTTTAATAATGAAGCTGCACATTACATTAACCCATCAACCCTACTCACCTACTGAAAACAGTGGTTGCCCTTTGTAGAGATGAATTGTCTGTACACTCTTGCAAAGTTCCAAGAACAATGGCATATCAAAATGACCAAACACTCTGTGGGAGGATACAATTCATTGTTATAAAGTGGTCTGTTGCTTCATCTAAATTATTCTTACCAATCTGTTTAAATGTGTACAGTGGTCCCCCCGTATTTGCGGGGGATGCGTACCAGAACCCTCCCCTGGGAATAGTTAGAACCCCCGAATGTTTGGAACCCCTATAAAAACGCTAAAAACAGCCTATTTTGTTAGTTAAAACTCAAGAAAAACCCATTGAAAATATTTATACTTGGTTTTTTAATAGTTTTATCACAAAAAGTGCATTTTATGATGAAATTTCTAAAATAAACCAGGAATTTGCGGATATTTCTCATAGAAAAATACCGCGAATGTGCGAATTTTCCGCGAATAATGTGGGGAAACGTTCCCGAGAGAAATCCGCGAATGTGTGAGTCCACGAATGCGAGAGGTCCACTGTACATATCAATATAATACATACAGTCTTAATTTAAATTCAGTAATGACGTTCGACTCCTTAAAAGTTTATATCAAGCTTAAATAATAAACTAAACCTCTACAGTGTGTAGAAATACGTTAGACTTAGAAATTAAGCACCTTGTTTACAATTACATCCTGTCAGTATCTACCATATATGAAAATGATCAATTTTCATAAACACACTAACAAGTCTTACCGAATGTTCCTCAGCATAAACACAAATTCCACAGGGACTCCTGGATCCAAATGGATTAAGTCTTCCTGCAAATACTCAGCAGCTGGTTCAATCACTTCTAACTGAGGTGTTTCCCTCTCATTTTTTCCTAAGAATTGCCTCGCAAGTCTTCGAGCCAGGAGACGAGAAGGTAGTGGGCGAGTTGGCATGTTAGCCTTGACCTAATAAGAGGGAAAAGGGGTTGTGATAGAAAGAGTCATACTTGAAATGAATAGGACACATTTAAGACTAAGGCCTAAGAGGGGAAAATCATCTGCTGCTAATATATGAGTGCTTCATGAAATGCAAAATTTGCTTTAAAACTTTGTTCTTGATACTTTACAGTTGGCTATTAAAGGATTAAACACAGTTGTTCAACTAGAAACTACCGAAAAAGTAAGTCTTCCTTAATTTGCACCAACCAGCAAAATCAGAAGGAAGAATTCACAAAAATAAAAGATTATCACCAGGACACAAAACTGAAAATTAACCCTTCGATATTACCTTCCGAAGCATTTTTCTACCATAAAAATAAATCTTGTCTCGTTTTCGGAACCTCGGTCGGGTCCCCACGCCAACGAAGTCCTTGACATCATCAACTGTAAGAAAATAGAATGATTACTCTCATCAGTTATGCCTTGTCACATCAAGTCCTCAAAACAATCAAATAATGAAATTCCAAGTCAAAAACCTAGTTACCCATTTTCCTGTCATAAGGAAAACTGCCCATTGTCAGTTCCAACAATTTTTGTGATACTTACTCCAACTTCTTCCTCCAATACTTTCATAGCCTGTCCAACATGTAAGTGTTCCGTGAAAAAAGTGTATCCCCTTTCCCTCAGGAGTCTATTTGTATGTTTTAATAGCCTCATTCTACACAATGGTGAAGGTAGCACAAAATTCAGTTGCTTGCTGAATTTTCATTTACAGAAATGAAGTTTTTATGTTAAAACAAAGTTTAATGTATACTTACCTGGCAGGTATATATATAGCTATATTCTCTGTTCCACCTGGCAGAAATTTTCTAAACTCGCGGCAAACGCTAGTAACCTATTAGTAGTTCAGGCAACTACCACCCCGTTACCGTGGCGCTAGCGCTAGGAACCGTTCCCAATTGGGCCAGATTTTCTCTGAACCCTGTCTCCTGAGGGGAGGCGGGTGGGAATTAAATTATATATACCTGCCAGGTAAGTATACATTAAAATGATATTGTTATGATACAATAAAGTTTGTTCATACTTACCTGGCAGATATATATATAGCTGTATTTTCTGAAGTCCGACAGAATTTTAAAAACTTCCGACACACGCAGTGGTCGGCCAGGTGGTTAGTACCCATTCCCGCCGCTGGGAGGCGGGTATCAGGAACCATTCCCATTTTCTATTCATAATTTTTATTTCCACTGTCCCCTGAGGGGAGGTGGGTGGGTACTTGATTATATATATCTGCCAGGTAAGTATGAACAAACTTTTATTGTATCATAACAAAAATAATAATTTTGTTCATGAAACTTACCTGTCAGATATATATATAGCTGAATCCCACCTTTGGAGGTGGGAAGGGACAGAATAGAAGGATTTTGGGAAACAAATGCATGCAGATGATTTACATCTTGGTTCCACCTGTTAGCATAGCTGGCTTCGTGGTTACTGCCACGTAAGTCTGCTTGTGCTACTAGAGTTTGCCAGCGAGGTAGAGACCTATATAGCTGTGCACTCCAGAATGATCTGTCAACAGGGGCGAGACCACGACGTGACTAGACCATATTGACCATACCATGAGGGCTAAGAAGTAAATAAATATATATATATATATATATATCATCACCATGACCAACCTAGCCAAAGTTAAGGTGTGTTAACTAAGGCTTAAGAGTTAAGAAGTCGCCGTTGTCGGCGACTCAACAACTAAATTAAGAGCTCTTCCTAACCATTTTCTACAGGATAGGATGAGTGGTACTTCTTGCCCCCAAGATTGTGTCTGCAGACACGTATGGCCCTAGCGAGCAGCAGATCTCATATGCCATCTTCACATCTCGCAGGGAGTGTGAAGTGAACACAGAGTTGCTTCGCTAAAACATGGTACTCAGGATGTTGCTGAGTGCCATGCTCTGTTGAAATGCTTCCGAGGCCGCGCCCCTCACCTCGTGAGCATTCAGATAAAAAGATTTCAAATCTTTGTGACAAACACAATGAAGGAGCATTTTTGAAAGAACTCCTTAACACTAAAGCCAGGCTGTTCTTCGATATGGGCAAGTCTGGTCTTTTTCGGAACACTGCAGATTCCGCCCGAATGACTTCGACTTTCTTGAGTTTTATGTAGATAAAACTTGAGAGACCCGACAGGGCACAGGACTCTCTCTGGCTCCTGCCCACTAACTTGTCGCCATCCTTGCTTCCAAGCTCCTGGCCCAAGGACAAAACGGGTTACCATTCTTAGGCCACAACGGAAGGGTTAGAGAGCACACCGCCTTGTGTTCTCTAAAGCCAAAACTTGTGACGATGGCTTAAAATCTCACTAACCCTCTTTGTCGTATCTAGGGTGGTTAGAAGAAGGCCTTCCTGATCAACATGCCAAGAAGTTAACAGGTAGGAGAGGTTCGAATGCTTTGACATCAAGAACTTCAGACTACGTCTAAGTTCCATATTGAAAGCTTCGATCTGGACATGCACAGTCAGTCCGTCTGTACTAAAGTCAGGTGACCGACCAGTTGACCAGTCAGACGAATCAAGGACAGCAACGCTTGTACCCTGAAGACCATAAGGCCACTATCTTTCGCTGAAGGATGAGTGTCTGGACTGCCTGGGCGATTCAATCTAAGCAAACCTTGGGGGTGTATCAACGCAACCCAACGTCGTCAGCGAATCAACTCCTGACTCGAGCTTCTGGTGCCAGGAGAAAGGAGCGAGGAGCAAAAAGGCGATTCAGTCCCGAAGGAAGAATGCCTGACAGTCCAACCTGGTCTCATGTTACACGATCATCGGGGGTGTATAAACGCAACCGACTTCGTCAACAAGAAACTCAGGGCTACTATATGTCGCCTGATCTCGCACGAGTGTCTGACTCCGAGAAAACAGGTGAGACAAAAAGTAGATGGTGAGCAAGGTTCGAGATTCCACAGAACTCAAAGATCGTGAAGGGCTTTGTTGTTTGACAGACGCAAATCTCTGAGCCAAAGGCCAAAGGCCGTCAACAACATATTTGCGTATTCTTTAATAGTTGTGACTGCCAGCTTATCCCATTCTTCAGACGGAAATGGAAGACGGTAATCTTATTCCTGTCAACATCTCGATAGCCTGAACGTAGTCAGACTCAGAGCGGAGATGTATATAGGTAGTTATAGGTACCTTTCGAGTTAGAGTAGACCGACTCTCTCTCGGAAAAGGTCCTTGGAAAGTGAACTAGGAAGTATGTGACCTCTGTGAATCCAGGATCCTGAAGGCCAACATGGGGCGATCAGCGTCATTGTCGCTCCCTGTGACGTCATAAATCCTCTTATTACATTTCCTAAGCGATTGAAAAAAAAAAAAAAAGGGGAAAAGGAGACTAAATATCCATCCCCGTTCAATATCATAGGATGGCGTTTAATGGTACCGATCCCGGATCGAGAATAAGGGAGCAGAAAAGAAGAAGCCTCTTCGTCCTCAACATATCGAGAGAAGAATGAAAGGGCGTCCCTAAAGTCTCCACAACTCTCAAACTTACTTCTAAAGAAAGATTCCACTCGGAAGTCAATAGTTGCTGCCGTCGATCTAGACGATTCGTACGGACTTTTGCAATCCTGTAACGAACCTCTAGAGGATCGTTACATTCTACGCCTGTTGTTATAATAGGCTTTCTCGTAAACTCGAACAGGGACCGAGAGAAGATACTTCTTAAGATATGAGAGAGCTGTGGAATATCAGAGTTGATCTGGACCACTGGTTCCCAAAACTCGTTACGAGGACTGGAGGGACTACCGAATCGCTTTTACTTCTTTCAGATTAAGATCCAGGACATCTGAAACCCTATCCAGATGTCTGGCACCTTCTTTCTATCACCTTAGGTGATAAACGCACTGAGAGATGTTCAGAATCATTCCTAGATCTTGAATAATATTTCAGTTTCCCGTAGGAAAAAACTGTGGTCTGAATTGCAGTCTATTTGGGGAAACAAACTTCTTCAGGAAGGAAATGGTCCCCAGGCAAGCTCATCCATTCCCCTCCCCGAGTATGCTTTACTTCCCTAATAAGGCTGCGCTTTGCCTAAGCAGGAGACATATAAAAGTGCAATGTTTTGCGGTAGACTCGTAGTTCTATACCGTGCGGTAACGAGCACCGAAAGGATTAAGAGATAACTCTGTTGAACATAGTAAGGCAAAACGAATGCAACGTTTATTCATTCACGTAAGAAATCCCCTCAATCTTAGGCTAAGTCCGTGATTGTAGGGCAGAGATACAGTTAGTCAGTCAATCCCGCAGGAGAGACGTAACCGCCAGCACAAGAGATTACGGTTATCAGTCAATCCCGCAGGAGAGAGAGACGTAACCTACCGCGCATGACAGCGCCCGATCTGTTACTGGCTCGGTTGGACTGGAGGACAGACACAGCGTGACAGCAGCAGCCAGCAGCTTACGAACGTCGTCTCTTAACTTTATGTCTGGGTTGCCAGCTACCCTATTCTACGAAGAAATAGGTCCCGTTATTTTTTTGAGCAGAAAGACTCTCAAGCTGGTATATTTAAGCGAAACAGAAAACGCTAAATATATAGATGCGTTTGTGTCGTCAGAACACTACCATACAACGGTAAAAGATAAATCGGAAACTCCTGGAAGGCTGCAGGGAGTAAACGATTAACATGTCCTTAAAATAGACAATAGACCTCTCGGTTGCCATCCGAAGAGGTAACTACAGCAAGCGTATATGACTTGACAACCAGAAGTAAAATAACGCAAGGCAAAATATGAAATTATATCACAATAAAGTTTTTTGTTCATACTTACCTGGCAGAACATATATATAGCGTGAATTTGGCAAATACATCTACATACATATCTGACAGGCAATGTTTCAATGAACAAAAACATTAAGAGAATCGAAGCAAAGTCAGCTCAAGCTTTCTTATGTTACTGGACATAAGCGTTCATTGACGTAGTCTACAAGTCTATTTTTCTTGTACGAGTCTGCGAATGACGAATGAGAGCTCTTCGAATCTTGTCCAATAAGAGCTTATTCGCTTACGCAATATCAAGTTAATGAGATGTTTGTCAATGAGAACTAACCCATTTACGGGACAAAGAGATATTTTGTCAATGAGGGGATACCCACTTACTTGACAAAACGAAAGTATATTGTCAATGGGGGAAAGTCACTGAATTGACAAAACGTAATCCAGGGAGTCAAGCATTTAATTTTCCGATTCCCGTCTCAAACGAGGAAGGGGCAAGAATCCTGTTAAGAGACTGGGCTTACGGCAGGTAGAACGACGATGTTCAATTCGGCAGCGTAGTCCCGACTAGAAACTAACAAAATCTATCATCTGAAAAACCCTTTCAGATGGGCTAAAAAGCTTGCAAAATTATCCTGGAAGAGGAAGAAACTCTCCAACCAGCTTCCTCTCCCGTATCACAACTAATGCCTGCTAAAGCTTAAAATTTATTGGCAGTATGGCAAAGGAAGTCCTGTCTTGCGCTTTCCTGAAGAGCGTCCTTTTGATGAGTGCCTTTGCAAGAATCCCACTGAACGTTGCCGAGAGTCCTGACGTGCAGGACATCGAGCCTTACATAACCCGTAACTGCCTTATCGCAAAGTCTTGACTGCGGTAGTGGCAACTTAAATTTATTGGCAGAATGGCAAAGGTTGCGGTAGAGCAAACGAGATCTTCCCTTGAGCTTTCCTTAACTCCATCCACCTATGCGAAAAGCAATATTAAATGACAGAGACCTCTTGAAATTCACGAAACCCGATGTCTTGCTGGGGGGTTTCGAAGAAGAAGTTGTCTGTTCACTTTAAACTTCCTCCGAAGCACTGCCTACTTCACATTCTTTGCAGGTGAGGTAGAAGGTATCACCGGAGGTAGAGATAAACATTCTTTAGGCCCATATCTGAAACAAGAGCTTGAAGAGTTCAACAGAAACGTTCAGCCAGGCGACACCACCTGGCGTGCGCTGGTGCACGCTCTGGAGCGTCCACTGGAGCGCGCTCGGCGTCCACTGGAGCGCGCGCGTCCACTGGCGCGCACTCGGTCCACTGGCGTGCACGGATGCGCCGCGGCGCGCGCCTGGAGTCCATCCGAAGCGTCCCGGGCGTCCAAGCTCTCAAAGCTTCCTGCTACTATGACTTCTCTTACGTATTTCTCGGTGGAAAGACGGACACGAGTTCAGGCGACGTTCGCCTTCTTACTTCTCACTGAAAGCATAACGAGAGAGAGAGAGAGGACGTGAAGCGTCCTCTTCTATAAGCTTCTATTTAGAGGGTGCGCGAGTCCTTCCGAAAGCTCCAACCCCTGCATGGGAGGACGCTTCGGAGGACGAGAAGCAATCTTTCAGGATTCGGTGCACGCGTCACAGCACTTTGGCAGTCTGGGGATTTTCATCAGAAACTGCCGAAGGGCACGCCAGATCGGTGGGGGTTCCTTGTAACCCTCCTTAGGCTTTCGACATGCTCCCTCCCCGGGTCCTGGGAGTCAAGCAGAGGTCCCGGCCTAGAGGCGAAACGAGGCCGATCTGACGCACCCTCCACTACACAAGGGGTATCACTGCACTTCTGCACTTCACTTTTACTCTCTAAAGCAAGCATTTCTTTCGATTCTAAGATACGAATCGAAAGAGTATCAGAGAAAGGGCAATTCCTCTACAGACACTGCTTAGGGTCCGAAGGCAACACTGCAGGGTTAGGATTGTAACAATTACAGAAGTAGCACTTCACAGCAATGAAGGAGAGCGAGCACCTCTCGTAGACATATTCATAGCCCGTAGGCCATACTACAGGGTTAGGCAAAATAAAGTCTACAGGAAGGTTAGCACTCACGTCACTAGACTGTACCTGTTAAGGCAAAATAAACTACGGAATTCATCACTACTGACTTTTGTTACTGATTAATTGCGTACATACGAATGCATACGTCTTCTTACGGAATTAGACATGTTTACTGATTAATTGCGTACATACGAATCATACGTCTTCCTTACGGAATAGACAAAGCTCACACTCCTTACATGACAAATCTCAACAAAGAAGCAAGACCCATACCCCTCGTACATACCAAGTGCGGATCTACCGAAGCTTTCGGTAGCCACAACCCTATCTTTGCAGACAACCCCGTCTGAAACTAGCCTAACTAGATTCAGATATTTTATGCAAAAATGAATCAAATTCAAATCAATTTAAGATAGCGTATGCCTAGCCACAAATCCCACAAATCCAAGTAAATAAATCAAAAGACAATTAGGATACTTAGCGGCAATGAAGTTTCCAAAATCCTAAGACGGAGGTACTGAAAACAGGTGTTTTCAGCACCAGCGACAGAAAAATTATGAATAGAAAATGGGAATGGTTCCTGATACCCGCCTCCCAGCGGCGGGAATGGGTACTACCACCCTGGCCGACCACTGCGTGTGTCGGAAGTTTTTAAAATTCTGTCGGACTTCAGAAAATACAGCTATATATATATCTGACAGGTAAGTTTCATGAACAAACTTTGTTTTAACATAAAAAACTTCATTTTAATGTATGACACTTACCTGGCAGGTATATATATAGCTGATTGACACATTTGGAGGTGGGTCAAAGACAGCAACGTTATTAGAGTATAAAATATTATTAAATATTATTAAAAACTCTAGGTTCCTTACCTGCTAAGGTAGCTGACTTCATAGGTCCTGCCTCTAAGCCTGCTTAAACCTTAGGAGCTCTCAACAAGGAAGTGTCCTGTATGTTTGAAGAAGCTAAGACTGGAATGACAACTGGACGTGACCAATGTGTTGACAGAACCGTACAGCCCTCTTATGCCACGGCATTCAACAGCTAGTAAAAGATCATTTACCTGAACTACACACACACCATCACAAAATAATACTAACAAGACTGATAAAAGTACCGAACACTTTTCTCAGACGACCAAAAAACCCAAACACCATCACCTAATAAAATCAACTAGCTTAAAAGAAGGTTATGGGGTAGTAACTCCTTTGCCCAATACTGTACCAGAGGACACGTATGGGACCTAAGCGTCTGACAATTATCAAAGGTTGTCTGAATATCCCTAACCTAAGATAATGAGACGCAAATATTGAATTAGTTCTCCATGTGGATTCAATAACTTCCTTGAGGGCTAAATTCTTTTTAAAAGCTAATGAAGTCGCAACTGCCTGACTTCATGAGCCTTCACTTTCAAAATCCCAAAGCTTGCTCTTGCACAACATATGAGCTTCTCTAATCAACTCTCTCATGAAGAAGGCTAGAGCGTTCTTCGTCATGGGTCTACTGGGGTCTTTAACTGAAACACCACAGAGCATCAGAATTCCTCTGATATCTCTTGTTCTTTCCATATAAAAACGCAATGCTCTCACTGGGCAGAGAACTCTTTCTTGCTCGTGACCCACTAACTCAGACAGACCCAAAACTTCAAAGGATCTTGGCCAAGGATTAGCTGGATTCTCATTCTTGGCCAAGAAACCTTCTTGGAATGAACACACTGCGTTGCCATGTCTCCATCCCACCTTCTTCGATATGGCCTGAAGCTCACTAGCTCTTTTAGCGGTTGCCAAAGCTACTAAAAAGATAGTTTTCTTAGCAACATCTCTCAGAGAGGATTTCTCTAAAAGGCTCGAATTTGCTAGAAGTTAAATACTTCAAGACCACATCGAGGTTCCAAGCAGGAGTTGGCCTGCATTGTGGTTGTTTCTTTGTACCAAATGACCTAATGCAGATCTCTAAGGTCTAAGTTTATTCGAGATGTCTAGATCTCTGTGTCTAAACACTGAGGTTAGCATACTTTTATAACCTTTGATTGTCGAAACTGACAAACCCAATTCCTTCCTCAAGTATAGAAGGAAATATGTTATTGTTATAATACAATTAAGTTTGTTCATACTTACCTGGCAGATATATATATAGCTGTATTCTCCGAAGTCGACAGAATTTCAAACTCGCGGCACACGCAGTGGGCGGCCAGGTGGTAGTACCCATTCCCGCCGCTGGGAGGCGGATATCAGGAACCATTCCCATTTTCTATTCATATTTTATCAGTGCCACTGTCTCCTGAGGGGAGGTGGGTGGGCACTTAATTATATATATCTGCCAGGTAAGTATGAACAAACTTAATTGTATTATAACAATAACATTTTGTTCATGAAACTTACTTGGCAGATATATATATAGCTGAATCCCACCTTCGGATGGTGGGAAGAGACAGAATAGGATTTGTAGGAAACTTAAATTAAGTAGATGATATACACCTTCCGGTTCCTCACCTGTTAGCAAAGTAGACTCTGTGATTACTGTCACTTCAGCCTGCTTGTGCTTAATCAGAGTTGCCAGCCAGGTGGAGACCTGTAGTGCTGTGCGCTCTGGATGCTCTGTCAACGGGGACGTGACCTCAATGTGACAAGAGCATAGAGCCATACAATGAGGGCAACGAAGCAACTGACCACCACCTGACCAACTATCCAAGACCCCCTGAACACTAAGCTAAGAGATGGGAGGTCTTCACCAAAGCCTCACCACGACCAAAAAACACAACAACTAAAACCTAACCTAAACCTAACTAAGGGATAGGGAGAGAGCTACCTTCAGCCCCCAACGACTGTGTCTGCAGAAACGTATGCCCAAGAGAACAACAGTCCTCGTATATCGTTCTCACATCTCTCAAGTAGTGTGAGGCGAATACTGAATTGCTCCTCCAAAAGGTGGGCGTCAAGGATGTCCTTGATCGCATGTTCCTTTGGAAGGCAAGCGAGGTTGCGACAGCTCTGACCTCGTGAGCTTTCACTCGCAAGAGGCTCAAATCGATCTGTGTGGAAGACGAATGAGCCTCTTTAATGACGTCCCTCAGAAAGAATGCCAAAGCGTTCTTGGATAATGGTATTATTGGGTCGTTTTAACCGAACACCAGAGATTATCTGAGGGACCTCGTACTTCTTTAGTCTTGTGGACATAAACTTTAGAGCCCTGACAGGGCACAGGACTCTCTCAGGTTCTTGGCCCACAAGGCTTGTCATACCCTTGATTTCAAAGCTCCCTTGGCCAAGGGTTCGACGGGTTCTCATTCTTTGCTAAGAAAGTGGGACTCAATAGCAGACAGCATTGTCCCCTTTGAAGCCCACTCTCTTACAAATGGCCTGAATTTCGCTAACTCTTTCTTCGCCGTCGCCAGAGCAGTTAGGAAAAGAGCCTTCTTAGTCAAGTTCCTAAGAGACGCTTCATGTAGAGGTTCGAAAGGACTCGACATTAACAGTCTAAGGACTAAATCCAAGTTCCAAGAAGGAGGCCTCGCCTGAGGTATCTTGGATGTCTCAAATGATCTCTGGAGATCGTGAAGATCCCTGTTATCAGACAGGTCTAGTCCTCTGTGTCGGAAGACTGCCGACAGCATACTCTTATATCCCTTGATGGTCGGGACAGCCAGCTTCTGTACATTTCTTAAAAATAGCAGGAAATCGGCTATCTGGCTCACAGAGGTAGTGGAAGAGGAAATTCCCTCCTTTCTACACCATGCCCTGAAGGAAGCCCACTTCGACTGGTAAACAGCTCCGAGGACGTTCTCCTAGCATTGGCGATCGCCTTTGCAGCTGCCTTTAGAAAACCTCTCGCTCTGGCCAGCTTTTCGATAGTCTGAACGCAGTCAGACCCAGAGCGGAGAGGTTTCGGTGATATCTTGCGAAGTGGGGCTGTCTGAGTAGATCTTTCCTCCAGGGCAATGTCCTCGGAAAGTCTATGATGAATGACATTACCTCCGTGAACCATTCTTGCGGGCCACATCGGGCGATCAGGGTCAACCTCGTCCCCTCCGATGCCGCGAACTTCCTTACTACTTCCCCATGATCTTGAATGGCGGGAAGGCATACAAGTCTAGGTTCGTCCAGTCCCAGAGCAGAGCGGTCTATCGCGACTGCTCCCGGATCCAACACAGGGGAGCAATAAAGAGGCAACCTCTTTGTTCTCGACGTCGCAAATAGTCGACTAACGGACACCACAGTCTCCAGAGCTCTCGACAGACGTCCTGGTGCAACGTCCATTCCGTCGGCAGGATCTGATCTTGTCGGCTGAGAAAGGTCTGCTCTGACGTTCTGGACTCCTGCGATAAATCTCGTCAGGATCCTTATCCGTCTCGCATCTGCCCCACAGCAGAATCTCCCTCGCTAAATAAAACAGAGGACGGGAGTGGGTACCTCCCTGCTTCTTTAGGTACGCAAGGGCTGTGGTGTTGTCCGAGTTGACTTGGACTACTTTCTCTGCAACCTTTTGTTGGAAGAACTGTAGCGCCAGAAAAACCGCCGCTAGTTCCTTTACATTGATGTGCCAGGACACCTGTTCCCCCCTCCAGGTGCCTGACACTTCCTCCCCTCCCAGTGTTGCTCCCATCCCGACACTGAGGCGTCGGAAAACAACACTAGGTCTGGGCTCAGAAGCTTTAGGGACAACCCCTCTCGAAACTTCCGAGGATCTAACCAACCATCTTAGATGGTTATTCACCGATTTGGTGATGAAAAGGGTCGCATTCAGATCCTCTCTGACTCTCCATTCGTCTGCTAAGAAAAACTGGAGAGGTCTGAGGTGTAGTCTCCCAGGGAAACAAACTTTTCCAGCGAGGAAATGGTTCCCAGCAGACTCATCCATTCCCTCGCCGAGCAAGCTTCCTTCCCCAGGAAGGCCGAAAACTCTCTCTAAGCCTTGCAGCTGTCGTTCCTGGGACGGAAACGCTCGAAAAGCCACTGAATCCATCTGAATCCCCAGATACACGATGGACTGTGTTGGGGTCAGATGCGACTTTCGAGGTTGACCAGAAGTCACAGGGACTTCGCCAAAGCCAAAGTGAAGTGAAGGTCCTTCAGACACCTTTCTTCTGACGATGCTCTGATCAGCCAATCGTCGAATACAGGGACACTCTTATTCCTGCAGAATGTAACCATCTCGCTACGTTTTTCATGAGCATGGTAAATACCATCGGAGCCGTGCTTAAACCGAAACAAAGGGCTCGGAATTGCCAAACTTTGTCCCTTAGCATAAACTCAGAAACTTTTCTTGAAAGAGGGTGGATAGGCACGTGAAAGTATGCGTCCTGTAGGTCCAAGGACACCATCCAGTCGCCCCACCCGGTCTTAAGGCTCCTAGAACCGACTGAGGTGTTTCCATCTTGAATTTTTTCTTTTCTACGAAAAGATTCAGGCTGCTTACGTCCAAGACTGGACGCCACCCCGACGACTGCTTTGGTACCAGGAAAAGTCTGTTGTAGTATCCTGGTGACCCCAGGTCTAAGACCTGCTCCACCGCTCTTTTCATGATCATTTGATCCAAAAGATCTAAAAGAACCTGCTGTTTCTCCCCTTGATACGACGGGGAAAGATCTCTGGGAGTCGTAGAAAGAGGAGGAGGGTCCACAAAGGGGATCTTGTACCCCTGTTCCCATATCCTGAGGGACCACGCATCTGTATCTCTCTCTCTCCCACGCACCCGCAAAGAAACTTTTTAGCCTGCTCCGACAGGCATCTGAAGGACTTTCTTCTCACTTAGAGGATTTAGGTTTGAAGGAACCTCTTCCTCTTGCAAGTCCTCTACCCTCGAGGAGCAGCTCTCGAGGGAGGAGCGCTACGAAAGGGTTTAACCTTCCTAGGAGGTCGTCCAGACGACGACGTGGTAGGGACTGCGGGACGTCTTGAAGACTGGGCCAAGAGATCCTGGGTAGCCTTCTCTTGTAGGCTCACTGCCAGGTCCCTTACCATAGCCTGGGGGAAGAGATGGCTCGAAAGAGGTGCAAAGAGAAGCTCTGCTTTCTGCGATGCAGAAACAGACCTCGCTGTAAAATTGCAGAAAAGCGCTCTCTTCTTGAGGAAAGCAGTGCCGAAATGAGACACTAACTCTTCCGAACCATCCCTGACGGCCTTGTCCATGCATGACAACACATTGGGACAGCTCCCCCAGACTCAAAGAATCAGGACTCCTAGATTGAAGATCCAGGACTCCTAGGGCACCAGTTTAGGAAGTTAGACTTTCCAGAGTCTTTAAACAGACCTTTCATGTGATGGTCGATCTCCGTTGGTGTCCATGAAATCTTAGCGGACGAGGGGATAAAAGGGATCTCTTCTGGGCGTCTACCAGACTAGCAAAGTACCCTTGGGAAGAAGACGGGATCTTAACTCCTACTTCAGATTTGGTCTCATACCCAAATGCCGCCTTTCCCACTGAGTCTTGAAGGAGGAAGGGCGAAAGTCGACTTGCCCTGATCCTTCCGACGTTCCATCCAATCCTGCAATTTCTTGAATGCTCTCTTAGTGGACAAGGAAGTCTTCATCTCCACCACTTCCGAAACCTTGCCCGACTTCGAAGACGAAAACTGAGAGGGAGGAGACTTAGGAGCTGCAGGCTGGAACTTCTCACCAAACAAAGAACGTAAAAGACGAACCAGCACCTTGTAGTCGGAAACCGACGAAACTGACGGCTGTTCTTCCTCCACTGAGTCCGCCGGACTACTAAGCTCTCCTTCCTCCCGAAGAGCAAAGGAGGAGATTGAACCTCTGGAGAGGGCGTGCGCCCAACGGGTCTAGCCTTCAACAAAGGCTTTCGAGGAGACTAACATCAGCCTCTTCAAAGCGACCGACCCTTCTGTCGATCTTTAGGAGCTCGAACACGAAGAGCGTCCTGACCGCGCTGCGCGTCAAGAGAGGTTACTCTTAGTCTCTCTTGAGGAGCGTCCTTACGTTTCACGCCCAAGCGTCCAGCTTTCGCTTTCAAAGCGTCCTTCTGAGCGCTCTCGAAAGCCTTCTCCGACAGGCAAAGCGTCAAGCAAAACATCCCGACGAGCGTCTTCAAAAGCGTCCTCCAAGGCGTCCTGCCGAGCGTCCTCAAAGGCGTCCTGACATGCGGGCGGAGACAGAGACGAACGAGGAGACGGAGAAGGAGACTGCCCTCGTCCTCTTGACAGGCAGTCTAGCGTCCTTCCTTCGCTTAGGCTCAACTGCTGCTGGGCGAGTCTTCCGAGCCATTAAGGCCGACAATTGGTCTTGAAGCGACGCAAGAATACTCTTCGTAGGTGAAGAACCGAGAGGAGGTGAAGGGCTGCGCCTGCGATATGACGAGGGGCGGGGGACGCCTCCTTCCTTTTCTCAAAGGTACAGCAACCTGCCTCTCCGAGGCGCGAGAAGAAGCGCTTTCTCAGCGTCGTCCTCGTACTACGTCCTAACCTCTCTTCTGTGGAGGAAACGCGTCATACGACGCAGGCGAAGACCGCAACGAGAGCGGAGAGAGGGGACGTAAAGCGTCCTCCCTAGGAAAAGTCCGTTTTCTTTTAAACGGACGCGAGTCACTCCGAGCGCTCCACCCCTTGCGCGGGGAGGGCGCCTCGGAGGACGAAAAACAGTCCTTAAGGATGCGAGCCTGAGCACGCTCCTTGGCAGCCTGGGAAGTAGCAACAGGTCCTGCCGAAGGGACGCCAGATCGGTGGGGAGCCCCCGTAACCCTCTTGCGGCTTTCGACATGCCCACTCCCTGAGTTCTGGGAGTCCGACAGAGGTCTAGACCTAGAGGCATTATGGGGCCGATCTGACGCCCCCTCCACAACACTAGGGGCACGATCACACACTTTACTCGAGCCGTTTTCAAGGGCCAACACTTTGGACTCTAGAGTGCGTAATGACTCTAGAATCAAGAGAAAGGGCATTACCTTCTCCATTGACACAGAACTAGGGCCCTCAGGCAAACAACACAGGATTAGGTGAAGCAAATTCTACTGGTGTTAAAATAGGAGAAATGTTACTTCCCTTACCTTTCGTAGAACCGCTCTTGGAGGAAGACCTCCTGATCCTATCGCGCTCCAACTTACGCCGATAGGATTCATACACCTTCCATTCATCCTCAGTCAAACTTTTGCATTCAATGCAACGATCAACCAGCAAACAAACATGCCCCCCTACACCCCATACATACTGTGTGGGGGTCTACCGATGATTTCGGTAGCCTTCCCCTGCCATTCATTCTCACCCACACCTCGAAGCTCACTGAACTTGATCCCGACATCACGTTCATAGAAAAGCCAATCCAAAATCCAAAAACAGTCCACTATCGCGTATGCCAATCCAACAATCCAGAGTCAAAACCAAAAGTCAATCCAGATACTTATAACGAGTCAAAATCCAAAAATCCTGGGCGGAGGTCTGTAAACAGGTGTTTACCGACCGGCGACAGAAAAAATATGAATAGAAAATGGGAATGGTTCCTGATATCCGCCTCCCAGCGGCGGGAATGGGTACTACCACCTGGCCGCCCACTGCGTGTGCCGCGAGTTTTGAAATTCTGTCGGACTTCGGAGAATACAGCTATATATATATCTGCCAAGTAAGTTTCATGAACAAACTGCGATTTGGGTCACAGAGGTACTGGATGAAGACACTTTCCTGTTCTTACACCACTTCCGGAAATTCTCCCACTTCGACTGATATACTGTGATTGTGGAGGTTCTTCTGGCTCTAGCCACTGCACTGGCCACCTCTCTAGAATATCCCCTCGCTCTGACAAGACTTTCGATAGTCTGAACGCAGTCAGACCCAGAGCGAGGGTATTCTTGTGAAACCTGTCGAAGTGGGGTTGTCTGAGTAAATCTACTCTTAGAGGAAGAGTCCTTGGCGTATCTATTGTCCATTCCAGTACCTCTGTGAACCAACTTTGGGCCGGCCAAATCGGGGCTATTAAGGTCATCCTCGTTCCTTGGCTCTCCCTGAACTTCTTCATCACTTTCCCCAGTACCTTGAACGGAGGAAAAGCGTACAGATCTAAGTTTGACCAATCCATCAGGAATGCGTCGACCGCCACTGCTTCCTGGTCTGGAACCGGAGAGCAATAGGTTGGTAACCTTTTTGTTCTGGCTGTCGCAAACAGATCTACTACCAGACGGCCCCACAACTTCCACAGGCTCTGGCAAACCTCCATGTGCAACGTCCACTCCGTCGAGAGAAGTTGTTCTCTTCTGCTCAACAGGTCCGCACTCACATTTTTCTCTCCTTGTATAAACCTGGTGAGCAGCACGACACTTTCCTCTTCCGCCCAAAGCAGAACTTCCTTTGCCAACTTGTAAAGGGGAAAAGAATGAGTCCCTCCTTGTTTGCGGATGTAATGCCAGAGCCGTGGTGTTGGCCTGAGTTGATCTGCACTGTCTTGTCTCGAATCAACTCTCTGAAGTGCTTCAAGGCCAAGAAAATTGCCATCAGTCCTTCCTGTTTATGTGCCAACTTGTTTCTTCCTTGCTCCAAAGTCCCGACACCTCTTGAGGGCCTAATGTCGCTCCCCAACCCATGTCCGACGCGTCGGAATACAAGACGAGGTCTGGGCTCTTCTGCTGAAGCGACATCCCTCTTTGCTAACCTGCCTGGAGTTAGCACCACTTTTAATTCCTCCTTCACTTCGGCAGAATTAGAAACTGGAAGGAATCCGGTTGCAATTTTCTTGGCCATGAATCCTTCAGGAAAAACTGTAGAGGTCTCATGTGCAGTCTTCCTAAAGAAATGAACCTCTCTAGCGAAGAGAGTGTGCCCAGTAGACTCACCTCTCTCTTGCTGAGCATCGGTCTTTCTTTAGAAAGTCCTGCACCTTCCGAATGCATTGGGCTTGCCTTTCGGGGGGAGGGGGACGGAAAAGCCCGAAAAAGTCACTGACGATATCTGAATCCCCAAATAAACTATCTGTTGTTGGGGATTCAATTGAGACTTTCCATGTTTTACCACCAGACCTAGGTCTTTTGCTAAGTTCAATGTTTGATTCAAGTCCTCCAGACATTGACTTCTTGATTGGGATCTATCAACCAGTCGTCCAGATAAAAAAGACACTCTGATCCCTCTTAAATGCAACCATCTCGCCACATTGGACATCATCCTCGTGAACACTTGGGGGGCTGTGCAAAGGCCGAAGCACAGGGCCTTGAACTGAAAGACCCTGTCCTGAATCACAAACCTTAAATACTTCCTGCTTCCTGGATGAATCGGAATATGAAAGTATGCGTCTTGTAAGTCCAGGGTCACCCATCCAGTCCCCTGGACGTACCGCTGCCAGTACTGAATCGTTCGTCTCCATAGTGAACTTGGTCTTTTCTACGAAAAGATTCAGTTGACTTACATCCAGAAACTGGCCTCCAACCTCCTGAGGACTTTGCAACCAGGAACAACCGGTTGTAAAATCCCGGAGATTCGTGATCCAGAACAGGCTCTATGGCTCCTTTCTCTAGCATGGGAAGCTACTTGCTCCCACAGAGCCGCTTTCTTCACTAAATCGTTGTAATTTGCCCCGAGGGCTCTCGGAGATGTTGCGAGAGGAGGTTTCTTCAAGAAAGGAATCTTGTACCCTTCCCGAGCTACGTTGACAGCCCAGGGATCTGCCTTCATGTTCTGCCAAACTTCCCAAAAACCTTGAAGTCTGGCTCCCACTGTCGTCTGGAGGACTGATATCTCATTCTTTAGAAGTGGTCTTGGCTCCTCTTTTAGTGGGTACTCTCTTACCCCTAAAGGCGGGTCGAGCGAATGTTCTGCCTCGAAAGGGCTGTTGCGAAGGCCTAGTTTCCTTTGGAGTTTTCTTAACCACTTGGATGGTAAGAACTTCTTAACTGAAGACGAGAGAAGATCTTGAGTGGCCCCCCCTTCTAGAAAGGGAAAGAGAGCTATATCCCTAATCACCTCTGAAGGAAAAAGCTGTTTCGAAAGGGGAGAGAACAGCAACTCCGATTTCTGAGAGTTAGAAACTCCTTTTGAAGCGAAAGAACCCAACAGCGATCTCTTCTTTAGTACTCCTGCTGTGAACAAAGCCAGTTCATTCGTTCCGTCTCTCAGAGCCTTGTCCATGCAGGACATAATGCTCTTAGCTGTTTCTATATCCTGCGAATCCTCTTCTTCTAGGGAGTTCGCCAGTGCTCCCAAAGACCAATCTAGGAAATTGAAGACTTCGAAAATCCTAAAAATCCCTTTGAAAAGATGGTCAAATTCGGACGAAGTCCACCAGACCTTAGCAGACTGTAACGCCTGTCTGCGTGAGCTGTCTACTATACTGGAGAAGTCCCCCTGGGAGGAGGCAGGTACTCCCAGGCCTAGACTTTCTCCAGTAGCGTACCATACTCCTGACTTCGACGCTAACTTAGCTGGTGGAAAAGCAAAAGAGTATTTTCCCGCTTCTTTCTTATCCTTCATCCAGTCATTCACACGTTGAAGGGCCTTCTTCGCCGAAATTGAGAGAGTCATCTTAAGGAAAGAGGACTTCTTTGGAGTCCTAGTCTTGGAAAAACTGCGATAAGGGAGATAAAGGAGCTGTCGGTTTGAATTCCCCTTCAAAAACTAGAAAGAAGACGTGAAGTCCGACCTTGTAATCTGAAGAAGGTTCCGTATTCTTTTCCTCAACTAATTCCAATTCCTCTTCTGCTGATGAAATGTCTTGCAAATCACTGTCGTGTTGACGCTTCGCTGACGGAATAACGTCCTGCCGCCTGCGTCCTGCGGCTAACGAAGAATCGACGTCCTGCCGCCTCTCGATGTCCTGCCGCCTGCGTCCTGCGTCCATCGTAGACACATCTGCTTCCTGTCGCCATGCGTCTTACGTCCACATTGATCCCGAGTCCTCGACGTTTGCGTCCTGCTTCTTCCGAAACCATTTTCTTCTTCCTGCGTTCTGCATCCTGAATAACCAAGCGATCGCCTGTCCTCGTAGCGCCAGTGCGTCCTGCGTCCTCGGCGAACGCGTCCTTGTCTTCCCTCTTAGAAGACTTAACGGGGGAAGGAAATCGTCCTTCCGCCTCGAAGATGCCTGCACAGGCGCAACCCAAGACTTCACAAGAACTGCCAGCTTGGACTGCATTTCCCTTAAGAAACCCTTCGTACTATCTTCCTGAATGGCAGAGGACGAAGGAGGGGAGGATTACGAGCGGGACTGCGACGTAACGGAGAGCGATCTTGTACTCTACCCGACGGAGAAAGACGAGGGGAGATACACAAGAAGATGGAGGAGAGTCTCTCATCGAAATCCAAGGACGAGAAGGACGTACTAAGTCCTCTTTAGCACGAAAAATCCTCTTATTTTCCTCTTGATCGGAACTGCGTCCCCGTCTTCCGAGGAGGACAACACCTCAGGACTACTCCAAGCCTCACGATCTTGAGCATGTCTCTCGAGAGCGGTTGATGTCCTGAAAAGTCCTCTTGAGGGGGCGAGACACAACTGCATACCGACGTTCCCGCTCGGAAGTCGAACCATCCGAGGACGCACACTTCCCAGTTACGCCTTTTCTGCGGCGAACTGCAACAGCCTGGGAACTTGCAACAGGACTGTTCGAAGGGACGCCTTGACCGCGACAAAACCTCTCTCGCCTCCCTTCGACTGTCGACATGGCCCTTCCTCCCTTGGGTCTGGGAGCTTGACAGAGGTCTAGGTCTAGGAGCACGAGAGAGACGATCAGACGCCCCCTCCACTACACTTTCACTGACATCAAAAGCACTAACTTTATCCGTAAGTCGCTGTATCTGGTCGCCATGGACGCAAGGGCAGCAAACACCTTCACAATATGTGTATCGTTCGCCTCCTCCGATACAGCAGCGGGCGCAGGAGATACCTGGGGAGAAGGAACTACCAATTCTACGTTAGAAGGAGCTGGAGAGGAAATACATTCACTCCTTTTACTAGAAGAATTCGACTTCTCACTACGAGAAACAGATCTCCTTAACACGATCTTTCTCAAGCCTCTCAACATATTTCATAAATATCTTCCATTCCTTCTCTGATAAATTCTACATTCAAAGCACCTATTCTCCCAAGTACACACATTCTCTCTACACTTCTTACAAATGGTATGAGGGTCGACCGAATCTTTCGGCAACCTTACCTTACACCCTCTTTTACACAAACTCTAAACATACTTCCACTATCAGACATCTTTAAAGAACAATCCAAAGCGAATGCCAAGCTAACGTTTCCGAGTACAATACCAAAGATCCATGAAAAGTCAGCAACGAGAATGAAAATCCTAGCAGGGAACCAACCAACAATGTTTGCCGGTTTCGTCTGGCAGAGAAAATCTGGCCCAATTGGGAACGGTTGCCTAGCGCTAGCGCCACGGTAACGGGGTGGTAGTTGCCTGAACTACTAATAGGTTACTAGCGTTTGCCGCGAGTTTTTGAAAATTTTCTGCCAGGTTGGAACAGAGAATATAGCTATATATATACCTGCCAGGTAAGTGTCATACATTAAAAAATATTTTGAATATAAAAGCTACAAGGATGAATAATACATACCAACGTCATTTTGTGCAAGGAACCTACAGCCCCATATTGGATATAGAAAATAAATTTGTAAACACTGTACTGTACATGGCCAAAAATGATTTAAACTATGCTTCTACACATTAATGAAAAGAGCTGAATTAGGTAATAAAATATTACAGCAAAAATCCCCAATTCCTTAGGCACAAGAGTAAAAAACTGAAAGGCATAAGGTACTTTACAGAGCAAAGCTTAGTCCTGTTGTGTGAATAACCTACTTATCTTTATTTTACAATTGTTGGGAAGGTAAAGCTGTTGTTCAAAATTCAAAGTTGATTATTAGCATTCATAAAAATCACTGTTTCTGTAATGTGTATATAAAATGCAATACACTATATGAATCTAAAGAGAACCCAGTGCTTATATGAATTTCCATTATTGGAGTGGAAAGAATCTAGTGGTGAACATTAATCTTTTTCAATCAAAATTAACAATATAGCATAATATTTTATAAACATGATTATTTACAGCAAAATAAACCACAATTATATTAATTAAGATTGTACTTTACCTTTATTCTTTAATTCTCGTTTTATTTCATCTGTTAACTCTTTTGGAGATGCTGTGCGTAGTCGACACATCATTAACACACACCATACAATCAGGATGCATGTTGCCAATATAAAACCAGCCTAAGGAAAGAGGAAACATGATGATTATAATCAAACTTACTTGGAGAAATAGGAGGCTTATAATCTTAGTAAAAAGAGCAGATCTGACTAGACTTGTATTATAATTACACCTTTATGTCTCAGCTAAAAATCAATAAAATATGACAATAAATGAAAACCTACCTGCTAAAACTAAGGAAAATACACAGTAACCAATCTGAAATTTGCACATTTTAGTACTGCCTAAACAGTTCATCGCTTCCTTAACCACCACAGCTCGGGTTTGGTATATATATGATCACATACAGCTTCGGGGGCAGTGGACAGGTATTGTAGCTACGTATATGAACAAGATTTGGCGTCATACAGTTTGAACAAGCTTTGCCGGAAATAATTTTCCTAGTTCCATATATCACTCTTGGTTAACTCTTCAGATCACCCTATAAGAGTGTGAGTGAGCTGAGGAGCCCTCAGTCTTGCTCGAGGTAGTAAGGGGGAATGAAGTCAATCACAAATTTCAACCAAGAATGCATTATAAATATTTTACAATAAGCATGCTAGGAATCCTGTTCCTGGTTTTATCTTATCTTTTATCATATTGTACTGCATTTGTACCCGTGGAAGGTACATACATTTTTTTTTAGAATTTGTTTTTTAATACCATGTGAATATAATATACATCTCTTTTCCTCTTTCCATTGATGAGTTTTTTTTAGTTTTTCTTTTAAAATGGCCATAATTAAATTTAGCCCGGTCATGGGAGTATGCATTAGTGTATATTAGCTTGGACTGTGGGCGTTAAACCAGGCCTATTTACAGGTATCAGCTGTGACATAGCACAAATGTGCATGCAGGTGTGATTATGACAAAATGTCTTCTAGAAGATACCTTTTTATTTTAGTAAACGTTGCCATTTGATCCATTGTTTGACCTTACATTTTTGTACTGTACTGTACTGTAATTGGTGTCATGTTATTCTGCTAGGTACTTATCAAAATTTATGGGAAAATTATTGCTGTTGCAATGTTTACCATCTTTCAACATTCACACCTGCGAGATAGTAGTAAACATGGCATTAATGTCAGTGGGCCAGGTATTAAAGGGAAAATCTATTGCAGTTTCAAGTTATAACTTAAGATGCATTCCTGAATTTCACTAGTTTTTGTTCTCACTCACCCAAATTCCATGGTTTCTGCAGTGTCCTTTTCCAGTACTGAGAAATACAGGTGTCATGGGTTTACACAGCATTTACAATGGATAGACGAATATTACTTTCTTTCATCCACAGTTACATGAGTGCCATTTTTACGCTAGTACCAGCCCAATGGGGATGAACAGCTTGGCAACAGTAATTTTGCAATCAACTTTAGTATGATTTTTTAAATAAACATATTGAGGAGACTTATGGACATAACATTAAAAACTTCGTTATCAAGTGCTGGTATTAGGCAACGGTACGTAATCGCTAACCACAATATTTACTGCCATTTATTGCCTTTATGTTTTTTCTTAATGTTGATGTCTTTCGTTGATGTTTACGACATTAACCATCTTTTTTTTTTTTATGATTCTCACACTTATCCCCAAAAGGCTGGTACTGAACATGGAGATCCTTCTGCATGGCAAACTGGTCATCTGAGTTAGCGGGATGCAAATATTATCCTTCAAAAATGACAATAATCCTACAGTATAGGGGTCCAAATTCACCACACTGCATAAAGTCAAGATCAGCGCACAGATTTAGCTATTCAATACAGGCAGTCCCTGGGTTACGACAGGTTTGGCTTACAACGTTCCGAGGTTAAGGCGCTTTTCAATTATATTCATCAGAAATTATTTCCAGGGTTACGACGCCTACAACGCTGATCTGGTAGAAGAAATATGACACCAAAAATGCAAAATAATCAATATTTGAAAGTTTTTTTATGAAAAATGCAATAAGAATGCAGTTTACACAGATTTGAATGCACCCAAAACATTAAAAGTAACGTTTTCTTAGGATTTTTTATGATGTTCCAGCCTACGACGATTTTTGGGTTACAACGCGTCTCAAGAACGGAACCCCCGTCGTAACCCGGGGACTGTCTGTATATTTATTGAATGATGGAAAATAATGAAATATGCAACTGCTTACAGATGCAGAGATTAAAAAAAAAACAATACAAGGGGGTAAACAGCGGGGAAACATCAATACACACAAAAATGTCTTGGCGGATACAGACCCACAGAACTTTGGGAAAATCATAAATCTCTGCTTCTGTGAGCAGATAAGTAAACGACTGAGGGGCGACATACCGGCCACCTCTCTCAGAATGCAGCCACTCCCCGAAAAAGTGCTTGAATTACATGCCATTACTTCTTAATTTAGGAGAAAACTCTTACCTCTTCCAGAGGAGCGTAGAGGTTTTGGTAACCTCTCTCGGAACGCAGCCACTCCCTGAAAAAGCACTTGAATTATATGCCATTATTTCATAATTTAGGAGAAAACGCTTACTTCCAGAGGAGTCCAGAGGTCTCGGTTTGCTGCCTGAGCGGGTCACAACTCTTGACTGAGCTCATGGCAGCGAACTCAAGTAGTACTTTTTTCGGGAAGGTGGCCGCATTCTTGGGGGGGTCGGTGGCTGCTACTTTATGTGGTAGATCTAAGCCCTTATACCACGGCGAACTAAACTATGCCAGTTGACGTTTTTCTATACAGTTTTACCTCCTGAACAAGAATTTAAAGCAATATTTTTTTGGCCAGCTGCAATTAACCTGTAATTTACCTTTGAACTCTATCCTACGGTAAGGGGGACCGATGGGAATGCGGGGTTTTGGGTGGGGTCAAACATTTGGGGGGGAAGGTTTTGCTGTGTTATTGTGTTATTTCCTCTTATGACATTTGAAACACGAATACAAGCTGAAATAAGCGATAAATCAACCGATAATGGAGCCATTTACAATAGCCGAAATCCACTTATTACTACTGCTATTACGACGTCGAATCCTACTAAGCATGCGCCAATCCTACTGCACATGAGCTGTATTATAAGGGAGCTTTTGTTTCAGACACCAACTTCTTAAGTGAGATAAATGGTGGGGGGTTTTTGGGGGGTACATGTATTTAACCAATCATGTTGCATTATTAACCCTACAATGCGATAGAACCGAGTGGAGGTTTTGGGGGATTCATGCATTTACATATTCATTTTCCTCATTTGTTTTATAATCGTGTAATATTATTTCAAGCTTTTATTTCTGTTCCGTTTATCATCGTATTGTTTAATATGTGCACTGCCTTCTTCTCACTTCATAATGTTGCCCTATATATCTTACATTAATATTACGTTACAATGAGGACAGGCCCTGAAAGAAAAGTCTCCTGAGGGGTGATATAGAAGGAGGTTTTAGGACATTTTGAGGCCTTTTCTGTCAATGACGTGAAAATTGATGGTAGTATTACATTTTTACATTTTACGGACATTCCAAATTACACAAGCATTTTTTCTTCCTTTTTTCTATATTCACCTTTACATGCCTTTCTGATCCATAACAATTTCTTGGATAACATTTTACTTATTATTATATTTACTTTCATATTACATCTTTCTTTCTGAAGGGGGGGTACGGGACGGGGCCCCACCCCCGACTTGTTAACACATTCTACTAGGTTACGTAAGAATCCTAACCTATATGTTACACTTCTAAGATTGTTTTTCTGTAAGTTGGGGTACCCCCTGGTCAGATAACACGTTCTCCTAGGTTAGGTTGGTTAGGTTAGTATCCTAACCTGTATGCTACGCTTACTTTAACTTTGTCTTTAAGGGGGCGTATGGGGGGCAGAGCACCACCGGTCAGGTTACACAATTTTTACAATTGTGCTCAACATTTCTTGTTAAGTTCAATTAGCCCTCGAACTGCCAATCTGATCCTTAAAACTTGATAATATTCCATTCATTATTCACTAATTGGCCTCTGACTTGTATATACTTGATATTTATACTTAAGTTACCAGATGTGTAAAACCGTGTATTATACTATTAATAATAATATATACACGAGTTCTTGTGGGTTTTTTTTTCACAAAAGTAAACATTCCCCCCCCCATTCCCCCCCCCCCAAAAAAAAAAAATTCCTCCTGAAAATACTTCCCGGCCCACATTTCACTTCAGTGATCAACCGACCACGATGGCTGAATCATTCCCTGGCACCTACTGCTCCTCCGGGCCCATTACCAAAACTTGACTCTACCCCGAACTTGTGTTAACTGTTTCCTTAGTTATAAGGACTTTTCAGTCCATTACTCGGGGCAGAATGAAAGGTTGGTAATGTGCTGTCAAGATCACGGCCTCCTGAGAAAACAAGCCTTTAGCCTTCATTGTCGCATTGAGTGTAGGCTTGACCTACAAAGGAAGGTGTTTATGTAACATTTAAGGTAAGGTTCCTAATCTTTATGTACACTATTTAGTTATATCAATTGGGTTTTGGTGTTCCTAAGGTTTAATGCTTTTGATGTTGGTGATATATATTGGGAATTGTTATTTCACATCATACCTATCTCAGGGTGGCTTTACCAACTCGTACCCGTGCCTTCCTCTCCCAGTACCCCATCCCTTCCCCCCCCTTACTGAACTTGATGCTCCCTGTTGGTTATGTATCCAACACCACCTACCAGAACTCAAATACCTACTATGGCGGTTCGTCTATGTTATTTGGCCCCGAACCAAAACTTCAAAGATTTTTCAGTCGAAGTTGATATGGCAGTTGACGTTTTCCTATGTTAATTTGCTTACTTTACAAGAGTTTAAGGTAATATTTTGCTGGTCAACTGTAACTAATCTGTTATTTACCTTTGAACTCTGTACTGTAATGTAGTCTTCAAAGGTAAATTACGGTTTAATTACAGTCAACCGAATAAGTATTACTTTAAATTCTTGTTCAGGAGGTAAAATAACATAGGGAAATGTCAACTGCCATAGTCTACTGTACTGCGGAATGCGGGCTTAGAATTACCCTATTCCTAGGTAGGTACCTATACTGATTCACTTAAGGTAGATTCTCGGATGGGGCCTTATTCCTACGAGAACGTTTGTTTGGTGGCCGCTGATTGGCTGGTACGGGGAGGTAGGCAGCTCCAGCCAATCAGCAGCCGCCAAACTAACGTCTCGTAGGCATAGGGATCACCCAAGAATCTACCTTAAGTGAACCAGTTATAGTAGTATGTCGCCGCTCGGTCATACCTACCTACTACTAGCCTATACCCTAGGTAGGTGCACCATTTTTTTTTTTTTAGCAGATACTACTAGAGCTACTAATATGTACTTCTGTTTGCAAATCTGTCTAAATAACCGAAGAAGAAATTGAAAACGAGAAAGAAAACTTGAACACAAGGGAGCAGTGAATTTGGACCCCTAGAGTGAAGGATTTACCGAAAATGACTAACCTGGTTTCTGAATGACTGAAAAACCCTGAACAAGTGGACTGAAAAAAACATAATATATATAAATTTGCCTCAAGAATCACTCCACAAAATATATAAAAAGGCCGTAGAACCTCTACGACAAAAACGTCATTAGGGACCTACGCAATGGGGTGGGTATAGTAGTTTAGACTAGCCCACTTGTAACCGAAACAACACTTCTTGTATATTAAGTCACTCACGGGGATTTTCTTCGATGTATCGCCATAAGTGACCTAGATACTGCGTCAGTTCGAAGAGGAAATAAACCATAAATTCCATGTTAACATGACGTCCCACAGTGGTATATACGACGGTCCTACTCCTCCTCTGCTCTTTCCCTGGGTCACCCAAACAAAGTACCAACTCTTCCGATTCCCTTCTCGCAAGATATAAAAGTTGGATTATGGTCTTTAATAGACATTTTCCTGCGAAATACTTTCTACATTAATTTTAAAATTCATTATTCTATCAATTTCGTGAGATACTGAAATGTTTATTTTATACAAATTATCCTTATAAACCCTTCGTTCTGCTCCGCTACTTTCGGACAAGGGCTGCCTAGTGCCTGCTTTGATTAATCAAGAGAGTTCCGTGTTTTGTCTCAAATTTCCAAGGCAATTGCCAAGTGGCTGAAGAATATCTCTTATATCAGGGATTGGACTATTCTTGAAGAATGGGGAATAAGAAAGCACAATTCTCCCCGGGCTGGTGGAAAAAAAATTCAGTCCGTAGTACAGCGCAGAAGTAGCAGAGCGGCCCTTCAAATTTCGTCATTGGATTAGCAAGACAGCGCCAGGGCGAGAAAAGATATTTGATTGTATCTTTCGCTTCAAAGCTTCTTCGTTCACACAGAAGAGATTTCCTAAACCCGCAATCGTGCATTATTGATTATTTGACCTGTTCTGTTTATATGTACATTATTTTTATTTTTTACGAAGCCCAGCGGGAACGAAATTCTCAGCTATTTCTGAGCATGACGTGACAATGTCCTAGATTATTCTGCACGAAACACATATTATTAGGTCCCAGGGTTCAATAAGTGCTCTCTCGGTACCACGATACCGTGAGAGATACTAGTCTTTCGAATTGCTGTGATTTTTAACAGTAAATCTCAGAGATTAAACAAAAAAAAGGCATTGTGCGATAAATAAATAAATAAATAAGACATGGATATAAAGAAGAACTAGGGCCTGTATACATTTTGCTCCTAAAAGACTTCCATTGTTCGCTGTTGTTGTGTGTGTGTATATGTGTGTGTGTGTTGATTAATATCATACAAAGAGAAGAAACGAGCCTGGTCCAACCTTAGTCCGAAAATGGTACGAACAAAATAATCTTATCAGATATGGCCATACCCCGAGAGAGATTATAAGGCTAGAAAATTAACGTAAAATTGAGAGGTATTTTCCTAGCATTCTCGAAGATGGGGACAGAAGGTCGTATATTACGGCTTCGTCGAACAATAAGGGTGGCTATTATATATATATATATATATATATATATTATATATATATATATATATATATATATATATATATATATATATATATATATATATAACATGGCTCTATAATAAACAAGCATTATTCTTTTGATAAACTGTAATTCGTATAGTCAAAAATAAACATATAAAAAAATCTTTGAATCTTCAACCCGCATATGTTGCAAACTGGATTAACACTTTGACAATAGCAAGACCACCAGGTTTACTATTCTGGTAAAATGTAGGGGAGTAAGATTCGTGGTATTTTGCTGCAATGGTTAATTTGAAAATAATATTCGATTGCAAAAAACACACTGCAAATCAACAGAAAGAATCGGCTATTCATCTACGATAATTTTAGGGAAGAAAAAACAAAATAATAAACAAGAAATAATTCATATTCGTCATTTCAAATGTGGTAGAGACTATAGTAAACATCTGTAGATAATCGAATTCGTCTCATGTTTAAAATTATAATTGAGCTGAACATACAATAATGGGATTTCTCGAAACGACAATAGTCTCACGGCATACACGAAGAGGAAAGAAGAAGTGTGGTGGCCATATTGCGATTTGCTGCGAAGCTAGCGCTCGTATCTATCTAATAGATAGAATGCATCCTTGCAATCATTTCTCTCTCCTCTCTCTCTCTCTCTCTCTCTCTCTCTCTCTCTCTCTCTTCTCTTTCTCTCTCTCTCTCTCTCTCTCTCTCTCTCTCTCTCTCTCTCTCTCTCTCTCTCATTTGATTACGTACTTTTCATTTGTCAATTTATCCATTCATTTTTTGGCGTTCAAGATAGTACTAACGACTCCACCGAAACAGTTTCAAAGTAGACTTATATGCTTCGCTGTCGTATTGTTTATTTTTTACGATAGGCAGATAGACAAATTCATCAAAGAGGGCGAATGGTTCAAAACAAATGATGAGCATTACGGGATACATAATTTTAACCATTACCTCGCTGCTAAATTTAGTACATTTATCCCCATATATGAGAATTGATAAGCACTGCTCAGCTGTGGTGAGCTATCTGATAAGGCAGACGCCATCCGTTATGTTTTTAGACTTCCACATCAAACTTGGTACTACATTTTAGACGAATTGGATGAAGTTTCTAGAAGAAAGAGAATATAATTCAAGTTGAAGGGAGGGCTAATGTCGATATCAGGTTTATAGTCCATGTTACAGTTCCATGGTCGATAAGATTGATTTCCATTTGCCTCTACTTAGATCAGATTACGTAATAGAACGAGGTTTACTACGTAATACATCTGCAGCTAATTAACTTAAAATGTCGTCTGAACCAATAACTTTAACACACCAAGTTTAGTTATTTAATTTCAGGATATCCTTATCATGGAGGAATTAAAAGGTTCACCCACCTGATCTGCTCTACTATAGATTCTACAGCAAGATGATATGGATATCAACAAGGGGGATAAAGTAGCACTGAAAGCAACTTGAAGCTCATATGCATCTTTCATTGTCTTTCTGGTTTGATGTCTAAACAACGTTAATTGAGAAAATGCTCTTCTTAATACCCGCATTGCCTTCAATGAGACATCTGTAATACGACAGAGGAAGACGTCATGGGTGTATGACTTTAGGTATATAATCCACCGAAGCCACAAAAGTCACACGGATTAATACGTAACGGAGAAAAGTAATTCCATGGGAAATTTGAGTCACGTAACGTAAATTAGAACTGCGTAGCGAAGGAGGAAGAGTAATTTAAGTGATATAGTAGTACTAGGAGGTGGTAAGTTAGCCTAATTAGCCAAGGAACCATTCACTAACAAACAAGACTGGCTTCCGCAAACTCATATTGTATAATCTTCTAGACACACCCCTTTTCTTACAATTATGCTGACGCCTAATACTCGAACATTTTCTGTACACATTCTCTTTATCCAAACACGTTGTTTTCAGGTGAGGAGTCCTATATATAGGCCTATATGTCTCAAAGTATCTATGAGGAAGGTACATAGTCTCATAGGAGGAGGACATTACCCTCACAGATTTGTTCGAAGGTGACATCAGTCAGACTATAGAAAAAAAAAAAAAAGCGTGGCTTCACTTAAAGTAGATTCTTGGATGAGCCAAATGCTACAAGACATTTTTTTTGGCGACAGTTGATTGGCTGTTACCGGGAGGGAGGCAGCTCCCTGACAATCAGCGGCCGCCAAACAAACGTCTCGTAGGCATAGGATCATCCAAGAATCTACCTTAAGTGAACCAGCTATAGTGAATCGACATTTCTGCTTATTCTTTTTGAAACGAAAGGTCAATGTTGGCTCTTCTCTAGCTAAACGCCCCACTCCCCAATCTCTCTCTCTCTCTCTCTCTCTTCTCTCCTTCTTCTCTCTCTCTCTCTCTCGTCTCTCATCTCTCCCTCTCTTCTCTCTCTCTCTCTTACATGGTCTTCTAAGGAAAAGAATAAACGTTGAAGTTACCCATGGAAATGAGATTAGTACCATATTCAAACACCTCTGTTTAATAGACCTATATGTTATTAAAATTCACTAGGGCTACGCTGATCAAACTGCCACATAATACATTGGAAACTGAAGTATAATCAATACATAGGTAAGGACTGAAATAATCTACAATGATATATATGAATAGATAGAAAAAGATAATATAATATATATAATGTGCGCTTACAACAGATTTTAACTGCCCATACTGCAAGTAATAGGGAATATATGGCTATTAATATTCATGAGATCACCTCTAACTTAATCTTCCATATTAGATACAGTACAAGAATTAAGGGCTGTCAAAGCAAGGGAAAATTGTCTAAATGAATATATAATATTCCCAATAATACCAAAAGAGCATCGAAAAAAAAAAGAGATTAACTTTTCCAATTCCATGGAATTCCCCCATCTGTCAATCCTTCGAGAATGACTGTCTGCTTTGGATCAATGGCTAGCCCTTCCTTGAGCGCAATCAGACGTTAATTATAACTAAATATACCAAATTAAATACTATATAATATTCCCAAATATTCCCCAAGGAGCAGGAAATAAGACAAAAACTCCTCCAACTCCTGGAATTCGCTCCCATCTGTCAAACCGTCGAGAATATGTGTCCGCTTTGCGTGGTTGATTAGCTCCTCCCTGGGGTAATCAGACGTTAATTATAATCAAAATATATTAAAATAAATATATAATATTCCTAAATATTCTCCAAGGAGCAGGAAATAAGACAAAAACTCCTCCAACTCGATGGAATTACTCCATCTGTCAATCCTTCGAGAATATCTGTCTGCTTTGGACATTGGCTAGCCCTTCCCTGAGCGCAATCAGACGTTGATTATAATCGAAATATAGCAGAATAAATACAAAATATTCCCAAATATTCTCCAAGGAGCAGGAAATAATACAAAAACTCCTCCCAACTCCTGGAATTCGCTCCCATCTGTCAAACCGCGTCGAGAATATGTGTCCGCTTTGCGTGGTTGATTAGCTCCTCCCTGGAGGTAATCAGACGTTAATTATAATCAAAATATATTAAAATAAATATATAATATTCCCAAATATTCTCCAAGGAGCAAGAAAAAAGGAAAAAAACTCCTCCAACTCGATGGAATGACTCCATCTGTCAATCCTTCGAGAATATTTGTCCGCTGGAAAACGGGAGCTGGCTTCGCGTCCCCAGTGTCTAGCTTGGCATCACAGTAGCAGCAAGACCCGTGAATCAAAACATTGAAACTTTTTTTTTTCAAATTGTTTAAAAAAATGGTAAGAATAGCCTCGTGAGCTTCCATTTGGTGGGAGCGGAGAGGAGGGAATGTATTTAAACCTTTTTATATAAAGGGGAGGTTTTTATAAATGTAATATAGGCATAAGATGTTATTTTCTCCACCCCAACCCCCTCGTGTCCAAAGTCCCGGGTTAGTTAGCCTATACTTATTTATTGCTCCATTTGTGTCATTTGTGCGATAATGGCGTCTTATTTTATATTTTCGAGCAGAAATTCACATTTTTCCTTCACTATTTAGGCTACGACAGCCTAACTTAGGTTAATCTATGTTAGGCTACCGGCTAAGTAGGCTACGACCTACGGCAGGTTAGGCTACGAGCTGTCATGGTAGGCTGTGGGTATTTCAGGGCATTGTGGGATGAATGAAGCCACTTTATGCTTTATTTCCGGTTATTTCTGACGAATACTTCAGACTAATGTCTGAAACACTTATATTTCTGGCGATTAAAAATTTAAATCGCGTTGTAATGTGGTTCCGATCCCACATTAAGTTGTTGGTATGTCCCATCGCTAATGAATTGATTGGTTCGTAGCTGCATAGAAATGTCTAATCCTGCGGGCGATCATATGAGAGCTGTTAGTTAGCTCAGTGTTCTGGTTAAATCAAGAAATGGTATTTCTTCAAAGGCAGTCCGCACCCACGGCAAGGAACATAGCTAACCGCGTATACGACATCCACTAGGGATTGGGGCGTCCAATGTATTTTGCCGTGTTTAGTACTGGCCCCTGGGGGTTAATTACAGTCGTCTGAATAAATATTACTTAAAATTCTTGTTCAGTAGGTAAATCTGCATAGAAAAACCGCATCTGCCATACTCTAGGCCGCCGCGGATAAGTACCCTAGATCTACCCAAGAGATACTTGAATATGGGTAAAATGCCCAGGCTAAGGTTGAACGTTAACCTTGGGCACCTTAATTTGTATTCCCTCTCAGATTGGTTTTGCTGTCAGCGCACCTCACGTGCTTAGGAATAGTTTCCTTTACGTTCTTGAGTTCTGGTTTGATAATTTGATAATGGAACCTTATCTAGGTTGCTATATCATCTGGTCCAGGTCGCTTCGGCCGTAAGTCATTGAGGCCTTAACTTCCAAACTGGCAAATGGCCGAAATGTCTTACGGCCTAAACAACATAAGACGTTATGTCTGTGGTATTTACTGTCATTATTTTATGTTTTACTTAAATCCCCACGATGCTGGTACGTACTAAACATAGTGCCCAAATTTCATGTAAACTGGAAGTTGCCAAACCTAGAAGGGTGCTTACGGCCTAAATGACTTATGGCTGTGACAACCAGAACTCACTACATTCCCATTTAACTGGAGATTAGGTAATACATATAGAAAAACACGGTGAAACTTGCATGAAAATAAGTACATATCAAAGGGTGTCCTTTATATTTCTCTTCATTTAATTACCAGGTAGACTTTTACTGTTTACTCTTTAAAGCATTTGTTACTTGAAACCTGCAGATATGTATACTTTCCCATACTGATTGCCAAGCTGTTGACAGAACTTGATGTGGAATAAGTTTTGGGCACAATTTCAGTTCTGGTACTTCTGTGTGTAATATAAAATAATAAATGTGTCTAAAATTTTTTGCTTATACAATAAATTATGTTTTGCATTATCGTAACATTGTTCCGATACGTATACAAACCCTCGGTCCTTTAACAATAGGAAGGTATACTTAGCGGCAGCTGGACCGGTCATAAGCTTCGAACAAACAAGGGGGTTCGGTAGTTAACTACTTGTCCGGCAGTTGGCAGTCAGCCCGACTGCGAGGAGAGGAGTCACTTTGCTTTCGGCCGTGTTGGTGGTTAGACGTGTTGCTCGCCTCTGCCCGCCTCTCGTCGTATGCTTTGTTGTTCCGATACGTAATACAAACCATCGGTCCTTTAACAATAGGAAGTAGCTAGCGGCAGCTGGAACACGGTCGTAAGCTTCGAACAAGGGGAGACGGTAGTTAACTGCTTGTCCGCACCGCGCGACTGGGAGTAAACAAATCACTTTTTGCTTTCGGCGCAGTGGGTGTGAAGGACGTGTTTTGTCATCGCTCTCTGCCCGCTTCATCGTCGTATGCTTTGTTTATATTGTTTTCTACTAATGGTTTGTTTGACTTGAAAATGAAACTGTAAGTACACTGTTTCATTTTCATTACTTAATTATGAACCAACATGGAGCTATCGCCGTAGATGCAGGCGATTTCCTCTCTTTTCATGAATTGAACCCTTGAATTATGTCTCGGTGCCGATGGTGGGCGCGCTCGCGCCGAGTCATGTATTTTGGGTGAAAGTGTGTAATTGAAAAATGTAAGTACTCTTTTCATTATATTTTTGCCCTGTGCGTTCGTTACCGAGAGTGTGATTGCGCTCGGCACGAGCCTTTTATTTTGTATAATGAATGCAATGAAAGTGGATTCGCAATTGCAATATTCTTTTCATTTTCATTTATTTATTTGCATGAATTTAATTGGATCAATTTTCGTTCTTACCCGGGAATTGATCCTTACGATTATTATATGTGAAAGTGAATCGCAAGTGCAGTATTCTGTTTCATTTTCATATATTTTTTATGATAGCATCATATTATTGGATCAAGTTTCCGTTCTTACCCGGGAATTGATCTTTTCCCCTTTAAGTTCTATGAAGTGAATCGCAAGGGCAGTATTCTGTTTCATTTTCATATTACTTTTCACTGCTGTGGGGGTGGGGGTAGGGGAAGCGCAAGGTCTGCCAGGAAGTCGTCGGAAAGCTCTTCCGCGACTCCCTTGGTATCCGATTCTTCGTCTTCCTTCCTGCCCCCCGCTCAGCTCTTCGTTGTATTTTGTATTTGGGGTCTTCCTTGCGTTCGGGGTGGGGCATGTCTTCCCCCCGTGCGTGAGGGAACCCCTCTTACTAATCTATCTATGTTACCGCAGGTGCTACATCCGTGGGAGACGACCTTTTTACAGGTATGGACCACCGCGCGGCAGGGCGTGCCTAGCATCCACGGGCTGTGCTGCAGCGTCTAGCGAGGTCTGGGGCGGTCTCCACTACTACCACGGCCGCTTATGTTGCTCCCCCCCTCCTGGTCTACACTCCCCATGCTGTGTCGGTGACGCCGTCTGCCGCTACTAGGGCCGCCGCCGCCGACCGAGGGGGTGTTGCCGCCGCCGCCTGTTTTCTTCGTGTTGCCTGCCCCAGACTTCCGGTGTTCCAGCAGCCTCGCCCCTGGACCAGCCGCCAGTACCCAGGTTCCGCTGGCTGCCGATGATTCTACGAGGCGATCGCTGGGCCTGCCGTACCTGCCGCTGATGTGATTCCCGCTGTTGGCTTGGCTGTCCCTTCTGGGTCTACCGCTGCCGCTGTTCCTGCGCTCCTGAGCTGGTTGCTGTTCCTGTCGCTCCTGGTTCCTGAGCCTGTCCATGCTGGTCCTGCTGCCCACGGTGTGTCTTCCCCAGTCCCAGGTCCTTCCGGACAGGTGCAGTCGGGCTGTGTTGCTTCGGCCAATAGCCCCGGGGCTCCGGCCTGGATGGAGGACCTGACGACTGTCCTGCGTGAGCTGACGAGGAAGAGGAGAAGAGGAGCTGTCATCTTCGTCTTCATCGTCTGCTGCTGCCTCTTCCCCTTCGACTTCTACGGCCCATAAGCCGAAGAAGAAGAGGCTGCCTTCCCCCCTAAGAAGTCTCCTTCGGGGAACTTCTAAGGGCCCTCCCGACCCACCCCGGTGGGACGGGGGGTCCTTCTGCTGGTCCTCCTGCTCCTTCGGGAGCGGGGCCCGTCTCCCCTTCCGTAAGGAGAGATAGACGGGGACCAGAGGAGTATCGGTTAGCTCTGGTACTTCCTCGCCTGTTGCTAGCGGCGATGCCGCTACGCCAGGTTCCGCTCGGTCTCTCGTTCGCGAGAGATCCCGAGTGTACGTTCTCCCTCAGGAGACCGTGCAGCCAAGTTTCGGCGCCAGAGTTTCGCTCGGCGCCAAGACGCGGCACGGAGCAGAAGGCTGGTTGAGAGACGCTCAGGTGACTCTTGCCAGGCCAGCGGCGCTCTTGCAGCGACCAGCTGGTAACCCGGGTTTTCCCCCCTAAGAAGGCTCCTTCGGGACCTTCTAAGGGCCCGTCTCGCTCCGGCGATTCGGGGAGCTCTTCTGCTGGTCCTCCGCTCCCTCGGGAACAGGCCCGTCTTTTCTTCTACCAAGGAGAAGAAGACGGGGACCAGGAGGAGTACCAGCTTCGGCTGGCACTTCCTCGCCTGGTTCTAGCGGTTCTGCCGCTAAACCAGGATCCGCCTCGGCTTCTCGTTAGCGAGAAGTACCGAGTGGACGGTCTCCCGCCCCGGAGGGAGACCGTCCAGCCAAAGTCTTGACACCCGAGCTCGCTCGCCGCCAAGAACGAAGCGCGGAGCAGAAGACTGGCGAGTGTCGTGCAGACGACTCTCGCCAGGCCAGTGGACGCTCTCGCAGCGACCAGCTGGCTGCTCGGGTTGACGTGACGGTCGCTGACGCCAGCCAACGGGTTGAGGCGAGGAAGGGGTCCCCGCGGCCGTCGGCTACCAGCCACGGCTGGTACCAGCGGCTCGACGCGCCGAGAGGACGCTCGCCGGTCTCACTGCGACAGCGAGCCCTAGCAGGTCACCTGACGCCGCTCCCATCGGGATCCGGGCGGAGACGGTAACCAGCACAGCTCGCCTGACGCTAGAGATCAGCGTCGACGTTCTCAGCCGAGCCTCTCGCCCCAGGCGAGCAGCAAGGCTAGGCCTGCTGCTCGATCGCCACCGCGGGTTGACGATCAGCAGCAGCCCTCCAAGCACGCTGGTCCTGCCAGCGAGCTAGGTGGGAGCGTCAGGTCTGCCTCTCCTGTACCTTCAACCTCCTCGGGCTACACCGGGAGGAGCGAGGTACCTATGAGTGATCGCGAGAGGTGCGCCTCCGCTCGCGATCCTGCTATGACGCCGTATGGACCAGGCACGGTTCTAGGACCGACCAGGACATACGCCCAAGTAGCTGGAGGCGACCGTCAGGGGTCTGCCGCTGTTCCTCCTTCTGAAAGGAGGAGTATCTCGGGATCTGTTCTTGTTGGAAGGACTGGACGGTCCTACTCTGCAAGACGCTGGTTACTCCCGAGATACAGAGGAATTTGCAGAAGTCATTAAGCTGATTCGTCAGCATAATGACCTTGCGGAAGGATTGCCGCTCCCACCGCAGAGCCCACGTCTCTGCGGCTCTGCTCGAGTCGTTTTGGGGCCTGACCGAGAGGGAACCCAAACCGACGGTGGGTCTGCGCGATCGGAGCTTGCCGATTCTGTCTCGAACCAGAGTCTCTCGTCTCCGGACAAGAAGGCTCTCTCAGTTTCTGCCGGTCGATCAAGCTACTTCCACCTCCTCTACTGCGACAGCGGCGTTTCTACGTGTCTTCGGACACCGTATTTAAATACTCCTTCGGTCCTCCTGAGAGGTTTCGACCTCGACGAGGACTGGAATGAGTCGGAGGACGGTATCGGCTCTCTCCTGTCAGGTGTCGATCAGCCCCACCCAGACGACGTTCACAGTGGCGGCAGACCCTTACCTACAGTGAGAGTTCGTAACCCTCCGCGGGAAAACGTTTTCTCCTGACGATACGTTTTCCCAGACTCTGAGAGGCCATCGCCGCAAGGCGATGGCTGCTCCTACTCTTCTCCACAACTGCTAGTTCCACTGGGAAGGCGAGCGAGTATCCAATTCCTCCCCATTCCCTCTCCGTCCTTACGGCTACGAGGGAAAGGGGAGGGATCCTACAGAGATTTCTCTGTAGGATCCCACACGTTCGGGGGACTTGCGCTACCGGGGGACCTTCGGGTCCCTACCTGACGTAAGCCCGGTCGTTGAGGAGGAATCCTGCCCCCATTCTCGATTTCTACGGGAATCGAGAGGACACCAGCCGATATCGTTTGACGAATTCGGTGGGGGTTTCGGCAGACTGCTTAGAAATTCCTACGGAATTTGTTTCTAGCGCATTCAGAGTGTTTCGAGTTTTTACGATCTCCAAACACTTACGCGAAAACCACGGTCCAAAGTGAGCGAGACGAGAATCCCCGATATGTTACACGATAATCGGGAACCTCGCCTATGCTCGAATTCCTGGAATTTCTATGCATTTGGGAAGAAGACTGCTGCTGAAAGAAACTATCTCACAGTAGGCGACCAACCTGGAATAGAGAAGATCGGACGGGAATATCCAGTTTGGCTTGAACTATCGTCTTAGTATTCTGTTCACCATTGAAGCTTTCCTTCGAGGAAGACTTCTCCTTCACTCTCTTTTTTGATAGAGATCGAAGGTGGTCCATCTCCAATCCTTATTTGTTTCCGATACGTAATACAAACCATCGGTCCTTTAACAATAGGAAGTAGCTAGCGGCAGCTGGAAGGTCGGTCGTAAGCTTCGAACAAGGGGAGAACGGTAGTTAACTGCTTGTCCGACAGTCGCGCGCCGCGCGACTGGGAGGTAAACAAATCACTTTTGCTCGGCCGCGGGTGTGAAGACGTGTTCGTCATCGCTCTCTGCCCTCTTCATCGTCGTATGCTTTGTTTATATTGTGTTTTCTACTAATGGTTTGTTTGACTTTGGAAAATGAAACTGTAAGTACACTGTTTTCATTTTCATTACTTAATTATGAACCAACATGGAGTTATCGCCCGTAAGATGCCGGCGATTCCTCTCTTTTCATGAATTGAACCACTTGAATTATGCCTCGGTGCCGAGGGCGGGCGCGCTCGCACCGAGTCATGTATTTTGGGCGAAAGTGTGTAATTGAAAATGTAAGTACTCTTTTCATTATATGTTTGCCCTGTGCGTTCGTTACCGAGAGTGTGTTGCGCTCGGCACGAGCCTTTTAATTTTGTATAATAGAATGCAATGAAAGTGGATTCGCAATTGCAATATTCTTTTCATTTTCATTATTTATTTGCATGAAATTAATTTGGATCAATTTTCGTTCTTACCCGGGAATTTGATCCTTTACGATTTTTTGTTTAATCCTTAACGATTTTTTTATTTTGTGAAATGAAATCGCAAGTGCAGTATTCTGTTTCATTTTTTCATATATATTTATGATAGCATCATATTATAGGATCAAGTTTCCGTTCTTACCCGGGGAATTGATCTTTTCTTTCCCCTTTAAGTTCTTTATGAAGTGAATCGCAAGGGCAGTTATTCTGTTTTCATTTTTCAATATTACTTTTCACTGCTGTGCGGGGGTAGGGGAAGCGAAGGTCTGCCAGGAAGTCGTCGGGAAGCTCTCCCGCGGACTCCCTTGGTATCCGATTCTTCGTCTTCCTTCCTGCCCCCGCTCAGCTTCTTCGTTGTATTTTGTATTTGGGGTCTTCTTGCGTTCGGGTGGGGCATGTCTTCCCCCCGTGTCGTGAGGGAACCCCTCTTACTAATCTATCTATGTTACCGCAGGTGCTACATCCGTGGGAGACGACCTTGGACAGGTATGGACCACCGCGAGGCAGGTGCGTGCCTAGCATCCACGGGCTGCTGCAGCGTCTAGCGAGGTCTGGGGCGGTCTCCACTACTACCACGGCCAGCTTATGCTGCTCCCCCCCCGACCCCCCCCTCCTGGTCTACACTCCCCATGCTGTGTCTATTGACGCCGTCTGCCGCTACTAGGGCCGCAGCCGTACCGAGGTGGGGTTGCCGCCGCCGCCTGTTTTCTTCGTGTTGCCTGCCCCAGACTTCCGCTGTTCCAGCAGCTCGCCCCTGGACCGGGCGCCAGGACCCAGGTTCCGCTGGCTGCCGATGATTCTACGAGGCGATCGCTGGGCCTGCCGTACCTGCCGCTGATGTGATTCCCGCTGTTGGCTTGGCTGTCCCTTCTGGGTCTACCGCTGCCGCTGTTCCTGCCGCTCCTGAGCTGGTTGCTGTTCCTGTCGCTCCTGGTTCCTGTGCCTGTCCATGCTGGTCCTGCCCACGGTGTGTCTTCCCCAGTCCCAGGTCCTTCCGGACAGGTGCAGTCGGGCCGTGTTGCTTCGGCAATAGCCCCGGCTCCGGCCTGGATGGAGGACCTGACGACTGTCCTGCGTGAGCTGACGAGGAAGAGGAGAATGATGAAGCTGTCATCTTCGTCTTCATCGTCTGCTGCTGCCTCTTCCCCTTCGACTTCTAAGCCCATAGCCGAAGAAGAAGAAGGCTGCCTTCCCCCCTAAGAAAGTCTCCTTCGGGAACTTCTAAGGGCCCGTCCCACCTCGGTGGGACGGGGGGGTCCTTCTGCTGGTCCTCCTGCTCCTTCGGGAGCGGGGCCCGTCTCCCCTTCCGTAAGGAAGAGATAGACGGGGACCAGAGGAGTATCGGTTAGCTCTGGTACTCCCTCGCCTGGTGCTAGCGGCGATGCCGCTACGCCAGGTTCCGGCTCGGTCTCTCGTTCGCGAGAGATCCCGAGTGTACGTTCTCCCTCGGGAGACCGTGCAGCCAAGTTTCGGCGCCAGAGTTCGCTCGGCGCCAAGACGCGGCCACGGAGCAGAAGGCTGGTGCAGAGACGCTCAGGTGACTCTTGCCAGGCCAGCGGCCGCTCTTGCAGCGACCAGCTGGTAACCCGGGTTTTCCCCCTAAGAAGGCTCCTTCGGGACCTTCTAAGGGCCCGTCTTCGCTCCGGCGATTCGGGATTCTCTTCTGCTGGTCCTCCTGCTCCCTCGGAACAGGGCCCGTCTTTTCTTCTACCAAGGAGAAGAAGACGGGGACCAGAGGAAGTACCTGCTTCGGCTGGCACTTCCTCGCCTGGTTCTAAGCGGTTTCTGCCGCTAAACCAGGATCCGCCTCGGCTTCTCGTTAGCGAGAAGTACCGAGTGGACGGTCTCCCGCGGGAGACCGTCCAGCCAAAGTCTTGACGCCCGAGCTCGCTCGCCGTCAAGACCGAAGCGCGGAGCAGAAGACTGGCGAGAGTCGTGCAGACGACTCTCGTCAGGCCAGTGGACGCTCTCGCAGCGACCAGCTGGCTGCTCGGGTTGACGTGACGGTCGCTGACCAGCCACGAGTTGAGGCGAGGAAGGGGTCCCCGCGGCCGTCGGTACCAGCCACGGCTGGTACCAGCGGCTCGACGCGCCGAGAGGACGCTCGCCGGTCTCACCGCGACAGCGAACCTAGCAGGTCACCTGACGCGCTCCCATCGGGACCGGGCGAAGATGGTAACCAGCAACAGCTCGCCTGACGCTTAGAGATCAGCGTCGCGTTCTCAGCCGAGCCTCTCGCCCCAGGCGAGCGGCAAGGCTAGGCCTGCTGCTCGATCGCCACCGCGGGTTGACGATCAGCAGCAGCCCTCCAAGCACGCTGGTCCTGCCAGCGAGCTAGGGGGGGGGCGTCAGGTCTGCCTCTCCTGTACCTTCAACCTCCTCGGGCTACACCGGGAGGAGCGAGGTACCTATGAGTGATCGCGAGAGGTGCGCCGCTCGCGATCCCGCTATGACGCCGTATGGACCAGGCACGGTTCTAGGACCCGACCAGGACATACGCCCAAGTATCTGGAGGCGACCGTCAGGGGTCTGCCGCTATTCCTCCTTCGGAAGGAGGAGTATCTCTGGATCTGTTCTTGTTGGAAGGACTGGAACGGTCCTACTCCGCAAGACGCGGTTACTCCCGAGATACAGAGGAAATTGCAGAAGTCATTAAGCTGATTCGTCAGCATAATGACCTTGCGGAAGGATTGCCGCTCCACCGCAGAGCCCACGTCTTCTGCTCGAGTCGTTTTGGGGCCCGAGAGGGACCCAAACCGACGGTGGGTCTGCCGCGATCGGAGCTTGCTGATTCTGTCTCGAACCAGAGTCTCTCGTCTCCGGACAAGAAGCTCGCTCGTTCTGGCCGGTCGAATCCAAGCTACTTCCACCTCCTCTACTGCGACAGCGGCGTTTCTACGTGTCTTCGAACACCGTATTTAAATACTCCTTCGGTCCTCCTGAGAGGTTTCGACCTCGACGAGGACTGGAATGTGAGTCGGAGGACGGCATCGGCTCTCCCCTGTCAGGTGTCGATCAGCCCCACCCAGACGACGTTCACAGTGGCGGCAGACCCTTACCTACAGTGAGAGTTCGTAACCCTCCGCGCGGGAAAACGTTTTCTCCTGACGATACGTTTTCCCAGACTCTGAGAGACCATCGCCGCAAGGCGATGGCTGCTCCTATTCTTCTCCAAACTGCTAGTTCCACACTGGGAAGGCGAGCGAGTATCCAATTCCTCCCCCATTCCCTCTCTCCTTACGGCTACGAGGGAAAGGGGAGGGATCCTACAGAGATTTCTCTGTAGGATCCCACGTTCGGGACTGCAGCTACCGGGGGGACCTTCGGGTCCTACCTGACGTAAGCCCCGGTCGTTGAGGAGGGATCCTGCCCCATTCTCGATTTCTACGGGAATCGAGAGGACCACCAGCCGATATCGTTTGACGAATCGGTGGGGGTTTCGCAGACTGCTTAGAATTCTAGGAATTTCTAGCGCATTCAGAGTGTTCGAGTTTTTACGATCTCCAAACACTTAGGCGACGACCACGGTCTAAAGTTGAGCGAGACGAGAATCCCCGATTTTACATGATAATCGGGAACCTCGCCTATGCTCGAATTCTGGAATTTCTAGCATTGGGAAGAAGACTGCTGCTGAAAGAAACTATCTTACAGTAGGCGACCAACCTGGAATAGAGAAGATCGACGGGAATATCCAGTTTGGCTTGAACTATCGTCTTAGTATTCTGTTCACCATTGAAGCTTTCCTTCGAGGAAGACTTCTCCTTCACTCTTTGATAGAGATCGAAGGTGGTCGATCTCCAATCCTTATTTTGTTTTTCTTGAAGGAAAGAATTTAGGATGGAGATCGTTGTTTCAGAATCCTACAAATATACTACGTATATTAACCTCGCGACATGATTCTACTAAGCAGTTGAATTGTCCGAGGGGTAGGCGCATATCCTAGTTTATCTACGGATTGCGACTTAGAAGAGAAGTATTCTAATTGAACTGCAACTCGGGGTGCCTGCAACCTCCCAGGAGTTTCAGTTTCAATTTTATATACTTATGGTTTTGTCACGACAACACCATTTCAACTTTTATATTTCACCGAAATTCGTTTCGCCTAAATATAATTGCTCGAGCATATCTTTTATGCTCGGTAGTTCTAGCCGAACGCATTCCTTCATGGAATAATGGATTACATGGCAACTCAGGATGACGAGTCGGCGAGAGCTCAGGCTCAACTACTGCGTATTGAACTGCCTGACAGCAGCTCAGTATCACATGGGCCTCCGAGATGCACGGTCAGTTATGTCTCTCTCTCCCCTGGTTTGATTGACTACCGAACCGTATCTCTGCCCAACAATCATGGACTTAGGTCTCTGATTAATGGGGATTCTCGCAATAATGAAGGACCATCTACTGCTGTGACGCTAGATTCCATCGCCTTCGACATTGCGAGAATTTTCAATAGAGATATCTCTTGGACTCTTTCATCTTTCTGTTTACCGCACGGTAACAGAAGTCTGTACAGTCTCCCGCTGCATCGCACTGCGATAATGCGAATGATTTTGCAGGACATCTGAGTTTGTCTTCAAAATATCTCGTATTCGTAGGTGTACAATTGTTCATTGTTCAAAGCCCGAATTACGAGATGTGTCAGAAGACATCGCCTACTCTCCGACCTGACAGCTCTACTTCCAAATGGTCAGCCATGAGAAGCAGTTCTTCAGGCGGCTTTCCCCTGTGTTTTCATTACTGAAGAACGCCCCGCTTTCATTGCAACTACGACTTCTCACCGGACAGCAATGAAATAGGCGGTTAGCGTTTTCAGTCATTTGTAAGCACAGGTTATGAATCTTGAGAATCCTTCTCTCGATTCGTCTGTGAAGACGTAGGTTGCATTCAATATCTACCTTCGTCTTCAACGGTACATAGTGTTGTTTCTCCTTAGCTGAGATTCAACAACCATGAGATGTTTTGCCTTCAGGGACCTCGGTCTCTAGAAGGCAATTGACTTTCGCCTGTTGGGCACATGCCTTAAGAGAATCATCACCTCGCTGTCCGGCATTGTGACAAACAAATACATTATTTGTTTGGTCTCTCGGCATAACCCTTTAAAGGCGAAGGTCACGTGACTTACTCGGATGCTTTGACAACTTGCCTCCTACCGAACGCAGTCAGTCGGCAGCTGTCAGACGCGGCCGAGTCAGTTACGAACTACGCTGTTGACTTAGTTCGGTTGTTACAGAGGCAATCATTACTTCGTTTTAATAGCTTGTCACAGTACCCATACCATTGACACCCACCATGGAGTGTCGGTGTCCTATCCACTACCGAGAACTTCGCTGCATGGGGATAGGAGGATGCGAGAGACTTCGTGGCAAACGGACAGACCAGTATGGGTACTGGACATCACCGAAGTAGAGAAGAGGAATAGGTCATGCGACTATTTCCTTCTTTCCTCTGAGGAACTGCATGACTTCTCCTGCGAAGTCAAGCATCCAGGGGGATGGGGATCCGTGACGCTCGATTTCGTACCGAACTTCGTAGCGAAGACTCAGAACCCTTCGGCGTCCACTGACGATTGGTTCGAGTCGTTCACAATCCCCTCCCTAATGGACTTCACCGCCTTCGATGCGAAGGAGATGCTGCCTTGTCCGCAAGAACTTCTCCGTGGCGCAGGTACTGAAGGCAGGGGTCTGGTCCAACCAGACCACATGCCCTTCCTTCTACCTTCGGGATATTGCCCACAGGTCCTTGGTCTTTTTCCTTGGGACCCGTGGTGGCTGCTCAACACGTTGTGTAGCAAACCCAGACCCTCGCAGGCTGAACAGCATCGAGTCCTGGTGTGACCGTAAGAATGGATGAGTGAATGAGAGTGTGACTGGCTCCTCTTCCCATCTTTTCTTCCCTCTACCTGTGGTTAGAGGGACACAGTCGTCACCCTGCTGGATTAGGGACAAGATGCAGGTGAGCTACTCAACAGAGCCCCATCCTATCCCTTTCACTAGGGATAGGAGCGTATATCCACCACTTCCTCCAACAAGGGGGAGGAAGTGGATGCCAGCTTGAGACAACCCATATCTTTATGATTGTTTGCCTCTTGCAAAACAGGAACAAGTTCTTTGCTTGCTGGTACGAAGAGATACGCTTGCCTCTCTCTTAGTACTCGGCCCAGAGGTCTGACCATTGATCCTGCGGTGCACACCCCGATCAATCGGACAGAGGCTTGGATCCCTCCCTCGCTCTTACGACCAGGGAGGCATTCCAGGGATGGACGAACACCAGTCTGTTCATCAAAAAGAACTCAGATTCCTCCCACAAGAAGTGAGTCTTCCTATTGTTAAAGGACCGATGGTTTGTATTACGTATCGGAACAAATGACAATTTGTCAAAAATTGCATTTTTCCATAACTATACAAACCTGAGGTCCTTTAACAATAGTCCCGTCCCTCCATCCCACCCACCCTCACTTTCTGCGTATTTTGCATGGGCCAAAAGCAAAAGTGATTTGTTTACCTCCCGCGCGACTGTCGGACAAGCAGTTAACTACCGTTCTCCCTTGTTCGAAGCTTACGACCGTTCCAGCTGCCGCTAGCTACTTCCTATTGTTAAAGGACCTCAGGTTTGTATAGTTAGGAAAAATGCAATTTTCGACAAATTGTCATTTTGTTTTCTTGAAGGAAAGAATTTAGGATGGAGATCGTTGTTCAGAATCCTACAAATATACTACGTATATTAACCTCGCGACATGATTCTACTAAGCAGTTGAATTGTCCGAGGGGTGGTAAGGCGCATATCCTAGTTTAATCCTACGGATTGCGACTTATAAGAGAAGTATTCTAATTGAACTGCAACTCGGGGTTGCCTGCAACCTCCCAGGAGTTTTCAGTTTCAATTTTATATACTTATGGTTTTGTCACGACAACACCATTTCAACTTTTATATTTACCGAAATTCGTTTCGCCTAAATATAATTGCTCGAGCATATCTTTTATGCTCGGTAGTTCTAGCCGAACGCATTCCTTCGTGGAATAATGGATTACCTGGCAACTCAGGATGACGAGTCAGCGAGAGCTCAGGCTCAACTACTGCGTATTGAACTGCCTGATAGCAGCTCAGTATCAGCTGGGCCTCCGAGATGCACGGTCAGTTATGTCTCTCTCCCCTGCTTTGATTGACTACCGAACCGTATCTCGCCCAACAATCATGGACTTAGGTCTCTGATTAACGGGGATTCTCGCAATAATGAAGGACCATCTACTGCTGTGACGCTAGATTCCATCGCCTTCGACATTGCGAGAATTCAACAGAGAGATCTCTTGGAGACTCTTTCTCTTTCTGTTTACCGCACGGTAACAGAAGTCTGTACAAGTCTCCCGCTGCATCGCACTGCGATAATGCGAATGATTTGTTCCGACACGGCATACAAACCTTCGGTCCTTTTACAATAGGAAGGTACTAGCGGCAGCTGGATAGGTCGTAAGCTTTCGAACAAGGGGTTCGGTAGTTAACTGCTTGTCCGACAGGCGCGCGCGCGACTGGGAGGTAAACAAATCACTTTTGCTTTCGGCCTGCTGGAGTGTGGACGTGTATCATCGCTCTCTGCCCGCTTCATCGTCGTTTGCTTTCGCATGATTGTGTTTTTTCTTTTTCTATGTATCTAGTGAAACTGAATTGTAAGTACAATCATTTCATTGATTCAATTGTGAATTAAAGGATCTTGGTTCACAACGCCCTCCGATTACCCGAGTGCGGGACTGAAGGGCGTAATTGTGGGAATTCATTTTCCCAGAATGATCCTCGTATTGTGTATGCTCGGTGTGCGAGGGCGGGAGCGCTCGCTCCTCGAGCGTATATTGGGTTGGAAATGTGTAGATGAAAATCGTAAGTAAGGTGCTCTTTTTTCATTTATATTTTTTTGACCTGTATGCCCGTTGCCGAACGAATGCGCTCGGCACGGAAACTTATTCAGTATGAAAGTGGAATCGCAAGTACAGTATTCTTTTTCATTTTCATATATTATTTTTTATTGTAGCAATACTCATTTTGGATCAGTTTCCGAGCTTGCCCGGGGAGATTGATCCTTCCCCTTTTTATTTTGAATGAAGTGAAATCGCAAGTGCAGTTCTTTTTCATTTTCATTTTTTTTATTGAGATTGCATTGTTGACTGGGATCAATGTTCCGCTATTCACGGGAATTGATCCTTCCCCTTTTGTTTGTATGAAGTGAAATCGCAAGCGCAGTAGTCTTTTCATTTTCATATATTTGTTGATTGCATCAATTCATTATGGATCAAGGTTTCCAGAAACCTTGATCATAAAAGGTAAGGAATGAAACCTTTCACCCTTGCGCTCGGTACCGAGGGCGCAAATGCGCTCGATCCGAGCCCTTATTCATTGTGAAGTGAATCGTTTTGCAAGATGCATTTTCATTTTGTTCCTTATTATGATTGCATCATATTATTTGGTTCAAGTTCCGCTCGTCAGGGAATTGATCCTTATGCCTTGTATTCGTGCCGATGGCACGATTGCTCTAGGGCTCTTATTTTGTTGTTGGGTACATGGGTACTGTGCGGGGTGGGAACGAGACCCCCCCCGCTCAGTTCCCACAGATGGCTCTTCCCCTTGGGGGGGGGGGGGAGGTTATCGGCGTTCTTCTCCTCGCCCGATCCGTCGAGCGCGGGGGAGGGCGCTCGGTGCCCGATGTACAATTGTATTAGGGGTCTTCCACTCGTTCGGGAGGGATCAAACCCCCGCACGAGGGGATTTCCCCCCCATTAATCGCTACTACTATTATTTCCGCAGGTGCTACTGCCACGAGGGTGGACCTTGGTGAGGTATGGGCGTCCTTCCAATTGCAGAGCGTGCTGGTGTCCAGGGGCTGCGGTTCTATGTCTGGGCCTACTGCGGTCACCCATGGCATTGTGGTGACCAACGCAACCAGGTGACGACGTCCCTCCTCACCTGGTGTACTCTCTCACGTGGTTAACAGTACTTGCCTACAGCCCGCTGTGAAGTGCCGTTCGCCGTACCGAGAGGGGGCGTGCCGCCGCCGCTCGTGGTTGCCGCGCTGCAGCGACCACACTTCCGCTGCCCTAGAACTCGCCCACTGGACCTGCCGCCGGTACCTGGATGTTGCTGGCTGCTGCTCCACTTCCTGTGTTTCCGGTGCTGCCTGCCGTACCTGCCGACTTCTGGGCTGACTGTCCATGCAGTTGCTGCTCTGGCTGTCCCTGCCGTTGCTGCGCTGGCTGTTCCTCCGCCGTTGCTGCGCTGGCTGTCCCTACCGATGATGTGCTGGCCGTGCCTGCTGGTTCCTGAGATGCCCATACCTGCTGATGTCGTCCCTGTTCGTGGTGGTACTACCCCAGACTTTGGTCTGTCTGTACAGGTGCGTCCGGGCCCTGTGGCTTCGGCTACAGCAGCCCCGGCTCCGCCCTGGATAGCAGATCTTCGTCTGTCCTGAGGAAGCTGACGAAGAAGAGGAGGAAGGGGTTGTCCCCCCCGTGGTCGTCGTTTCTTCATCTTCTTCATCGTCGTCGGCCGCCGCCTCTTCCCCTTCGACTTCTAAGGCTTTACAGCCGAGGAAGAAGAAGGTCGCCTCCTCCCTCCTAAGAAGCTTCCTCGGGAGCTTCTCGACCCGTCTCACCTCGGTGGGACGGGAGGGTTCCTTACGCTGGTCCTCCTGCTCCTTCGGGAGCGGGGCCCGTCTCTTCTTCCGCAAGGAAGAAGACTACAGGGGACCAGAGGGGTACCGGCTAACACCGGTACTTCCTCGCCTGGTGTCAGTGGTTCTGCCACTGCAATCAGGGTCCGTCTCGGCCTCTCGTTCGCGGGGAGGTACCGAGTGTACGGTCGCCTACCAGCGACCGTGCAGCCAGGAACCAGACCTCTGAGTCCGCTCAGCGTCAGGTTCACGGCACGGGGCGGAAGACTGGTGACAGCCGCTCATGCGACTCTCACCAGACCAGCTCTCACTCTCGCGGTGAACAGCTGGCTACCCGGGGACGTGACGGTCCACGACCGACCACGGGCTGAGGCTGGGAAGAGGTCCTCCCGTTCGCCGGTGCCAGCCACGGCTGGAACCAGCGACGTTGACGTGCCGTGAGGACAAAGCACCGGTTCTCACTGCGACAGTGGAGCCTGCAGGTCGCCTGACCGTCGCTCTCAACAGAGAGCGATCGGGAACGGCAACAGCACCAGCTCTTCTGACACTCGAGATCGGGGCCGCTGTGCTCAGTCCAGCCGTTCTCCACAGCGAGACGGTTCGACCAGGCCTGCAGCTCGATCGTCAACCGCGGGTTGACGATCGCTGCAGCCCTCCAAGCCTGCTGGTTCTGCCAGCGAGCGACGAGGGAGCGTCAGGTCTGCCTCGCCCGTACCTTCAACCTCCTCGGGGTACACCGGGAGGAGCGAGGTATTGAGGAGTGATCGTGAGGGGTGCGCCCCTCATGATCCCACCACGACGCCCTACGTGCCAGGCACGGTTCTTGGAACGGCCAGGACGTATGCGCAAGTGGATGGGGAAGACCGAGAGGGCTGTCGCTGTTCCCCCTTCTTAGGAGGAAGGTTCTCGGAATATGCTCTTGTTCGAAGGGCTTAACGGTCCCACTCTGCAAGATGCTGTGACTTCCGAGATCCAGAGGAACTTTGCCGAGGTTACGGCGCTGATTCGTCAGCACAAGGACCTCGGGGAAGGATCGCCGCTCCCACCAGCAGAGCCACGTCTCGGCTCGAGTCGTTTTGGGGCGAGAGGGAATCCAAATCGACGGTGGGTCTGCCGCGATCGGAGCTTGCCGACTGGGTTGAGCCAGGTAGTCTCTCGTCTCCGGACAAGAAGGCTCTCTCTGGTTCTAGACGGTCGAACAAGCTCCTTCACCTCCTCTACTGCGACAGAGGCGTTTCTACGTGTCTTCGGACATCGTTTATATATCCCTTCGGTCCTCCTGAGGTTTCGACCTGACGAGGACTGGAATGAGTCGGAGCGGTATCGGCTCTCTCCTGTCAGGTGTCGATCAGCCCCAGCCCCAGACGACGTTCACAGTGGAAGGACGGCATTCCCCCTCACCTGCTGCCGGAAGTGTGTGCCTGGCCAGCCATTGGGACACCCGGTCCATCAGCAGGCGTACGTTCCAGGGGCTTCTCGAAGGACGTAGCATTGAGACAGGAGATCAAGACCATGCTGAGCAAGAGAACTGTAGAAATCGGTACGGATCAGTCACCGGGCTTTACAGCCGACTCTTCCTGGTGGAAAGTCTACGACAGGCTGGCGCCCAGTGATAGATCTCTCTCCCCCGAAACGGTTGGTTCGCCAGACCCGGTTCACGATGGAGACGGCACGCTCAGTGCTCGACTCTATCAGGGAGAACGATTTCATGCTTTCAGGGTGGGACTTGAAGGATGCGTATCTACAAATACCCATTCATCAGTCCTTCGGAAAGTACCTCCGCTTCATCCTCGACGGGACGGTGGTGACAGCTCATGCCCACGTTGCTTCGGTCTCTCGCCCCCCACAGGTGTTCACGCAAGTGTTCACTCTGGTGTCTGCTTGGGGCCATTCGCACGGGATATGTCTGATGGGGTATCTCGACGATTGGTTAGTCCTGGCGAGCTACCGCTCGCAGTTGCTACAGGACAGGGATCGACTGCTCGAGTTCTGTCGCGATCTGGGGATCGTTCTGAACTTCGAAAAGTCCGATCTCGAGCACAAGCAGAGGATGAAGTACCTGGGTATGCTGATCGACACGGTAGCAGATTCAGGGAGGCAGCCAACCACAGTTCCTGTCCTCGGCAGGAACAGGTTAGCTCAGCAATGGCAAGTCGTGATCGGACACCTGTCGTCACTCGGGAAGCCAGTCCCTAACGGGCGTCTTCACCTGCGGTCTCTTCAGGAGACCAAAGGAGAGTTGGTCACAGGCGATGGATCCCCCAAGCCTTCCAATGGTCACTGACACAGGAGGTGAGCAGGACCTAGCCAGGTGACTGGACGACAGGAACCCCTTAAGAGAGTAGCCTCGCGCATCCTCTCCCCCGGACATGCAGCTGCTCTCAGACGCATCGACCGAGGGATGGGGCGCACACCTGGAAGAGTTGCGGACTTCAGGAGTGTGGTACGAGAACGACAAGCACCTTCACATCAATGTACTGGAATAAAAGGCAGCGTTCCTTGCTCTCCAAGAGTTCCAGGACCGCTTGATGGACACTCAGTGGTGTGAATGTACGACAACACCACGGTGGTGGCTTACGTCAACAAACAGGGGGGGCCTAGTGTCTCTCCCGTTGTATCAGTTGACTCGGCAGGTGCACGAGTGGGGCCGAGGCACGCTCAATAGAAGCTGTCGCACGCTACATTCCAGGGAAGGAATGTAGTAGCAGACACGCTCAGCCGTCGGGATCAGGTGATAAGGGACCGAATGGTCTCTACACCAGGACGTGGCGGAAAGGGGGGCTCTTCGACCTGTGGGGGCGACCAGTCGAGGATCTGTTCGCCATCCGGCACATCAGGAAGCTCCAGGTGTTCTTCTCGGCCGTGCCGGATCCATGGGCAGCTGCAGAGGACGCTCTTCAACACCCGTGGGACAACCTCTTCGCCTATGCCTTTCCCCGTTCAGCCTGATTCGCAAGGTGATCAAGTCGAGCACTGGTCATCCCGAATCTCAGGATGATCCTGATGGCTTCCAAATGGCCACAGGCCATTTGGTATCCGGACCTGCTGCTCTTCTCGCAAGAGAACCGAGAGAGATTCCCCATTGGCACAACCTTCTCGGCCAGCCACACGTCGAGCGGTACCACCGAGCAGTCCAGTCCCTACGTCTTCACGGCTGGCTGTTATCCACCTTCTCTTGCGAACGAGAAGCTTTTTCGTAGCGCAGCAACAGAGATGGCTGGAAACGTCCGTCAGTCCTCTGCAGCTGTGTACCAGGGGAAGTCGGCCGTCTTCGGTGGTTGGTGTCGTAGACGGGGCCTATCTCTTCTCAGAGCCACTCTTCAGCAGGTAGCGGATTTCCTCGTTTTTTCTTCGCCGAGGAAGCTCCTCTAAGTTCCCACAGTCAAAGGATACAGAGCCGCCTTGTCGCTCCTCCTGAAACTGACGGGATTGGACATCTCGAACTCGTTCGAGATCTCCTTGCTTAGTAGCAGCTTCCAAAGGTCTTGCCAACCCAGGAACTCGAATGACCCCTCGTCTTGCTGGACCTGGCATCGGCGAAGAGAGTACGGGAGCGTCATGCAGATAATGATGTGGATGAGATGCTGCTTTGTCCTGGGAGGACGCTACGGCGCTATCTGAAGAGAACTCGACACCTCGCCTGGGAGTGTCGACGCCTCTTCGTTAGCAACGGGGTCAACAAGAAAGAAGTATCAAGAACACTCTTTCGTCCTGGCTGCGTGAGGTCTTCAGGAGGGCGTATGAGGCTGATGGTAGTGACGACATCCGTACGTCCCGTCCGAGAACTCACGAAGTTAGAAGTATTGGCCCCTCGTTGGCGTTTCGTAAGAACTTCTCCGTGGCGCAGGTATGGAAGGCAGGGGTCTGGTACACCAGACCACCGGCAACTTCCTTATACCTCTTGGATATTGCCCATAGGTCCTTGGATCGGTTTCCTTAGGACCCGTGGTGGGCTGCTCAACACGTCGTCTAGCTAACCCAGACCCTAGCAGCTGAACAGCATCGAGTCCTGGTGTGACTGTATGAATAGATAGTGATGAGAAAGTGACTGGGCTTCTCTTTCTATCTTTTTCTTCCCCTACCTGTGGGTAGAGGGATACGGTCATCACCCTGCTGGATAAGGACGAGATGCCGGTGAGCTATATGACAGAGCCCCATCCTATCCCTTTCACGAGGGATGGGAGCAGAATATCCACACTTCCTTCTACAAGGGGGGGAAGTGGATGCCTACAAGAGTCAAAACCATGACGTTTTAACTTTGCTCCTGTACAGGAACAAGTTCTTACATTGCTGGTACGAAGAGATACGCTTGCCTCTCTCTTAGTACTCGGTCCAGAGGTCTGACCATTGATCCTGCGGTGCACACCCCGATCAATCGGACAGAGGCTTGGATCCCTACTCGCTCTTACGACCAGGGAGGCTTCCAAGGTTGGGCGAACACCAGTCTGTTCACAAAAGACTCAGATTCCACCCACCAAGAAGTGAGTCTTCCTATTGTAAAAGGACCGAAGGTTTGTATGCCGTGTCGGAACAAATGACAATTTGTCCAAAATTGCATTTTTCCTAACTATACAAACCTGAGGTCCCTTTTACACATAGCACCACCTCATGCCCACCCCTCACTCTGCAGTTTTTGCTTGGGCCAAAAGCAAAAGTGATTTGTTTACCTCCCAGTCGCGCGCGCTCGCCTGTCGGACAAGCAGTTAACTACCGAACCCCTTGTTCGAAAGCTTACGACCTATCCAGCTGCCGCTAGTACCTTCCTATTGTAAAAGGACCTCAGGTTTGTATAGTTAGGAAAAATGCAATTTTGGACAAATTGTCATTTTGCAGACATCTGAGTTTGTCTTCAAAATATCTCGTATTCGTAGGTGTACAATTGTTCATTGTTCAACCCGAATTACAAGATGTGTCAGAAGACATCGCCTACTCTCCGACCTGACAGCTCTACTTCCAAATGTTCAGCCCATGAGAAGCAGTTCTTCAGGCGGCTTTCCCCTGTGTTTTCATTACTGAAGAACGCCCGCTTTCATTGCAACTACGACTTCTCACCGGACAGCAATGAAATAGCGGTTAGCGTTTTCAGTCATTTGTAAGCACAGGTATGAATCTTGAGAAATCCTTCTCGTGATTCATCTGTGAAGACGTAGGTTGCATTCAATATCTACCTTCGTCTTCAACGGTACATAGTGTTGTTTCTCCTTAGCTGAGATTCAACAACCATGAGATGTTTTACCTTCAGGGACCTCGGTCTCTAGAAGGCAATTGACTTTCGCCTGTTGGGCACATGCCTTAAGAGAATCACCTCGCTGTCCGGCATTGGTGACAAACAAATACATTATTTGTTTGGTCTCTCGGCATAACCCTTTAAAGGCGAAGGTCACGTGACTTACTCGGATGCTTTGACAACTTGCCTCCTACCGAACGCAGTCAGTCGGCAGCTGTCAGAGCGGCCGAGTCAGTTACGAACTACGCTGTTGACTTAGTTCGGTTGTTACAGAGCAATCATTACTTCGTGGTAATGCTTGTCCACAGTACCCATACCATTGACACCCACCATGGAGTGTCGGTGTCCTATCACTACCGAGAACTTCGCTGCATGGGGATAGGAGGATGCGAGAGACTTCGTGGCAAACGGACAGACCAGTATGGGTACTGGACATCACCGAAGTAGAGAAGAGGGATAGGTCATGCGACTATTTCCTTCTTTTCCTCTGAGGAACTGCATGACTTCTCCTGCGAAGTCAAGCATCCAGGGGATGGGGATCCGTGACGCCTCGATTTCGTAACGAACTTCGTAGCGAACCGACTCAGAACCTTCGGCCCTGACGATTCTCAGAACCCTTCGGTCCCTGACGATTGGTTCGAGTCGTTCACAATCCCCTCCCTAATGGACTTCACCGCCTTCGATGCGAAGGAGATGCTGCCTTGTCCGCAAGAACTTCTCCGTGGCACAGGTACTGAAGGCAGGGGTCTGGTCCAACCAGACCACATGCCCTTCCTTCTACCTTCGGGATATTGCCCACAGGTCCTTGGATCTTTTTCCTTGGGACCCGTGGTGGCTGCTCAACACGTTGTGTAGCGAACCCCCAGACCCTCGCAGGCTGACAGCATCGAGTCCTGGTGTGACCGTAAGAATGGTATGAGTGAATGAGAGAGTGACTGGCTCCTCTTCCCATCTTTTTTCTTCCCCTCTACCTGTGGTTAGAGGGACACGGTCGTCACCCTGCGGATAAGGACAAGATGCAGGTGAGCTACTCAACAGAGCCCCATCCGTATCCCTTTCACTAGGGATAGGAGCGTATATCCACCACTTCCTCCAACAAGGGGGAGGAAGTGGATGCCAGCTTGAGACAACCCATACTTATGTTGCCTCTTGCAAACAGGAACAAGTTCTTGCTTGCTGGTAAGAAGAGATAGCTTGCCTCTCTCTTAGTACTCGGCCCAGAGGTCTGACCATTGATCCTGCGGTGCACACCCCGATCAATCGGACAGAGGCTTGGATCCCTCCCTCGCTCTTACGACAAGGAGGCATTCCAGGGGATGGACGAACACAGTCTGTTCATCAAGACTCAGATTCCTCCCACCAAGAAGTGAGTCTTCCTATTGTTAAAGGACCGCCGTGGTTTGTATTACGTATCGGAACAAATGACAATTTGTCAAAAATTGCATTTTTCCTAACTATACAAACCTGAGGTCCTTTGAACATATATCCCTCCTCATGACCACCCCTCACTCTGCGTATTTTGCATGGGCCAAAAGCAAAAGTGATTTGTTTACCTCTGTCGGACAAGCAGTTAACTACCGTTCTCCCCTTGTTCGAAGCTTACGACCGTTCCAGCTGCCGCTAGCTACTTCCTATTGTTAAAGGACCTCAGGTTTGTATAGTTAGGAAAAATGCAATTTTCGACAAATTGTCATTTTTCTTCGCTGCATGAAGGCTTTTCTCTTTCCCTCTTACTGAGTGTGTTTGTGCAAGGCTAGACGTAAGTACGTGTCTGTTTTGTATACTCAATATGGTGAATTTTGTGATTTGCAATGGATTCTCGAGAGTCTGAGAGACCCCTGTGCCCCCCCCATCATCCACAGATTGTTTCCTGGTGTGGAGGGCCGTAAGTGTGGGGCCTTCCGGTCCTCTGTAGAGGTTGATCCTCACGAACTTTGTACTCTGTGTCGAGGGCGAGAATGCTCTAGCACCGAGCCATGTGATTTGTGTGTTGTTTGGTCGAAGGAGCGGTGGGAGGGCTATGGGGGGAGGAAGAAGCCGCGCAAGCAGGCCAAGGAGTCATTGGAGGGTTCTCCCGTTACTCCTTTGGTTACAGACACGTCTTCTTCTTTTCTCCCTCCATCGCAGCTCCCTCGTATGGCCCCTTCCCTTTTCGGGGGTGGTATCTCGCTCCTTCTCCTCTCTCGATCAGTCGAGCGTGGAGGATGGGGCTAGGTACCCCGATGTCCAGTTGTATTCGGGATCGTCTGTTTGCTTGGGGTGGGATCTGTCCCCCTCTGGGCGAGGAGATACCCCCCCTCTTACTAACCCGACTCTGTTTCCTTCCTCAGACTTGCTTGCCACAGAGGACGATCTCGGCCGGGCCTGGTGCTCGCTGGGGCTCCAGGGGACACCGAGTGTGCAGGGGCTGCTGAGTCATCTAGCGAGAGGGACCATGCCGGTAACTCACGGCTCGACCACCACGACAACTGCTACTGTGTCCACGCCTAGCTACGCTGCTCCGCCTCACCTGGTGTATACCCAGCACGTAGCCATGGTTACCCCTATAGCTGCTGTGCAGGCGCCGGAGGTGAAGAGGTTTGCTGTGTCGCCGCCGCCTGGGTTTGCCGCTCTTGCTCCAGCCCCTGACTTCCAGTGTCCCAAGAACTCTCCCCTGGACCTGCTTCCAGTACAGAGGATGCCGCTGCTTCCTGCCCCGCCTCCTGTTCCTGAGTCTCCTGCCGCTCCAGTTCCAGTACCAGTTCCTGCCGCCGTTGTTCCTGCCCATGGTGTTGCTGCTCCCACCCCAGGTCCTTCCAGTCAGGTGCAGTCGGGCCCTGTTGCTCCGGCAACTGGCCCTGCTCCGTCCTAGATGGAAGACCTGATGGTGGTCCTGAGGAAGCTGACGAAGGAGAAGAGGAGGAGGAGGAGGAGGTGTCGTCGTCGTCTTCGTCGTCTTCTTCTTCGTTGTTGTCTGCCGCCGCTTCCCCTTCATCTTCTAAGGCCCCACAGCCGAAGAAGAAGAAGGTTGCCTCCTCCCCCCGGGACTTCCGCTGGTCCTCCTGTTCCTTCGGGAACGTGGCCCATCTCTCCTTCCGCAAGGAAGAAGAAGACGGGGACCGGAGGAGCCCTGGCTAACACCAGTACCTCCTTGCCTGGCGCCAGAGGTTCTGCCTCGGCGCCGGGTACCGTCTCGGCCTCTTGCTCGCGAGAGGTATTGAGTGTACGGTCACCTGCGGGTGACCGTGTAGCCAAGAACCAGGCATCCGAGTTCTCTCGACGCCAGGATCCAGGCACGGAGCGGAAGACTGGCGGGAATTGTCCAGGCGACTCCCAACAGACCGGCGATCGCTCTCGTGGCGATCCGCCGTTACCCAGGGTTGACGCGATGGTCCCAGACTGGTCACGGGCTGAGGCTAGGAAGCAGTCCCCTCGGTCGCCTGGAACAGCCTTGGCTGGTCCAAGCGGAGTGACGCACCGTAAAGACAGGCCTCGCTCCCACCGCGACAGCGGACTCTGCTGGTCCCCTGACCACCGCTCCTGCTGGGACCGGGCAGAGAGGTGGACCAGCAGCAGCTCTCTTGACACTCGGGACTGTCGCTGTTGTTCTCGGTCCAGCCACTCTCCCCGTGAGAACCGCTCGACCAGGCCTGTAACTCGGTCGCCACTGCAGGTTGGCGATCGCCTGTAGCCCCCCCAGCACACCGGTTCTGCCGGTGGGCGAAAGGGGGAGAGTCAGGTCTACCTCTCCTATCCCTTCAACTTCCTCGGGCTACACTGGGAAGAGCAAGGCGACCAGGAGTGATCGTGAGGGGCACGCTCCTCACGATCTTTCCACGACTCCCTACGAACCTGGCACGGTCCTAGGACCGACCAGATCGTACGCGCAAGTGGCAGGAGGAGACCATGAGGGGTCTGTTGCGGTTCCTCCTGTGGAAGGAGGAGGGTCTCGGGAGGCGTTCTCGCTGGAGGGGCTTCACGGCCCGTTTCCGCAGGACGCGGTCACTCCTGAGATCTAGAGGTCGTTCGCAGAGGTTATTGCGCTGATACGTCTGCACAATGACCTCGGGGAAGGATCGCCGCTCCCACCCTCTGAGCCTACATCGGGTTTGGAGTCGCTCTGGTGACCCAAAAAGGAACCCAGGACGACAGCGATCATCAGCCTTGGCCGACAGTGTGCTTAGCCAAGTGGATGCTCTCGTCTCCGGACAGGAGGGTTTGCTTTGTTCCGGCAGGTCGACCAAGCTCCTTCCCCCACCTCTACAGTGACAGAAGCGTTTCTACGTGCCTTTGGAGGACCCTCTGCCGCCCAAACAGGTTAACCCGGAATTAGCTAGGCTAACTCCGAGGGTGTGTCTGCGGTTCTCGCAGCAAGAGGCACTTGCCTTGGAATCTACTGCTATGGCAGCATTCCAAGCAGTCGCATGGCTAGACCTGTGGTCCCTCACAGTGTCTAAAGCTGTGGCCAATTTGGGAAACATCACTCCTGAAGGGGACCCGGCTTTTGTGAGACTGTGTCAGTCTGGAGTTAGCGCCATCTCCTACCTGGCCAACCAGACGGCTAACCTATGGGCCAACCAGGGCGGCTGGGTGTGAGGCGGCCTTGGGTCTTCGCAACGGACCGGTGCGGAGTTCCTCCTCTCTCCTCCCCAGAGAGATGGTGGACGCTGCAGTGGAACAATGGCGCACTGACGAGAGTGACCGTTTAGTCCACCAGGCAGTCTCGAAGGTGCCTGGGCAACCTCGAACGACTGTGGCTAAGCCCAAGAGTTTAGCTAGCGCTTCCTCGGAGGCTAAGACGATTGCTTCGTCGAAGTCGGGAGGAAAGACTCTGCCTTCGACTTCTTCGGTAAGGAGTGACCGTAACCAGCCCTCCTCCCAGGCCTCCTCCTCTCGAGGAGGAACTGGGAAGAAGTCAAAGAGGGGAGGGAAACGTTAGGGACGGTGTTCCCCCTGACCTGCTGCCGGAAGTGGGGGGATGCCTGGCGAGCCATTGGGCAATATGGCACCACTTTGGAGCCAAAACCTGGATAGTGAACGTCCTTCGGGAGGGATATCTACTATCCTTCGAGTCTCTGCCACCCCTCACCTCCAACCCGGTCCATCAGCAGACGTACGTTCCTGGTTCGGCCAAGGATGTGGCGCTTCGGCAGGAAGTAGAAGTCATGCTGAGCAAATGTGCCATGGAAATTGTATGGGATCAGTCGCCGGGCTTCTACAGTCGACTTTTCCTGGTGGAAAAGTCCTTGGGGGGGCTGGCGCCCGGTGATAGATCTCTCTCCTTTGAACCGATTCGTTTGCCAGACTCAGTTTACGATGGAAACGGCATGGTCAGTGCTCGATTCCATCAGGGAGAACGACTTCATGCTTTCTGTGGATCTGAAGGACGCATATTTCCAGATACCCATCCATCAATCCTCCAGGAAGTACCTCTGCTTCATCCTTGACGGGACGGTGTACCAATTCAGGGCACTTTGTTTCGGTCTCTCAACCGCCCCACAGGTGTTCACACTGGTGTCGGCTTGGGCCCACTCGGTAGGGATATGTCTTCTGAGGTATCTCGATGAATAATTAGTCTTGGCGAGCTCCTGCTCACAGTTGCTACAGAACAGGGATCGACTCCTCGAATTCTGCCGCGATCTGGGGATTGTAGTGAATTACGAGAAGTCAGATCTCAAGCCCAAGCAGAGGATGAAGTACCTGGGAATGCTGATCGACACAGTAGCAGGGCGAGTCTTCCCCGCAGATTCGCGGATCAGCAGGTTCAGGGAGGCAGCAGTACGGTTCCTGTCCCTACAGGAGCAGCCAGCTCAGCAGTGGCAGGTCGTGATCGGTCACATGTCGTCTCTCAAGAAGCTAGTCCCTCACGGGCGTCTTCACCTGCGGTCACTTCAGTGGAGACTAAAGGAGTGTTGGTCACAGGCAAGAGACCCACCTTTCTTCCCCGTGTCCCTCATGGAGGAGGTGAGGCAGGACCTAGCCTGGTGGCTGAACGACGGGAACCTCGTAAGAGGGATGGGGCGCACACCTGGAAGAGTTGTTGGGTGCGGGTGTGTGGAACTATCAAGACAGGAACCTTTACATCAACGTCCTGGAGCTCAAGGCAGCGTTTCTCGCTCTCCAAGAGTTCCAAGATCGCCTGGTGGGACACTCAGTGGTGCTGATGAGCGACAACACCACGGTAGTGCCATACATCAACAAACGGGGGCCTAGTGTCCCGCCCGTTGCATCAGTTGACGTTGCAGGTGCATGAGTGGGCCGTGGCACACTCAGTAGAGCTGTCAGCCCGCTACATTCCAGGCAAGAGGAATGTGGTAGCCGACAAGCTCAGCCGTTGGGATCAGGTGATAGGAACCGGGTGGTCCCTTCACTCAGACGTGGCGGAAAGGCTCTTCAACCTGTGGGGGCGTCCAGTCGTGGATCTGTTCGCCACCCGGCACAACAGAAAACTCTGTTTTCTACTCGGTTGTGGCGGACCCATGGGCAGCTGTAGAGGACGCTCTTCAACACCCATGGGACAATCTCTTCGTATATGCCTTTCCCCCATTCTGTCTGATTCGCAAGGTGATCGGCAGGGCGCTGATCACCGCGAATCTTTGGATGATCCTGGTGGTGCCCAAATGGCCACAAGCCGTTTGGCACCCGGACCTGCTGGCTCTGCTTGCCGAAGCACCGAGAGAGATTCCCTCCTGGCACAACCTCCTATGCCAGCCACACGTAGAACGGTACCACTGGTCGGTTCAGTACCTGTGTCTTCACGGCTGGCTGTTATCCACCATCTCTTGCGAGCGAGAGGCTTTTCACGCAGCGCAGCAACAGAGATGGCTGGAAACGTCAGACAGTCCTCTGCAGCTGTATACCAGGGAAAGTGGTCTGTCTTCTGTGGTTGGTGTCATGGACGGGGTCTCTCTCCTTTCAGAGCCACATTCAGCAGGTAGCGGATTTCCTCGTGTTCCTTCACCGAGAGAAGCTCCTCACTGTCTCCGCAGATAAAGGATACATAGCTGCCTTAGCCCTAGCCCTTAAACTGCGAGGAGTGGACATCTCCTCCTCCCTCGAGATCTCCCTCCTTATGAAGAGCTTCGAGAGGTCTTGCCCACCCAGGGAACTCAGGCCCCCGGGGTGGGATGTGACTCGTCCTTAGGAGTTTGACTCTAAGACCCTTCGAGCCACTCCGAGAGTCGTCAGACAGGGATCTGACCCTCAAGACCCTCTTCCTGCTGGCCCTGGCATTGGTGAAGAGAGTAGGGGAACTTCATGGTCTTTCCTTCGATGTCAAGCGTTCCAGGGGGGGCGTACAACATGGATGGTAGTGACGACACCCGTACCCTTCGACCGAGAGGTCACAAAGTCAGAGGTATTGGTCCTTCCCTTGCGTTCTGCAAGAACTTCTCCGTGGCGCAGATTCTGAAGGCAGGGTTTTGGGCCAACCAGACCACCTTCACTTCCTTCTACCTTTGGGATAATACCCACAGGTCCTTGGACACTTTTTCCTTGGGACCCGTGGTGGCTGCTCAACAAGTTGTGTAGTCTACCCAGCTTCCTAGCGGACAGAACAGCATCGCATCCTTGTGTGACTGCATGAATGGATGAGTGAAAGAGTGTGTGACTGGCTTCTCTTCCTCCTTCGTTCTTCCTCCTCTACCTGTGGGCAGAGGGCCGGGGTCGTCACTACGCTGAACAGGAAGCAGATGCAGGTAAGCTACATGACTGAGCTGCATCCTAGGGATAGGAGTAATTATCCACCACTCCCCAACAAGGGGGGGTTAGTGGAAGCCAACAAGAGACAAACCCATGACTTCGTTTTGGCTCTTGAAGTAGGAACTAGTTCTAGTGTTTTTGCTATTTATGAGAGGTACACTTGCCTCCCTCTTATAAATTTGGTGCTTACCCTGATCAGCTGGGCAGAGGCTAGGATCCCTCCCTCTGCTCTTACGACCAGGGAGTGAACCAAGGTAGGATGAACACCAGTCTGTTCATAAGACTCAGATTCCACCCACCAATAAGTGAGTCTTCCTATTGTTAAAGGACCAAGGGTTTGTATACGTATCGGAACAAATAACAATTTGTTGAAAATTGTATTTTTCCTAACTATAGAAACCTGAGGTCCTTTACACATTCCCACCTCATGCCACCCCTCACTCTGCGTTTCCTTGGCCTAAAGCCAAGTGACTCCTCTCCTTGCAGTTGGACTGACCGCCAACTGCCGGACAAGTAGTTAACTACCGAACCCCTTGTTCGAAGCTTACGACTGGTTCAGCTGCCGCTAAGTATACCTTCTTATTGTTAAAGGACTCAGGTTTGTATAGTTAGTTGTATAGTTTAAAATAACATTTGTTCATGAAACTTACTTGGCAGATATATATATAGCTGTATTCTCCGAAGTCCGACAGAATTTCAAAACTCGCGGCACACGCAGTGGGCGGCCAGGTGGTAGTACCCATTCCCGCCGCTGGGAGGCGGATATCAGGAACCATTCCCATTTTCTATTCATATTTTTTTCTGTCGCCGGTCGTAAACACCTGTTTACAGACCTCCGCCCAGGATTTTTGGATTTAACTCGTTATAAGTATCTGGATTGACTTTTGGTTTTGACTCTGGATTGTTGGATTGGCATACGCGATAGTGGACTGTTTTTGGATTTTGGATTGGCTTTTGTATGAACGTGATGTCGGGATCAAGTTCAGTGAGCTTCAGAGTGTGTGTGAGGAGTGATTGCAAGGTGAGGCTACCGAAATCATCGGTAGACCCCCACACAGTATGTATGGGGTGTAGGGGGCATGTTTGTTTGCTAGTTGATCGTTGCATTGAATGCAAAAGTTTGACTGAGGATGAATGGAAGGTGTATGAATCCTATCGGCGTAAGCTAGAACGCGATAGGATCAGGAGGTCTTCCTCTAAAAGCGGTTCTACGAAAGGTAAGGGAAGTAACATTTCGCCTATATTAACACCAGTAGAATTTGCTTCACCTAATCCTGTGTTGTTGCCTGAGGGCCCTAGTTCTGTGTCTGGAGAAGGTAATGCCCTTTCTCTGATTCTAGAGTCATTGCGCACTCTAGAGTTTAAAGTGTTGGCCCTGGAAAACGGCTCGACTAAAGTGTGTGATCGTGCCCCTAGTGTTGTGGAGGGGGCGTCAGATCGGCCCCACATAATGCCTCTAGGTCTAGACCTCTGTCGGACTCCCAGACCTCAGGGAGTGGGCATGTCGAAAGCCGCAAGAGGGTTACGGGGGCTCCCCACCGATCTGGCGTCCCTTCGGCAGGACCTGTTGCTACTTCCCAGGCTGCCAAGGAGCGTGCTCAGGCTCGCATCCTAAAGGACTGTTTTTCGTCCTCCGAGGCGCCCTCCCCGCGCAAGGGGTGGAGCTCTCGGAGTGACTCACGTCCGTTGAAAAGGACTTTTCCTAGGGAGGACGCTTTACGTCCCCTCTCTCCGCTCTCGTTGCGTGCGTCGCCTGCGTCGTATGACGCGTTTCCTCCTCAGAAGAGAGGTAGGACGTCGTCCGAGGACGACGCTGAGAAGCGCTTCTCGCGCGCCTCGGGGAGAGGCAGGTTGCTGTTCCTGTGAGAAGGAAGGAGGCGTCCCCCTGCCCCTACGTCTTTCTCGCAGGCGCAGCCCTTCACCTCCTCTCGGTTCTTCACCTACGAAGAGTATTCTTGCGTCGCTTCAAGACCAATTGTCGACCTTAATGGCTCGGAAGACTCGCCCAGCAGCAGTTGAGCCTAAGCGAAGGAAGGACGCTAGACTGCCTGTCAAGAGGACGAGGCAGTCTCCTTCTCTGTCTCCTCGTTCGTCGCTGTCTCCGCCAGCGCGTCAGGAGCCTTTGAGGACGCTCGACAGGACGCCTTGGAGGACGCGTTTGAAGACGCTCGGCAGGACGCTCGTCGGGTGGCTTTGTTGACGCTTTGCCTGTGGAGAAGGCTTTTGAGAGCGCTCAGAAGGACTTTGGACGCGAAGAAAGCGAAAGCTGGACGCTTGAGCGTCAAGCGTAAGGACGCTCCTCGAGAGAGACTTAGAGTTTCCTCTCTTGACGCGCAGCGAGGTCAGGAAGCTCTTCGTGGTTCGAGCTCTAAAGATCGACAGAAGGTCGGTCGCTTTGAAGAGGCGGATGTTAGTCTTCCTCGGAAGCCTTTGTTGAAGGCTAGACCCGCGGGCGCACGCCCTCTCCAGAGGTTTCTATCTCCTTTGCCTCTTCGGGAGGAAGGAGAACATAGTAGTCGGCTGACTCAGTGGAGGAAAGAACAGCCGTCAGATTCGTCGGTTTCCGACTACAAGGTGCTGGTACGACTTTTACGTTCCTTGTTTGGGGAAAAGTTCCAGCCTGCAGCGCCTAAGTCTCCGCCCTCTCAGTTTTCCTCTTCGAAGTCGGGCAAGGTTTCGGAAGTGGTGGAGATGAAGACTTCCTTATCCACTAAGAGAGCATTCAAGAAATTGCAGGACTGGATGGAACGTCGGAAGGATCAGGGCAAGTCGACTTCGCCCTTCCTCCTCAAGGCTGAGTGGGAGAGGCGGCATTTGGTATGAGACCAAATCGGAAGTAGGAATTAAGATCCCGTCCTCTTCCCAAGGGGACTTTGCTAGTCTGGTAGACGCCCAGAAGAGATCCCTTTTGTCGTCCGCGAAGATTTCTTGGACACCCACGGAGATAGACCATCACATGAAAGGTCTGTTAAAGACTCTGGAAGTCTTTAACTTCCTAGACTGGTGCCCTAGGAGCCTGGATCTCAATCTAGGAGTCCTGATTTGCTTTGAGTCTGGGGGAGCTGTCCAATGTGTTGTCATGCATGGACAAGGCCGTCAGGGATGGTTCGGAAGAGTTAGTGTCTCATTTCGGCACTGCTTTCCTCAAGAAGAGAGCGCTATTATGCAATTTCACAGCGAAGTCTGTTTCTGCATCGCAGAAAGCAGAACTTCTCTTTGCACCTCTTTCGAGCCATCTCTTCCCCCAGGCTATGGTAAGGGACCTGGCAGTGAGCCTACAAGAGAAGGCTACCCAGGATCTCTTGGCCCAGTCTTCTAGACGTCCTGCAGTCCCTATCACGTCGTCGTCGGGACGACCTCCTAGGAAGGTTAAACCCTTTCGGAGCGCTCCTCCCTCGAGAGCTGCTCCTCGAGGGAGAGGACTTGCAAGAGGAAGAGGTTCCTTCAAACCTAAAACCTCTAAATGAAAAGAAAGTCCTTCAGATGCCTGTCGGAGCCAGGCTAAAGTTCTTTGCGGGAGCGTGGAGAGAGAGAGATACAGATGCGTGGTCCCTCAAGATAGTAGAACAGGGGTACAAGATCCCCTTTGTAGACCCTCCTCCTCTTTCAACGACTCCCAGAGATCTTTCCCCGTCGTATCAAGGGGAGAAACAGCAGGTTCTTTTAGATCTTTTGGAACAAATGATCTCGAAAAGAGCGGTGGAGCAGGTCCTAGACCTGGGGTCACCAATATACTACAACAGACTTTTCCTGGTACCAAAACAGTCGTCGGGGTGGCGTCCAGTCTTGGACGTAAGCAGCTTGAATCTTTTCGTAGAAAAGAAAAAATTCAAGATGGAAACACCTCAGTCGGTTCTAGGAGCCTTAAGACCGGGCGACTGGATGGTGTCCTTGGACCTACAGGACGCATACTTTCACGTGCCTATCCACCCTCTTTCAAGGAAGTTTCTGAGGTTTATGCTAAGGGACAAAGTTTTGGCAATTCGAGCCCTTTGTTTCGGTTTAAGCACGGCTCCGATGGTATTTACCATGCTCATGAAGAACGTAGCGAGATGGTTACATTCTGCAGGAATAATAGTGTCCCTGTATTCTCGACGATTGGCTTATCAGAGCATCGTCAGAAGAAAGGTGTCTGAAGGACCTTCACTTCACGTTGGCCTTGGCGAAGTCCCTGGGACTTCTAGTCAACCTCGAAAAGTCGCATCTGACCCCAACACAGTCATCGTGTATCTGGGGATTCAGATGGATTCAGTGGCTTTTCGAGCGTTTCCGTCCCAGGAACGACAGCTGCAAGGCTTAGAGAAGTCTCGGCATTCCTGGGGAAGGAAGCTTGCTCGGCGAGGGAATGGATGAGTCTGCTGGGAACCATTTCCTCGCTGGAAAAGTTTGTTTCCCTGGGAAGACTACACCTCAGACCTCTCCAGTTTTTCTTAGCAGACGAATGGAGAGTCAGAGAGGATCTGGATGCGACCCTTTTCATCACCGAATCGGTGAAGAACCATCTAAGATGGTGGTTGGATCCTCGGAAGTTTCAAGAGGGGTTGTCCCTAAAGCTTCTGAGCCCAGACCTAGTGTTGTTTTCCGACGCTTCGGTGTCGGGATGGGGAGCAACACTGGGAGGGGAGGAAGTGTCAGGCACCTGGAAGGGGGAACAGGTGTCCTGGCACATCAATGTAAAGGAACTAGCGGCGGTTTTTCTGGCGCTACAGTTCTTCCAACAAAAGGTTGCAGAGAAAGTAGTCCAAGTCAACTCGGACAACACCACAGCCCTTGCGTACCTAAAGAAGCAGGGAGGTACACACTCCCGTCCTCTGTTTTATTTAGCAAGGGAGATTCTGCTTGTGGGCAGATGCGAGACGGATAAGGATCCTGACGAGATTTATCGCGGGAGTCCAGAACGTCAGAGCAGACCTTCTCAGCCGACAAGATCAGATCCTGCGACGGAATGGACGTTGCACCAGGACGTCTGTCGAGAGCTCTGGAGACTGTGGGGGTGTCCGTTAGTCGACCTCTTCGCGACGTCGAGAACAAAGAGGTTGCCTCTTTATTGCTCTCCTGTGTTGGATCCGGGAGCAGTCGCGATAGACGCACTGCTCTGGGACTGGACGAACCTGGACTTATATGCCTTCCCGCCATTCAAGATCATGGGGGAAGTAGTAAGGAAGTTCGCGGCATCGGAGGGGACGAGGTTGACCCTGATCGCCCCGATGTGGCCCGCGAAAGAATGGTTCACAGAGGTAATGTCATTCATCATAGACTTTCCGAGGACATTGCCCTGGAGGAAAGATCTACTCAGACAGCCCCACTTCGCAAGATATCACCGAAACCTCTCCGCTCTGGGTCTGACTGCGTTCAGACTATCGAAAAGCTGGCCAGAGCGAGAGGTTTTTCTAAAGCAGCTGCAAAGGCGATCGCCAATGCTAGGAGATCGTCCTCGAGAGCTGTTTACCAGTCGAAGTGGGCTTCCTTCAGGGCATGGTGTAGAAAGGAGGGAATTTCCTCTTCTCTACCTCTGTGAGCCAGATAGCCGATTTCCTGCTATTTTTAAGAAATGTGCAGAAACTGGCGGTCCCGACCATCAAGGGATATAAGAGCATGCTGTCGGCAGTCTTCCGACACAGAGGACTAGACCTGTCTGATAACAGGATCTTCACGATCTCCTGAGATCATTTGAGACTTCCAAGATACCTCAGGCGAGGCCTCCTTCTTGGAACCTGGACTTAGTCCTTAGACTGTTAATGTCGAGTCCTTTCGAACCTTTACATGAAGCGTCTCTTAGGAACTTGACTAAGAAGGCTCTTTTCCTAACTGCTCTGGCGACGGCGAAGAGAGTTAGCGAAATTCAGGCCATTTGTAAGAGAGTGGGCTTCAAGGGGGACAATGCTGTCTGCTCTTTGAGTCCCACTTTCTTAGCAAAGAATGAAAACCCGTCGAACCCTTGGCCAAGGAGCTTTGAAATCAAGGGTATGACAAGCCTTGTGGGCCAAGAACCGGAGAGAGTCCTGTGCCCTGTCAGGGCTCTAAAGTTTTATGTCCACAAGACTAAAGAAGTAAGAGGTCCCTCAGATAATCTCTGGTGTTCGGTTAAACGACCCGATATACCGTTATCCAAGAACGCTTTGGCGTTCTTTCTGAGGGACGTCATTAAAGAGGCTCATTCGTCTTCCACAAGGTCAGAGCTGTTGCAACCTCGCTTGCCTTCCAAAGGAACATGTCGATCAAGGACATCCTTGACGCCACCTTTTGGAGGAGCAATTCAGTATTCGCCTCACACTACTTGAGAGATGTGAGAACGATATACGAGGACTGTTGTTCTCTTGGGCCATACGTTTCTGCAGACACAGTCTTGGGGGCTGAAGGTAGCTCTCTCCCTATCCCTTAGTTAGGTTTAGGTTAGGTTTTAGTTGTTGTGTTTTTGGTTGTGGTGAGGCTTTGGTGAAGACCTCCCATCTTTTAGCTTAGTGTTCAGGGGGTCTTTGTTAGTTGGTCAGGTGGTGGTCAGTTGCTTCGTTGCCCTCATTTGTATGGCTCTATGCTCTTGTCACATTGAGGTCACGTCCCCGTTGACAGAGCATTCAGAGCGCACCAGCACTACAGGTCTCCACCTGGCTGGCAACTCTGATTAAGCACAAGCAGGCTGTAGTGACAGTAATCACAGAGTCTACTTTGCTAACAGGTGAGGAACCAAGGTGTATATCATCTACTTAAGTTAAGTTTCCTACAAATCCTATTCTGTCTCTTCCCACCATCCGAAGGTGGGATTCAGCTATATATATATCTGCCAAGTAAGTTTCATGAACAAAATGTTATTGTTATAATACAATTAAGTTTGTTCATACTTACCTGGCAGATATATATAATTAAGTGCCCACCCACCTCCCCTCAGGAGACAGTGGCACTGATAAAATATAGAAAATGGGAATGGTTCCTGATATCCGCCTCCCAGCGCGGGAATGGGTACTACCACCTGGCCGCCCACTGCGTGTGCCGCGAGTTTGAAATTCTGTCGGACTTCGGAGAATACAGCTATATATATATCTGCCAGGTAAGTATGAACAAACTTAATTGTATTATAACAATAACATTTTTTGACAAATTGTTATTTTAAACTGATGACAGTATGTGAATCCTGTTTTCTTCATACTGTACGCTTGAGAATTGGAAAGTTCATTCCCTGATGCACGCCTGTGCTATGGTTTACGTAATTGTATTGTGAAGAAACTCAGACACACACAGGTGTGTATGAGTTTCTCATCACACTCATCAACTATTCTAACAACTTGTCTGTCAGCTCTGTTTATTTTTAATTTTTAACACTGCAATTGCTGTTTCCTCATACCTCATTGTCAGGCTATAAAATATGATTGATTTGCCCATTTATTCTGAGTTATAAATAGAGCATTAGGATTGCGTCACTTTGAAAAACATCTGTCAGTTTTTCATTAAATATATATACTATATATATATATATATATAGATATATATATATATATATAATAATAATATAATATATATAGTAGATAGATAGATAGATAGATAGATAGATAGATAGATAGATAGATAGATAGATAGATAGAGATATCAAATTCCTGTGTTTCTTATGCACAAGTTCAAATGTCCCAGTAGGTATGCATCGTAAAGGTGTGCTGGTGGGAACTCTTTAATATCTTGATCCAAGCCAAAGACTATATAGAAATATATAGAATATTTATATATGAAATAGAAGAAATAGCAATGGGCAAAATATCAGAAACGCTCCTATACCTGGAGTAAAAATGTTAGGGGTAGGGTTTGGAACTGAGTGCTTTTTGAGGTTCTTGAATCAACAAGTAAGGTTTCGTGTGTAAGAAACATTCAGATAAATTGTGGTATATAGAGTAATTAGTCAAAACTATTTGCAACCTTTTTATACCCAATGTATTGACCTTTACAATATTTTTTGTATCACTCGATGCGGTTTTGAACTTTTGCTGGGTTTCAACTCAATCAAATCAAATGCTTAAATATCTTTATCCATTTAATAGATTGCAGTGTTGAAGAGTATACAGTAATGTATCACAAAACTTAATAAACTCCTTGATGGTAAGACAGAATGTTGAAATGGAGATATTTGTCGTGCAGACGTTTTTAATATCAAATAAGAGTCATTTCCAGGATTGTTTGTCTTTCAAATAGTTAAAAACTCTGAGCTTGTTCTGCATAATCAATTTATTTCATTTCCTTTTCAGGCGCACACAATATTGCTAGTTCAGCCGGGACCTAAACCAGAAACCAGAACATTTTCAGACTACGAAAGTGTCAACGAGTGTATGGAAGGTATGTTGATCATCCTCAATAAACCTAGATGCTAATCTTGACTAATAATTTGGCATCATTTGCAACAGAATTTTCCAACATCTTTGTTATTTTCTTTTTCTTCCATGTTATTTTTGCCATGTATTTTTGCATTTTTGTCATGATTTAAAAAATTTTCAGCATCTTTGCTTGCTATTTTGTTGGTTGCCATGTGGAATGCTTTAGTAACACTGGTACTTTTGATAATTCTAGTATGTGAGTTGCATATATTTGCTCATTCATTTGTTTACTTTTTATATGCCATAGTGATCAGTTGTAGAATTTGTAGTCTTATAAGGGCATGGCTGCTGCTTTTCAGGGTTTGATGCAAATCTTAAGAAGACTGAATATTATTTTTAAGCTATTTAAGCATTTGTCAAAATATAAAAACTAACGAACTTGTCATGTTCTTGTTGGTTAGCTTTGTTCCTGTGTTTTTGTGTTGGTAGTTCTGCTATGTTTTTCAGAAATTATTGCAAGGTAATTTTGTCTTAAGGCTTTTAAGTTTTGGTAGCATTTTGTCTAGACATTATTTTCATTTTTCTTGGATTGTCTGAATAATTTCAGCCTAGACTCTGGGTCCTTGAAGGTTGGTGTAAGCATTTAGTGGTACATATGGATTATCTAAAACTGTGGTCCGTGGAAGGTAGTGCCATCAGTGTACATCATGTGGTGCACTGTAGGTATGACTTAAGGGTGTTTGCACTGTCCCTTCAGCTCCTAACTGCAACCTCTCTTATTCCTTTTACAGTACCTCGGTTCATATTCTCTCTTCTCGTTACACTTTTCAAACCTCCTTACTATCGATTTCCCTCTAAGCGCCAAATGACCTCATAGGTCCCAACACTTGGCCTCTGACCTAAATTCTTTATATTCTATATTCAGATGCTGTTTTTGAAGTAGCCAAAAGGTCTCTGCTCTGCTCAAGAGAGGCATATTTTAAGGGGGATATACAAGCAAGCTTTTCATGAAGACCTTCCTCAGAAGATAATCTTATTCCCCTGTCACTGGAACAAGGGTGAGCTGCATCCTCTCATTGCTCAAGTTACCGACACAAGAGAGTAGCATTTCGTGGTCGATCAAAAAAGTTCGGAAGCCATTTGAATTTCCATCCTGACCAGTGAGGTCACAATGCATCAGATTTGACCCATCAAGAGGTACCTACTCAGAAGCATTAATATCTGCCATACCTTGTTTCACTCACTAGGTAGTATACCCTCCACTTTTCATCTTGTATTTTGACGAATACCATTCCTTGCAGCATCAAGGTGGAGGTGAAAAGAGAATGTCTCATTTCTTTGAAATTCTTACCCTTACAAAGATGAGATCGAGGCTCATGAGTCAAAGCCCTTTTTGCACATACTCATATTATTCAAGGACACAGTCTAGCAAGTACGTATTGGAAGTTACAACAAGAAATATCCTATTTACACTTTTGTCATCATTCCTGGCACTGGCATCCATTGGTGTCTTGACATTTTGAGGACTGAGCACATGGTGAGACCCAGTAGTACATAATTTATTCACAACTTTTGCTCATCCTCATTTTGACAATGACGAAAGTGTTAGTTATTTTTGTCTTTACCTGGATATAGTCAAAAATTGCTGTAACACTGATTTTTGTTTTTATTCAGGTTTGAACTAACTTGGCCGAGATGGAACAGGATATTTAATTTAGAAACTTCTGATATTCAATAAAGGTGCAGGTGGTTTTAAGCAATCATGTCTGATAATTAATACTACTTGATTTGAAATTACTGCCTGTCAGATTATACCTTAGCTGTTCTGGCAAACACAGTCACTTCTGCCTCTATAGTTAATTTGGAACTAATGGGCAAACCACTGCACAGGTTACTGCTGTCAGTGCACCTCACGTAGTTCACTGTTGGCATTACTCGTACTTCTTTTCAGCATCCCTTTGGCTCTTAGCTCCTGTTTTTGTACCTCCATTCAAATTCTTTTTCTTCAGTCTTTCTCATCCTTATCATAACAATTATTTTGCAGTGCAACTATGAGGTTTTTCCCCATTACTCCTTTAAATCCTCTTTACTGTCAATTTCCTTTCAGTGCTGAACGGCCTCATAGGTCCCAGCGCTGGCCTTTGGCCAAACTTTTGAGCTTTATTCCAGAAATGGACAAATCCTTTTCCTCCTACTTGATGTGCCAGTTGAATGAGACTTGGCTCAGTGGGCAAAACTAGTTGAGGTTGCAGAAGTGGGTTCCTTCTCAGCATAGTCTCGCAAGCCAGTGGCAATAAGGTCATTTAAACCCAGCAGTGCCTTTCTTACCAAGTGAGGAATAACAGAATCAGCCCTTGTGTATGATGAGTTTGTAGCACCAAAATGTGAAAGTTGGTTAAAAAGGGAGTTAGGGGTCGAGCTTATGGCGAACTACGTTAGACACTTTTGCATCATCTTAAATTTTTTTTGCATGCGTTAAAGTCTTTTGGTGTCCAGCATCTTAACATATGTGTGCCCTGGGTAGTGCTTGAATTGACCTTATTGTTAGGCCATACACTCTATTGCTTGCAGTTCAGTACTCTTGTCTTAGTGCATTCTAAGGTACTTCGCCACATAATAATAAGACAGTAAGTAATGTGTATATGATCAAATGAAACTTCTAATTGAGTTTTGAATACAAGAAGTGTCAAACCCTTATTCTTATGACAGTTGTATTTCCACAAAATGTGTAAAGATTTGGGATAGATTTGTAAACGCAATCAAGGATTAGCGAATGAAATCTGAACTGTCGTCATTTTGTTGCGAGACACGTTAATAGCACTCTAATCACTTTATACTCTTTCAGGTGAGTGAGCGTCCGCCCTAATCCACCGTTTGCTCACGTTCAGTAAGAGCTTGGTATTAGAATTTGATCGGTTCATTTTGTTGCTGTGGATGTTTCTTAGGCTTTTTTCAGTAGTTGTGTGTATTTGTCCCTAAAGCACTTTTCATTTTCAAGTATAGTAACTGGCATCTTAGTTTCATTTTCAGTTGCAAGGTTACTCTAGTATTTTTTTTTTTTTAAACATCAAATAAGGACCCTAGCTCTTTCTTTTGTTATCATTTGGTTGCAAGTTATGGCCTCAGTCAAGTAGTAAGAAACTGATGTATTTTTTATTGCTATTTTTTAACATTAGCTTACATTTAGATGCTGAAATAGATACCGCTTGGTGAAAAACGTTATTAGATACCCTGAGGGAGTTTATTCAGTTTTCTAATACAGTGGTACCTCGAGATACGAAATTAATCCGTTCCGAGGCGGCTTTCGTATCATGAGCTTTTTGTATCTTGAACCGCATTTTACATGTAAAATGGCTAATCCATTCCAAGCCCTACAAAAACACCCCAGTAAATTTTATAATAAAGCTAAATTGACCAACAAACAATGAAATACTACAACAATTTGGACCATTCCATACCTAACTTAACCCTTAAACGCCGACTGACGTTATTTTACGTCGACATTTTTTTGTCTCTCGGGTGCCGACTGGACGTATTTTACGTCGACATACAAAAGTTTTTTGTTTTTTAAAAAATTCGCGGGAAAAATACGTTTTAGGCCTACCAGCCGAAAACTCTTGAATCACGCGCCTTGGGGGATGCTGGGAGTTCACGGATCAAGGTGTTGTTTGTTTACAATCGTTTACGCAGGCGCGCAAGCGCGAATTTCTTTCTTGCCGCACTAAAAAGTATCTGTGACACATCTCGGAAATTATTTTGTCACTTTGACATAATTTTTTTACCATTTTAAATTAGCCATTACATGGAGTATTATATATGGAAATGTGCGCATTTTATTATAAATACAACAAAAAAATACTCATGATTGTAGCTTTTATCAGTTTTGAGATATTTTCATATAAATAACGATAAGTGCCAAAATTTCAACCTTCGGTCAACTTTGACTCTACCGAAATGGTCAAAAACGCAATTGTAAGCTAAAACTCTATATTTTTAGTAATATTCAATCATTTACCTTAATTTTGAAACTAATTGGAAGTCTCTAGCACAATATTTCGATTTATGGTGAATTTATGAAAAAACTTTTTCCTTACGTCCGCGCGGTAACTCTTCCGAAAAAATCATACATGCGATTGTGGTAATGTTTGCACCATGTTAAATTAGCCGTTACATAAAGTTTTATATATAAAATGAAAATTGCACAATTTCATGCACAATACAACTAAAAACAACCCATGGTTGTAGCTTTTATCAATTTTGAAATATTTTCATATAAAAAATGATAAGAGACAAATTTTTCAACCTTCGGTCAACTTTGACTCTACCGAAATGGTCGAAAAAACGCAATTGTAAGCTAAAACGCTTATATTCTAGTAATATTCAAGCATTTACCTTCATTTTGCAACAAATTGGAAGTCTCTAGCACAATATTTCGATTTATGGTGAATTTATAAAAAAATTACATTTTCTTTACGTCCGCGCGGTAACTCTTCCGAAAAAATCATACGTGCGATTGTGGTAATGTTTGCACCATTTTAAATTAGCCGTTACATAAAGTTTTATATATGAAAATGTGCGCAATTTCATGTATAATACAACTAAAAATAGTTGAAGGTTGTAGGCTTTCTCATTTTTGAAATATTTGCATATAAATCACGATAAATAGAAAAAAAAACCACGTTCGGTCAAATTTGACTCTACCGAAATGTCGAAAAAACGCAATTGTAAGATAAAACTCTTACAGTCTAGTAATATTCAGTCATTTATCTTCATCTAGAAACAAATTGGAAGTCTCTAGCACAATATTTAAATTTATGGTGAATTTAAAAAAAAAAAACTTTCCTTCCCTCCGCGCGCGGATTCTCCGCCACAAATCTCCGAAATGCGTAAGTCCCATTCTCGAATATTTGCTCCGTTTCATATTAGGCATTTCATAGAGTTTTATATATGAAAATGTGCGCAATTCCATGTAGAATAAAACGAAAAAATATTTGAAAAGTTGTAGCTTTTCTTATTTCCGAAATAATTGCATATAAAAAAAATATAAAAAAAATTCGACATTCGGTCAACTTTAACTCGTCAGATATGGTCGAAAAATGCATTTGTAAGCTAAATACAATTATATATGAAATTTCGTTTTTGCGCTATCATATATCGCATTATTTATATATGATAATGATAATTTTTTCATTTCTGATGGTTTCATACTAAACTTCAGGCAATGACAAAAAAGGAGCCAAAAATGAACTCTTAATCTTAAAAAACTAAGCGCGCTGTGATTTTTTGAAAAAAATATTTTTTCCGCTTCCGCGCTCACTCTGAAATTGTCTCCGGCACACGGGAGACATATTTTTTTTTACCGCTTCGGCGTTTAAGGGTTAATACGTACCCAGTACTAATATTTGTATGTACCTGTAAATAAAGTGTATTAGTGTACATGGTATACAAGAAATACTGTACATACATACGTACGTATGTAGTAAAATGTGGAACCTTACCTTTCGAGTGAGGCTATCTCTGAAAGTGGCGACAGAGGAGGACAAACGGCAGAAAAATTCTTATAGTATGTACACTTTACTTTACGAAACACATTAACAAAGCTGTAACACTTAACTTTACAAAAAGCTTAAAATTAAATTTTTTTATTGATTTTTTTATTTTTAAGGTTTTTTTTTTTTTCTTCTTCAATTTTCTTCACCACTTTCAACTTTGTTTTTCCGTAGTATCAATTGGATCTTCCTTTTTGCATACTCCTGCTAGTACTAAAGGCCTCTTTAAAAAATAACTATCCAAGGAAGATTGCTTCTGCCTGCTTTTCAAAATGCTCCTGAAACACTCGGGCAAACGTCATCAAACTGCACAAGCATACGACCTGTGTAAGCCTTTTTGGGGTGTCTCTTTTCTACAAATGATTGCACCTTATGAAAAGCAGCTAGAGCATCCTTAATTTCTTGAACGACGTTATGTTGCATGGCCTCCAACTCCTTCAGGTCTTCCATCGTAAGCTCATTGATGTCGTCCTCGTTGACGACCAGCCCCATGGACTTGCCGAGTGCAACGATCTCTTCAAGATCTGGTTGCAAAACAGTTTCAGGATCGTCAACTGTTCCTGAATCTGCAGCACCAGCTTTGCCCTCGTCGAATCCCTCGAAGTCTCTTGCGGATACGGCATCAAGCCAGAGTTTCCTCCACGAAGAATTCAAGGTTCGCCTTGAAATCTCCTGCCAAGTTTGATCGATGAGTCGGATGTATATCACAAGATCGAAATGCTCCTTCCAAAATTCATGCAAGGTGAGGTTTGTGGTATCGGTGATTCGAAACATCTCTTGAAAAGATGTTTCATATACAGCTTCTTGAGGTTTGATATCACTTGCTGGTCCATGGGCTGGAGGAGAGGGGTGGTGTTAGGCGGAAGATAAAGAACTTTGATAAACGAATACTCCGCTAAGATATTTTCCTCGAAGCCAGGAGGGTGAGCAGGGGCCATTGTCCAACAACAGCAGACATTTCAGAGGGAGGCGCTTCTCCTCCAAGAATTTCTTCACTGTCGGGCTGAAACACAGATTTACCCACTCCGTGGCTTCACATCACTGGAAGCTTCTCCTTTAGCACTTTGTGGGCCTTGAAGGCTCGAGGAGTCTCGGAATGATAGACAAGTAGGGCTTCACCTTGCAATCCCCACTGGCGTTGGAACAAAGTGCGAGCGTAAGCCTGTCTTTCATAGGCTTATGCCCGGGTAGCTTCTTCTCTTCCTCCGTGATGTATGTCTGACGAGGCATTTTTTTCCAAAAAAGGCCAGTCTCATCACTGTAGCCTTCCTTGATTGTCATCTCGTCGAACATCTTAATAAAGGCTTCAGCCGCTTTCGTGTCCGAGCTGGCAGCCTCCCCATACTGCACCACCGAATGGATGCCAGTCCTTTACCAGACAAGAAGCACCTGTTCCATCTCATCGTGCAAGTGGCTCCTCTTGCTTGACAAAATAGTCACGCCCTTGGAAGGTGTAGCTCCATTTTTGTCTCCAAAGAAAGCATCCTCTTCTTTCCTACTTCAACTTTCTTGGTACCCATGACTACGTATATACTTTACGTAATTAAGTTATGTAGTACGTATACGTATGAAGTAAAGTTCTCACACAACACGATCAAGTAGTACTACAATGAAATCACTAACGAATTTACGTTAATAAACGAAATCGTATAGAACGAACGAATTCCGCGTGCTTATGATACCGATGATGCCGCCAAGTGGCCGAAAAAGCACGCCGCTACGTACGATGCATGGTGGGATCATGGGAGAGATGCTGACCAATAGGAGAGCAGGATCTTATGGCGGTGACTAGCATCAAGAACCAATGGGAGAGTGGGAGGATGGTGGCGAGTCTACTAAGTTGGCGGTGCGCGAGTTTTAAAATTGTTATCGATGGTCCGGGCGAATCTTTGGACTTTACAGCAACAACCTTTCGTATCTTGAACAATTTTCGTATGTAGAGCAAAAAAATCTTCCTATTTGCTTTCGTATCTCGAGTTTTTCGTAAGTTGAGCCTTTCGTATGTCGAGGTACCACTGTAGCTTGTACTCATAAGCTTCACCCAACTAGTCTAGTTGTTGGTAATGCTAAAGTACCTCTTCACTTTGAGGTCATCGGTTCTTGAAAGCATTTCTTTTGGTTGCCTTTTTAGTATTGAATTGCCATTTGGCTGTACAGCACCTAGTTTTGCTTTGAATTTAGGAAATTATCAGTTTAGCCAGCGTAGCAAATACCTTGTAAAGTCTTCACTCTTACTAAATCGTGTAATTGTATCAGTTTGTTAGGTGTATGAAATTTACTTAATGGTTTTGTGGCATTGCATGTTTTAACTAACAAAAGCTTGTAATTTTTTCGTAAGTTAAAATTGTTTTTTTATGTGTACAGTTTTTAGTTAGGGGATTTTATTTATTTTTTTGTTGTTGTAACAGGTATTTTGCATGTCAAAAAAATCTTAATAATCTTTTTCTTCTCTTTCATTGGTAATGAAAGTTTTGCCGTTCCTTGACAGTGTTCTTTTTGTGTTTGATAATTTAGGATTGAATTTCATTTTTTAAAAACATTTTGGACTGACAAACTTCATTTTATGTGGTAATGAAGTTTTGAAGACTTACAGGCGGTCCCCGGGTTACGACGGGGGTTCCGTTCTTGAGACTCGTCGTAAGCCGGAACATCGTAAAAAATCCTAAGAAAACCTTACTTTTAATGCTTTGGGTGCATTGAAAACTATGTAAACTGCATTCTTATGGCATTTTTCATCAAAAAAACCCTTCAAATATTGATTATTTTGCATTTTTGGTGTCATATTTCATCTCCCAGATGAGCGTTGTAGGCATCGTAACCCTGGAACATGCGTCGTAACTCTGGAAATAACATCTATTGACAAGCGTCGTAACCTCAGAACGTCGTAAGCCGACACCGTCGTAACCCGGGGACTGCCTGTATTTTGTAAAACTCAAGAAGACCTTGCTCAAAATTTTATACATTGTTTTTTCATTAGTTTTATTACAAAAAGTGCATTTCGTGATGTTGGGGAAAAAAAAAAAAAAAAAAGGGAATTTATGGATATTCATCAAAGAAAAATGCTGCGAATAGGCAAATTTCCCGCAAATAATGGGGGGATATGTTCCAGAGAGAAATCTACGATTGAGCGAGTCCATGAATCTGGAGAATGTGAATAAGGGGGCCCCACCGTACTCTTATTAAACCCCTGAAAGATACAAAACGAAGATAAAGGGTAGATGAGAAATAGAAGAATACAAAGGCATCCCAAATAAATAATAGAATAGTCTTGGGGTGACAGACAGCAAAACAGTGTTGATGCTGCAGAATCACAAGAAAACGATGTAGCAAGAGATTTTTTTTTGTGATCGGTTATCAACACCGATAAGTTGGAATCGGCGCCAAAAATCAGTTATTGTCGACGCTAGACAAGCGCCTTAAAACCATTTCAAAGATTATTATTTTTCACTGGTTTACAATTGGTTACCTTCCCTTTATCTAACCAGAGAATTATTATTATGCTTATGCAAACATTTGTAGGTTTTCCATTTCAGATTGTAACTATTAAGAAAATTTATTGCATTGCATAATTTTCAACAGTTTCATGTACTTTCACTAATGTTATATATTCTCAATGGAAATTAACATTATTGAATGTTATACATTTTCAGAATAAGCATAGTTTTGAAATATTAATTATGGCTCATCAATGTACAATTTATATATATGTATATATATATGTATATATTTTTTTTTTTTACAAAATTTAATATTCACTTTGTCACTGTATACACCCAATTCTCTATCCATAAATCTAAAAGGTTTCACTCAGCCCATTTTAATTCTGGTTTATTTGTTTTTACCATTCCTAAGCAGGTGTTTGTAAAATCTATGAGGAACACCTCAAGAGGATGAACCCCAACACTCCGAGCATCACTTACGATATATCACAACTATTCGACTTCATAGACCAGCTGGCGGATCTCTCTTGTCTTGTGTAAGTCATTTTTGTTCTGAGCAACTTGGATATCTTCTTGTCCTGGTGTTTGATATAAGCTTTTTTTCTCAAATATAATCTTGTAGTCATATACATATATAAATAGTAATTTGATCAGGGATACGGCAAGAGGTCAGTCACAGGGAATGCAGTATGCACTGTTTTATAATTCTTGTAATAGTTATTAACATTATAAGTGTATCTAAATACATTTTGAGACTAAGGTATTCTTCAAATAATTATTAATAACTGTTTAGCTAGATGGGAAGTCTGAAATGCTAACAGAATTAAACACTTGACAAACTACAGCATTATAATTTGTGATCATTACTCACTACTAGTCAGAAAAATGTAATCTTTATCTATCGAGCATTGCAAGAGCCTCAGCAAATGTGTTTTAGATGTTTCATAATAGGTATACGTACACTGTACGTATATGCTTTTTACCTTAATGTCCAGGATGTGGGCAAAATGAGATGTCAAAGTGAGCATGTAATTTGATTAGGTAAATACTCCTACTCTCGGTTTAATATTTCAAGTATAGAAGTGTTTTATTATCTTTTATAGTCTCTAATTCAAGTTCCTTGTGCTTCAGTCTAGTTGACTTTGTCCTTTTCCTCCGAGTAATTACATACCACTCATCTCTTTGGTGTCCTCTTTGTTTTAAATATATGCTGTATCAAAGTTTATCGCTCCTTTTCTTGTCCTTCATACTGTAATTCTACTCTGACTTACTTTCTTCTTCATGTCAAGCTCTTTACTTTTTATGATGTTCCTTTCTGCTTCCCCACTTCCTCCTTAGCTTTCCAGCATCTTTAACTTCACCGTACCCCAAATTGTCACCTTTCATTGAAGGACAAATGCTTGAGGTAAGCATGAGGAAGTTTTGAAAAGATGAGGCTGTAGTATGTATCGTTACATAATTACACCTGCACAGATTTTGCTATCATTCTAAAATGTGTATGTGACCTTTACAGA
>NC_087208.1:38336824-38425504 GCF_015104395.2 Macrobrachium nipponense | reverse complement strand
TCTGTAAAGGTCACACACACGTTTTAGAATGATAGCAAAATCTGTGCAGGTAATTATGTAACGATACATACTACAGCCTCATCTTTTCAAACTTCCTCATGCTTACCTCAAGCATTTGTCCTTCAATGAAAGGTGACAATTTGGGGTATGGTGAAGTTAAAGATGCTGGAAAAGCTAAGGAGAAGTGGGAAGCAGAAAGGAACATCATAAAAAGTAAAGAGCTTGACATGAAGAAGAAAGTAAGTCAGGAGTAGAATTACAGTATGAAGGACAAGAAAAGGAGCGATAAACTTTGATACAGCATATATTTAAAACAAAGAGGACACCAAAGAGATGAGTGGTATGTAATTACTCGGGGAAAAGGAAAAGGACAAAATCAACTAGACTGAAGCACAAGGAACTTGAATTAGAGACTATAAAAGATAATAAAAAAACACTTCTATACTTGAAATATTAAACCGAGAGTAGGAGTATTTACCTAATCACTAATCAAATTACATGCTCTTTGACATCTCATTTTGCCATCCATCCTGGACATTAAGGTAAAAAAGCATATACAGTGTGTATACCTATTATGAAACATCTAAGACACATTTGCTGAGCTCTTGCAATGCTCGATAGAATAAAGATTACATTTTTCTGACTAGTAGTGAGTAATGATCACAAATTATAATGCTGTAGTTTGTCAAGTGTTTAATTCTGTTAGCATTTCAGACTTCCCATCTAGCTAAACAGTTATTAATAATTATTTGAAGAATACCTTAGTCTCAAAATGTATTTAGATACACTTATAATGTTAATAACTATTACAAGAATTATAAAACAGTGCATACTGCATTCCCTGTGACTAGACCTCTTGCCGTATCCTGATCAAATTACTATATTTTATATATGTATATGACTACAAGATTATATTGAGAAAAAAAGCTTATATCAAACACCAGGACAAGAAGATATCCAAGTTGCTCAGAACAAAAATGACTTACACAAGACAAGAGAGATCCGCCAGCTGGTTCTATGAAGTCGAATAGTTGTGATATATCGTAACGTGGATGCTCGGAGTGTTGGGGTTCATCCTCTTGAGGTGTTCCTCATAGATTTTACAAACACCTGCTTAGGAATGGTAAAAACAAATAAACCAGAATTAAAATGGGCTGAGTGAAACCTATAGATTTATGGATAGAGAATTGGGTGTATACAGTGACAAAGTGAATATTAAATTTTGTAAAAAAAATTTATATATATATATTATATATATATATATATATATATATATATATATATATATATAGATATACTATATAGATAATATATATATATATATATATTATATATATATAAATGTACATTGATGAGCCATAATTAATATTTCAAAACTATGCTTATTCTGAAAATGTATAACATTCAAATAATGTTAATTTCCATTGAGAATATATAACATTAGTGAAAGTACATGAAACTGTTGAAAATTATGCAATGCAATAAATTTTCTTAATAGTTACAATCTGAAATGGAAAACCTACAAATGTTTGCATAAGCATAATAATAATTCTCTGGTTAGATAAAGGGAAGGTAACCAATTGTAAACCAGTGAAAAATAATAATCTTTGAAATGGTTTTAAGGCGCTTGTCTAGCGTTCGACAATAACTGATTTTTTGGCGCCCGATTCCAACTTATCGGTGTTGATAACCGATCACAAAAAAAAATCTCTTGCTACATCGTTTTCTTGTGATTCTGCAGCATCAACACTGTTTTGCTGTCTGTCACCCCAAGACTATTCTATTATTTATTTGGGAATGCCTTTGTATTCTTCATATTCTCATCTACCCTTTATCTTCGTTTTGTATCTTTCAGGGGTTTAATAAGAGTACGGTGGGGCCCCTTATTCACATTCTCCAGATTCATGGACTCGCTCAATCGTAGATTTCTCTCTGGAACATATCCCCCCATTATTTGCGGGAAATTTGCCTATTCGCAGCATTTTTCTATGATGAATATCCATAAATTCACTTTTTTTTTTTTTTTTTTTTTCCCCATCACCACGAAATACACTTTTTGTAATAAAACTAATGAAAAAACAATGTATAAAATTTTGAGCAAGGTCTTCTTGAGTTTTTTACAAAATACAGGCAGTCCCCGGGTTACGACGGTGTCGGCTTACGACGTTCCGAGGTTACGACGCTTGTCAATAGACGTTATTTCCAGAGTTACGACGCATGTTCCAGGGTTACGATGCCTACAACGCTCATCTGGGAGATGAAATATGACACCAAAAATGCAAAATAATCAATATTTGAAGGGTTTTTTTGATGAAAAATGCCATAAGAATGCAGTTTACATAGTTTTCAATGCACCCAAAGCATTAAAAGTAAGGTTTTCTTAGGATTTTTTACGATGTTCCGGCTTACGACGAGTCTCAAGAACGGAACCCCCGTCGTAACCCGGGGACCGCCTGTAAGTCTTCAAACTTCATTACCACATAAAATGAAGTTTGTCAGTCCAAAATGTTTTTAAAAAATGAAATTCAATCCTAAATTATCAAACACAAAAAGAACACTGTCAAGGAACGGCAAAACTTACATTACCAATGAAAGAGAAGAAAAAGATTATTAAGAATTTTTTGACATGCAAAATACCTGTTACAACAACAACAAAATAAATAAAATCCCTAACTAAAAACTGTACACATAAAAACAATTTTAACTTACGAAAAAATTACAAGCTTTTGTTAGTTAAAACATGCAATGCACAAAACCATTAAGTAAATTTCATACACCTAACAAAACTGATACAATTACACGATTTAGTAAGAGTGAAGACTTTACAAGGTATTTGCTACGCTGGCTAAACTTATAATTTCCTAAAATTCAAAGCAAAACTAGGTGCTGTACAGCCAAATGGCAATTCAATACTAAAAAGGCAACCAAAATGACAATTTGTCTAAATTGCATTTTTCCTAACTATACAAACCTGAGGTCCTTTTACAATAGGAAGGTACTAGTGGCGGCAGCTGGATAGGTCGTAGCTTTCGAACAAGGGGTTCGGTAGTTAAACTGCTTGTCCCGACAGGCGCGCAGCGCGCGACTGGGAGGTAAACAAATCACTTTTGCTTTTGGCCCAAGCAAAAACTGCAGAGTGAGGGGTGGCATGAGGTGGGGCTATGTGTAAAAGGACCTCAGGTTTGTATAGTTAGGAAAAATGCAATTTTAGACAAATTGTCATTTGTTCCGACACGGCATACAAACCTTCGGTCCTTTTACATTAGGAAGACTCACTTCTTGGTGGTGGAATCTGAGTCTTTTGTGAACAGACTGGTGTTCGCCCAACCTTGGAAGCCTCCCTGGTCGTAAGAGCGAGGGAGGGATCCAAGCCTCTGTCCGATTGATCGGGGTGTGCACCGCAGGATCAATGGTCAGACCTCTGGACCGAGTACTAAGAGAGAGGCAAGCGTATCTCTTCGTACCAGCAATGTAAGAACTTGTTCCTGTACAGGAGCAAAGTTAAAGTCATGGTTTTGACTCTTGTAGGCATCCACTTCCCCCCCTTGTAGAAGGAAGTGGTGGATATTCTGCTCCCCATCCCTCGTGAAAGGGATAGGATGGGGCTCTGTCATATAGCTCACCGGCATCTCGTCCTTATCCAGCAGGGTGATGACCGTATCCCTCTACCCACAGGTAGAGGGGAAGAAAAAGATAGAAAGAGAAGCCAGTCACTTTCTCATCACTATCTATTCATACAGTCCACACCAGGACTCGATGCTGTTCAGCCTGCTAGGGTCTGGGTTAGCTAGACGACGTGTTGAGCAGCCACCACGGGTCCTATAAGAAACCGATCCAAGGACCTATGGGCAATATCCAAGAGGTATAAGGAAGTTGCCGGTGGTCTGGTTGTACCAGACCCCCGCCTTCCATACCTGCGCCACGGAGAAGTTCTTACGAACCGCCAACGAGGGGCCGATACTTCTGACTTCGTGAGCTCTCGGACGGGACGTACGGATGTCGTCCCACTCCATCAGCTCCTACGCCCTCCTGAAGACCTCACGCAGCCAGGACGAAAGAGTGTTCTTGATACTTCTTTCTTGTTGACCCCTTTGCTAACGGAGAGGCGTCGACACTCAGCCCGAGGTGTCGAGTTCTCTTCAGATAGCGCCGTAGCGTCCTCCCAGGACAAAGCAGCATCTCATCCACATCATTATCTGCATGACGCTCCCGTACTCTCTTCGCCGATGCCAGGTCCAGCAAGACGAGGGTCATTTGAGTTCCCTGGGTTGGCAAGACCTTTGGAAGCTGCTCCTAAGCAAGGAGATCTCGAACGAGTTCGAGATGTCCAATCCCGTCAGTTTCAGGAGGAGCGACAAGGCGGCTCTGTATCCTTGACTGTGGGAACTTAGAGGAGCTTCCTCGGCGAAGAAAAAACGAGGAAATCCGCTACCTGCTGAAGATTGGCTCTGAGAAGAGATAGGCCCCGTCTACAACACCAACCACCGAAGACGGCCGACTTCCCCTGGTAACAAAACAGCTGCAGAGGACTGACGGACGTTTCCAGCCATCTCTGTTGCTGCGCTACGAAAAAAGCTTCTCGTACGCAACCAGAAAAAGGTGGGATAACAGCCAGCCGTGAAGACGTAGGGACTGGACTGCTCGGTGGTACCGCTCGACGTGTGGCTGGCCGAGAAGGTCGTGCCAATGGGGAAATCTCTCTCGGTTCTCTTGCGAGAAGAGCCAGCAGGTCCGGGATACCAAATGGACCTGTGGCCATTTGGAAGCCATCAGGATCATCCTGAGATTCGGGATGACCAGTGCTCGACTGATCACCTTGCGAATCAGGCTGAACGGGGGGGGAAAGGCATAGGCGAAGAGGTTGTCCCACGGGTGTTGAAGAGCGTCCTCTGCAGCTGCCCATGGGGATCCGGCACGGCCGAGAAGAACACCTGGAGCTTCCTGATGTGCCGGATGGCGAACAGATCCTCGACTGGTCGCCCCCACAGGTCGAAGAGCCTTTCCGCCACGTCCTGGTGTAGAGACCATTCGGTCCTTATCACCTGATCCCGACGGCTGAGCGTGTCTGCTACTACATTCCTTCCCTGGAATGTAAGCGTGCCGACAGCTCTATTGAGTGTGCCTCGGCCCACTCGTGCACCTGCCGAGTCAACTGATACAACGGGAGAGACACTAGGCCCCCCCTGTTTGTTGACGTAAGCCACCACCGTGGTGTTGTCGTACATCAACACCACTGAGTGTCCCATCAAGCGGTCCTGGAACTCTTGGAGAGCAAGGAACGCTGCCTTTAGTTCCAGTACATTGATGTGAAGGTGCTTGTCGTTCTCGTACCACACTCCTGAGTCCGCAACTCTTCCAGGTGCACCCCATCCCTCGGTCGATGCGTCTGAGAGCAGCTGCATGTCCGGGGGGAGAGTGCCCGGAGGCACTCCTCTTAAGGGGTTCCTGTCGTCCAGTCACCTGGCTAGGTCCTGCCTCACCTCCTGTGTCAGTGACCATGGAAGGCTTGGGGGATCCGTCGCCTGTGACCAACTCTCCTTTGGTCTCCCTGAAGAGACCGCAGGTGAAGACGCCCGTTAGGGACTGGCTTCCCGAGTGACGACAGGTGTCCGATCACGACTTGCCATTGCTGAGCTACCTGTTCCTGCGAGACAGAACTGGTTTGGCTGCCTCCCTGAATCTGCTACCGTGTCGATCAGCATACCAGTACTTCATCCTCTGCTTGTGCTCGAGATCGGACTTTTCGAAGTTCAGAACGATCCCCAGATCGCGACAGAACTCGAGCAGTCGATCCCTGTCCTGTAGCAACTGCGAGCGGGAGCTCGCCAGGACTAACCAATCGTCGAGATACCTCATCAGACGTATCCCGTGCGAATGGGCCCAAGCAGACACCAGAGTGAACACTCGCGTGAACACCTGTGGGCGGTTGAGAGACCGAAGCAACGTGGCCTGAACTGGTACACCGTCCCGTCGAGGATGAAGCGGAGGTACTTTCTGGAGGACTGATGAATGGGTATTTGTAGATCCGCATCCTTCAAGTCCACTGAAAGCATGAAATCGTTCTCCCTGATAGAGTCGAGCACTGAGCGTGCCGTCTCCATCGTGAACCGGGTCTGGCGAACCAACCGGTTCGGGGAAGAGAGATCTATCACTGGGCGCCAGCCTGTTTGTAGACTTTTCCACCAGGAAGAGTCGCTGTAAAGCCCGGTGACTGATCCGTACCGATTTCTACAGTTCTCTTGCTCAGCATTGGTCTTGATCTCCTGTCTCAATGCTACGTCCTTCGATGCCCCTGGAAACGTACGCCTGCTGGTTGGACCGGGTCCAATGGCTGGCCAGGCACTCCCCCACTTCCGGCAGCAGGTGAGGGGGAATGCCGTCCTTCCATTGTGAACGTCGTCTGGTTGGGGCTGATCGAGACCTGACAGGAGAGAGCCGATACCGCTCCGACTCATTCCAGTCCTCGTCGAGGTCGAAACCTCAGGAGGACCGAAGGGATATAAATATGATGTCCGAAGACACGAGAAACGCCTCTGTCGCAGTAGAGGAGGTGAAGGAGCTTGTTCGACCGTCCAGAACCGAGAGAGCCTCCTTGTCCGGAGACGAGAGACTACCTGGCTCAACCCAGTCGGCAAGCTCCGATCGCGGCAGACCCACCGTCGATTTGGATTCCCTCCTCGGGCCCCAAAACGACTCGAGACCGAGACGTGGCTCTGCTGGTGGGAGCGGCGATCCTTCCCCGAGGTCATTGTGCTGACGAATCAGCGCCGTAACCTCGGCAAAGTTCCTCTGGATCTCGGAAGTCACAGCATCTTGCAGATGGGGACCGTTAAGCCCTTCGAACAAGAGCATATTCCGAGAACCTTCCTCCTAAGAAGGGGGAACAGCGACAGCCCTCTTGGTCTTCCCCATCCACTTGCGCATACGTCCTGGCCGGTATCCAAGAAAACCGTGCCTGGCACGTAGGGCGTCGTGGTGGGATCATGAGGGGCGCACCCCTCACGATCACTCCTCAATACCTCGCTCCTCCCGGTGTAACCCGAGGAGGTTGAAGGTACGGGAGAGGCAGACCTGACGCTCCCTCGTCGCTCGCTGGCAGGACCAGCAGGCTTGGAGGGCTGCAGGCGATCGTCAACCCGCGGTGACGATCGAGCTGCAGGCCTGGTCGAACCGTCTCGCTGTGGAGAACGGCTGGACTGAGCACAGCGGCACTGATCTCGAGTGTCAGAAGAGCTGGTGCTGGTTGCCGTACCCGATCGCTCTCTGTGAGAGCGACGGTCAGGCGACCTGCAGGCTCCACTGTCGCAGGTCCGAGACCGGACTGCTTGTCCTCACGGCACGTCACGTCGCTGGTTCCAGCCGTGGCTGGCACCGGCGAACAACGGAGGACCTCTTCCCAGCCTCAGCCCGTGTCGGTCGTGGACCGTCACGTCACTCCCCGGGTAGCCAGCTGTTCACCGCGAGAGTGAGAGCTGGTCTGGTGAGAGTCGCATGAGCGGCTGTCACCAGTCTTCCGCCCCGTGCCGTGAACCTGACGCTGAGCGGACTCAGAGGTCTGGTTCCTGGCTGCACGGTCGCTGGTAGGCGACCGTACACTCGGTACCTCCCGCGAACGGGAGGCCGAGACGGACCCTGATGCAGTGGCAGAACCACTGACACCAGGCGAGGAAGTACCGGTGTTAGCCGGTACCCCTCTGGTCCCCGTAGTCTTCTTCCTTGCGGAAGAAGAGACGGGCCCCGCTCCCGAAGGAGCAGGAGGACCAGCGGAAGGAAACCCCCCGCCCAGCGGAGGAACACCCTCCCGTCCCACCGAGGTGCGACGGGTCCCGAGAAGCTCCCGAGGAAGCTTCTTAGGAAGGGAGGTAGGCGACTTCCTTCTTCCTTCCCGGCTGTAAAAAGCCTTAGAAGTCGAAGGGGAAGAAGGCCGAGCGGCCGGACACCGATGAAGAAGAATGAAACGAACGGACGACCACGACACCTTCCTCCTCTTCTTCGTCAGCTTCCTCAGGACAGACGTAAGATCTGCTATCCAGGGCGGAGCCGGGGCTGCTGTAGCCGAAGCCACAGGGCCCGGACGCACCTGTACAGACAGACCAAAGTCTGGGGTAGTATCACCACGAACAGGGACGACATCAGCAGGTATGGGCATCTCAGGAACAGCAGGCACGGCCAGCACATCATCGGTAGGGACAGCCAGCGCAGCAACGGCAGGAACAGCCAGCGCAGCAACGGCAGGGACAGCCAGCGCAGTAACTGCATGGACAGTCAGCCCAGAATCGGCAGGTACGGCAGGCAGCACCGGAAACACAGGAAGTGGAGCAGCAGCCAGCAACATCCTGGTACCAGGCGGCGGGCAGGTCCAGGGAGGGCGAGCTTTCTAGGGCAAGTGGAAGTGTGGTCGCTGGCAGCGCGGCAACCACGAGCGGCAGCGGCACGCCCCCCTCTCGGTACGGCGAACGGCACTTCACAGCGGCTGTAGGCAAGACTGTTACCACGTGAGGCGAGTACACCAGGTGAGGAGGGACGTCGTCACCTGGTTGCGTGGTCACCACTCCATGGGTGACCGCAGTAGGCCCAGACATAGAACCGCAGCCCCTGGACACCAGCCCGCTCTGGCAATTGGAAGGACGCCCATACCTCACCAAGGTCCACTCTCGTGGCAGTAGCACCTGCGGAAATAATAGTAGTAGCGATTAATGGGGGGAAATCCCTCGTGCGGGGTTTTGATCCCTCCGACGAGTGGAAGACCCCTATACAATTGTACATCGGGCACCGAGCGCCCCCCCCCGCGCTCGACGGATCGGGCGAGGAGAAGAACGCCGATAACCTCCCCCCCCCCCTAAGGGGAAGAGCCATCTGTGGGAACTGAGCGGGGGGGGTCTCGTTCCCCACCCCCCCCCGCACAGTACCCATGTACCCAACAACAAAATAAGAGCCCTAGAGCAATCGTGCCATCGGCACGAATACAAGGCATAAGGATCAATTCCCTGACTGAGCGGAACTTGAACCAAATAATATTGATGCAATCATAATAAGGAACAAAATGAAAATGCATCTTGCAAACGATTCACTTCACAAAGAATAAGGGCTCGATCGAAGCGCATTCGCAGCCCTTCGCACCGAGCGCAAGGGTGAAAGGTTTCATTCCTTACCTTTATGGATCAAGGTTTCTGGAAACCTTGATCCATAATGAATTGATGCAATCAAGAAATATATGAAAATGAAAAGACCCAAGATCCTTTAATTCACAATTGAATTCAATGAAATGATTGTACTTACAATTCAGTTTCACTAGATACATAGAAAAAGAAAAACACAATCATGCGAAAGCAAAACGACGATGAAGCGGGCAGAGAGCGATGATACACGTCCACACGCCAGCAGGCCGAAAGCAAAAGTGATTTGTTTACCTCCCAGTCGCGCTGCAGCGAGCCTGTCGGACAAGCAGTAACTACCGAACCCCTTGTTCGAAAGCTTACGACCTATCCAGCTGCCGCTAGTACCTTCCTATTGTAAAAGGACCGAAGGTTTGTATGCCGTGTCGGAACAAAGAAATGCTTTCAAGAACCGATGACCTCAAAGTAAAGAGGTACTTTAGCATTACCAACATCTAGACTAGTTGGGTGAAGCTTATGAGTACAAGCTACAGTGGTACCTCGACATACGAAGGCTCAACTTACGAAAAACTCGAGATACGAAAGCAAATAGGAAGATTTTTTTGCTCTACATACGAAAATTGTTCAAGATACGCAAGGTTGTTGCTGTAAAGTCCAAAGATTCGCCCGGACCATCGATAACAATTTTAAAACTCACGCGCCGCCAACTTAGTAGACTCGCCAACATCCTCCCACTCTCCCATTGGTTCCTGATGCTAGTCCACCAGCCATAAGATCCTGCTCTCCTATTGGTCAGCATCTCTCCCATGATCCCACCATGCATCGTACGTAGCGGCGTGCTTTTTCAGCCACTTGGCGGCATCATCGGTATCGTAAGCAAGCGGAATTCGTTCGTTCTATACGATTTCGTTTATTAACGTAAATTCGTTACTGATTTCATTGTAGTACTACTTGATCGTGTTGTGTGAGAACTTTACTTCATACGTATACGTACTACATAACTTAATTACGTAAAGTATATACGTAGTCATGGGTACCAAGAAAGTTGAAGTAGGAAAGAAGAGGATGCTTTCTTTGGAGACAAAAATGGAGAGCTACACCTTCCAAGGCGTGACTATTTGTCAAGCAAGAGGAGCCACTTGCACGATGAGATGGAACAGGTGCTTCTTGTCTGGTAAAGGCCTGGCATCCATTCGGTGGTGCAGTATGGGGAGGCTGCCAGCTCGGACACGAAAGCGGCTGAAGCCTTTATTAAGATGTTCGACGAGATGACAATCAAGGAAGGCTACAGTGATGAGACTGGCCTTTTTTGGAAAAAAATGCCTCGTCAGACATACATCACGGAGGAAGAGAAGAAGCTACCCGGGCATAAGCCTATGAAAGACAGGCTTACGCTCGCACTTTGTTCCAACGCCAGTGGGGATTGCAAGGTGAAGCCCTACTTGTCTATCATTCCGAGACTCCTCGAGCCTTCAAGGCCCACAAAGTGCTAAAGGAGAAGCTTCCAGTGATGTGAAGCTACGGAGTGGGTAAATCTGTGTTTCAGCCCGACAGTGAAGAAATTCTTGGAGGAGAAGCGCCTCCCCTGAAATGTCTGCTGTTGTTGGACAATGGCCCCTGCTCGCCTCCTGGCTTCGAGGAAAATATCTTAGCGGAGTATTCGTTTATCAAGGTTCTTTATCTTCCGCCTAACACCACCCTCTCCTCCAGCCCATGGACCAGCAAGTGATATCGAACCTCAAGAAGCTGTATATGAACATATTTTTCAAGAGATGTTTCGAATCACCGATACCACAAACCTCACCTTGCATGAATTTTGGAAGGAGCATTTCGATGTTGTGATATACATCCGACTCATCGATCAAGCTTGGCAGGAGATTTCAAGGCGAACCTTGAATTCTTCGTGGAGGAAACTCTGGCTTGATGCCGTATCCGCAAGACTTCGAGGGATTCGACGTGGGCAAAGCTGGTGCTGCAGATTCAGGAACAGTTGACGATCCTGAAACTGTTTTGCAACCAGATCTTGACGAGATCGTTGCACTCGGCAAGTCCATGGGGCTGGTCGTCAACGAGGACGACATCAATGAGCTTACGATGGAAGACCTGAAGGAGTTGGAGGCCATGCAACATAATGTCGTTCAAGAAGAGTTCTCTAGCAGCGGCAAGGAGGACGACGACCCTATGACAACAGCAGAAATTAAGGATGCTCTAGCTGCTTTTCATAAGGTGCAATCATTTGTAGAAAAGAGACACCCCAAAAAGGCTTACACAGGTCGTATGCTTGTGCAGTTTGATGACGTTTGCCAGAGTGTTTCAGGAGCATTTTGAAAAGCAGGCAGAAGCAATCTTCCTTGGATAGTTATTTTTTAAAGAGGCCTTTAGTACTAGCAGGAGTATGCAAAAAGGAAGATCCAATTGATACTACGGAAAACAAAGTTGAAAGTGGTGAAGAAATTGAAGAAGAAAAAAAAAAACCTTAAAAATAAAAAAATAAATAAAAAAATTTAATTTTAAGCTTTTTGTAAAGTTAAGTGTTACAGCTTTGTTAATGTGTTTCGTAAAGTAAAGTGTACATACTATAAGAATTTTTCTGCCGTTTGTCCTCCTCCTCTGTCGCCACTTTCAGAGATAGCCTCACTCGAAAGGTAAGGTTCCACATTTTACTACATACGTACGTATGTATGTACAGTATTTCTTGTATACCATGTACACTAATACACTTTATTTACAGGTACATACATATTAGTACTGGTACGTATTAAGTTAGGTATGGAATGGTCCAACTTGTTGTAGTATTTCATTGTTTGTTGGTCAATTTAGCTTTATTATAAAATTTACTGGGGTGTTTTTGTAAGGCTTGGAATGGATTAGCCATTTTACATGTAAAATGCAGTTCAAGATACAAAAAGCTCATGATACGAAAGCCGCCTCGGAACGGATTAATTTCGTATCTCGAGGTACCACTGTATTAGAAAACTTCCCTTGTTTAACTACATGCACTGAACTGAGAGATTTATAACTGATTTCCATAAATAAACAAAATTAAGGTCGAAACTGAATAAACTCCCTCAGGGTATCTAATAACGTTTTTCACCAAGCGGTATCTATTTCAGCATCTAAATGTAAGCTAATGTTAAAAAATAGCAATAAAAAATACATCAGTTTCTTACTACTTGACTGAGGCCATAACTTGCAACCAAATGATAACAAAAGAAAGAGCTAGGGTCCTTATTTGATGTTTAAAAAAAAAAAAAATACTAGAGTAACCTTGCAACTGAAAATGAAACTAAGATGCCAGTTACTATACTTGAAAATGAAAAGTGCTTTAGGGACAAATACACACAACTACTGAAAAAAGACTAAGAAACATCCACAGCAACAAAATGAACCGATCAAATTCTAATACCAAGCTCTTACTGAACGTGAGCAAACGGTGGATTAGGGCGGACGCTCACTCACCTGAAAGAGTATAAAGTGATTAGAGTACTATTAACGTGTCTCGCAACAAAATGACGACAGTTCAGATTTCATTCGCTAATCCTTGATTGCGTTTACAAATCTATCCCAAATCTTTACACATTTTGTGGAAATACAACTGTCATAAGAATAAGGGTTTGACACTTCTTCTATTCAAAACTCAATTAGAAGTTTCATTTGATCATATACACATTACTTACTGTCTTATTATTATGTGGCGAAGTACCTTAGAATGCACTAAGACAAGAGTACTGAACTGCAAGCAATAGAGTGTATGGCCTAACAATAAGGTCAATTCAAGCACTACCCAGGGCACACATATGTTAAGATGCTGGACACCAAAAGACTTTAACGCATGCAAAAAAATTTAAGAGATGCAAAAGTGTCTAAACGTAGTTCGCCATAAGCTCGACCCCTAATCCCTTTTTAACCAACTTTCACATTTTGGTGCTACAAACTCATCATACACAAGGGCTGATTCTGTTATTCCTCACTTGGTAAGAAAGGCACTGCTGGGTTTAAATGACCTTATTGCCACTGGCTTGCGAGACTATGCTGAGAAGGAACCCACTTCTGCAACCTCATCTAGTTTTGCCCACTGAGCCAAGTCTCATTCAACTGGCACATCAAGTAGGAGGAAAAGGATTTGTCCATTTCTGGAATAGAGTTCAAAAGTTTGGCCAAAGGCCAGCGCTGGGACCTATGAGGCCGTGCAGCGCTGAAAGGAAATTGACAGTAAAGAGGATTTAAAGGAGTAATGGGGAAAAACCTCATAGTTGCACTGCGAAATAATTGTTATGATAAGGATGAGAAAGACTGAAGAAAAAGAATTTGAATGGAGGTACAAAAACAGGAGCTAAGAGCCAAAGGGATGCTGAAAAGAAGTACGAGTAATGCCAACAGTGAACTACGTGAGGTGCACTGACAGCAGTAAGCTGTGCAATGGTTGCCCATTAGTCCAAATTAACTAAAGAGGCAGAAGTGACTGTGTTTGCCAGAACAGCTAAGGTATAATCTGACAGGCAGTAATTTCATATCAAGTAGTATTAATTATCAGACATGATTGCTTAAAACCACCTGCACCTTTATTGAATATCAGAAGTTTCTAAATTAAATATCCTGTTCCATCTCGGCCAAGTTAGTTCAAACCTGAATAAAAACAAAATCAGTTGTTACAGCAATTTTTGACTATATCCAGGTAAAGACAAAATAACTAACACTTTCGTCATTGTCATAATGAGGACGAGCAAAAGTTGTGATAAAATTATGTACTACTGGGTCTCACCATGTGCTCAGTCCTCAAAATGTCAAGACACCAATGGATGCCAGTGCCAGGAATGATGACAAAAGTGTAAATAGGATATTTCTTGTTGTAACTTCCAATACGTACTTGCTAGACTGTGTCCTTGAATAATATGAGTGTGCAAAAAAGGCTTTGACTCATGAGCCTCGATCTCATCTTTGTAAGGGTAAGAATTTCAAACAAATGAGACATTCTCTTTTCACCTCCACCTTGATGCTGCAAGGAATGGTATTCGTCAAAACACAAGATGAAAAGTAGAGGGTATGCTACCTAGGAGGTGAGTGAAACTAGGTATGGCAGATATTAATGCTTCTGAGTAGGTACCTCTTGAAGGGTCAATTCTGGTGCATTGTGACCTGACTGGTCAGGATGGAAATTCAAATGGCTTCCCGACTTTTTTGGTCGACCACGAAATTCTACTCTCTTGTGTCGGTAACTTGAGCAATGAGAGGATGCAGCTCACCCTTGTTCCAGTGACAGGGGAATAAGATTATCTTCTGAGGAAGGTCTTCATGAAAAGTTTGCTTGTATATCCCCCTTAAAATATGCCTCTCTTGAGCAGAGCAGTGACCTTTTGGCTACTTCAAACACAGCATCTGAATATAGAATATAAAGAATTTAGGTCAGAGGCCAAGTGTTGGGACCTATGAGGTCATTTGGCGCTTAGAGGGAAATCGATAGTAAGGAGGTTTGAAAAGTGCAATAAGAGAAAAACCTTGCAGTTACACTATGAAACAACTGTTAGAGTGGAAAGTCAAATGGAAGAGAGAATATGAACCGAGGTACAGTAAAAGGAATAAAAGAGGTTGCAGCTAGGAGCTGAAGGGACAGTGCAAATACCCTTAAGTCATGCCTACAGTGCACCACATGATATGCACTGATGGCACTACCCCTTACACGGGCCACAGTTTTGGATAATCCATATGTACCACTAAATGCTTCCACCAACCTTCAAGGACCCAGAGTCTAGGCTGAAATTATTCAGACAATCCAAGAAAAATGAAAATAATGTCTAGACAAAATGCTACCAAAAACTTAAAAGCCTTAAGACAAAATTACCTTGCAATAATTTCTGAAAAACATAGCAGAACTACCAACACAAAAACACAGGAACAAAGCTAACCAACAAGAACATGACAAGTTCGTTAGTTTTTATATTTTGACAAATGCTTAAATAGCTTAAAAATAATATTCAGTCTTCTTAAGATTTGCATCAAACCCTGAAAAGCAGCAGCCATGCCCTTATAAGACTACAAATTCTACAACTGATCACTATGGCATATAAAAAGTAAACAAATGAATGAGCAAATATATGCAACTCACATACTAGAATTATCAAAAGTACCAGTGTTACCAAAGCATTCCACATGGCAACCAACAAAATAGCAAGCTAAGATGCTGAAAATATTTAAAATCATAACAAATGCAAAAAATACATGGCAAAAATAACATGGAAGAAAAAGAAAATAACAAAGATGTTAGAAAATTCTGTTGCAAATGATGCCAAATTATTAGTCAAGATTAGCATCTAGGTTTATTGAGGATGATCAACATACCTTCCATACACTCGTTGACACTTTCGTAGTCTGAAAATGTTCTGGTTTCTGGTTTAGGTCCCGGCTGAACTAGCAATATTGTGTGCGCCTGAAAAGGAAAGGAAATAAACTGATTATGCAGAACAAGCTAAGAGTTCTTAACTATTCGAAAGACAAACGATCCTGGAAATTACTCTTATTTGATATTAAAAACGTTTGCACGACAAATATCTTCATTTCAACATTCTGTCTTACCATCAAGGAGTTTATTAAGTTTTGTGGTACATTACTGTATACTCTTCAACACTGCAATCTATTAAGTGGATAAAGATATTTAAGCATTTGATTTGCAGTTGAAACCCAGCAAAAGTTCAAAACCGCACCGAGTGATGCGAAAAATATTGTAAAGGTCAATATATTGGGTAGTAAAAAAGGTTGCAAATAGTTTTGACTAATTACTCTATATACCACAATTTATCTGAATGTTTCTTACACAGGAAACCTTACTTGTTGATTCAAGAACCTCAAAAAGCACTCGGTTCCAAATCCTACCCCTTACATTTTTCCTCCAGGTATAGGAGCGTTTCTGATATTTTGCCCATTGCTATTTCTTCTATTTCTATATATAAATATTCTATAATATTTCTATATAGTCTTTGGCTTGGATCAAGATATTAAAGAGTTCCCACCAGCACACCTTTACGATGCATACCTACTGGGACATTGGAACTTGTGCATAAGAAACACAGGAATTTGAAATCAATCTATCTATCTATCTATCTATCGATCTATATATTATATATATAATATATATATATAATATAGATATAATATATATTATATATAATAATATATATATATATATATATATATATATATATAATATATATAATATATAATATATATATATATATATATATATATATATTATATATATATATATATATATATATATAGATATAGATATATATATATATCCTTATATACGTATATATATATATATATATACTGAAAACTGACAGATGTTTTTCAAAGTGACGCAATCCTAATGCTCTATTTATAACTCAGAATAAGAGGGCAAATCAATCCTATTTATAGCCTGACAATGAGGTATGAGGAAACAGCAATTGCAGTGTTAAAAATAAAACAGAGCTGACAGACAAGTTGGTTATAATAGTTGATGAGTGTGATGAGAAACTCATACACACCTGTGTGTGTCTGTTTCTTCAACAATACAATTACGTAAACCATAGCACAGCGTGCATCAGGGAACGAACTTTCCAATTCTCAAGCGTACAGTATGAAGAAAACAGGATTCACATACTGTCACAGTTTAACAAAATAACAATTTGTCGAAAAATGATATTGTTATGATACAATAAAGTTTGTTCATACTTACCTGGCAGATATATATATAGCTGTATTCTCCGAAGTCCGACAGAATTTCAAAACTCCCGGCACACGCAGTGGTCGGCCAGGTGGTAGTACCCATTCCCGCCGCTGGAGGCGGGCGTAAGGAACCATTCCCATTTTCTGTCAGATTTTTCTAGTGCCACTGTCTCCTGAGGGGAGGTGGGTGGGCACTTTGTTATATATATCTGCCAGGTAAGTATGAACAAACTTTATTGTATCATAACAATATCATTTTGTTCATGAATCTTACCTGCCAGATATATATATAGCTGAATCCCACCTTTGGAGGAAGGGGGAGACAGATTCGATTTTGGGAAACAATTTCATATATATGATTGATATTTTGGTTCCTTAACTGTTAGCATAGCTGACTTCGTGAGTACCGTCACCCAAGTCTGCATCTGCTTTACTAAGACTCCAGCTAGGTAGTGACCTGTGAAGCTGTTTAGTTCTAGAGGATCTGTTCACGGGGGCGTGACCACAATGCAACTAGATCCTATATTATAGACCTCCAATTTCGGTACTGCATTCCTAGAGGTGCAGCAAGGACGTGACCTGTGTAGCTGGTGCGCTCTAATGAACTGTCACGGGGAGCGTGACCACAATGTGACAGATCATATAGGTGTTGTTTAGACACCGAATGCTGTTAATGCTTCACTGGAGGTGCCAGCAAGGACGTGACCTATGTAGCTGGTGCGCTCCAGATGATTTGTCAATGGGGCGTGACCACACTGTGACAAAAACATTTTACCCTACTATGAGGGCGAAGCAAAAACATTACACCTGACCTAGCCTATCTGGTTAAACTTCGTAAAACCAAGGCTAATGGAGGTAAGGCCGCCTAAGGCGGCCTACCCAAGACCACAAAAAACTAAACACCTACATAAACATAATAAAATAAAAAATAAAAAGAAATAAAATTAAAAAGTCCAAACTAACATATTATTTTCTAAAAGATAGGAAGAGTGCTACTCTCTGTCCCCAATATATTGTCTGCTGCGACAATAGTAGCAGTTCTCGTATGTAATCCTCACCTCCCGAAGGTAGTGAGAGGCAAACACTGAATTACTACGCCAAAATGTGGCATTCAAGATGTCATTGAGTGCCATGTTCTTTTGGAAGGCTACCGACGTAGAAATAGCCCTCAGTCCATGCGCATCACCTTCAACACTTTCATATCACTGTCTTGACAGGATGAATGCACTTCCTTGATGGTGCCCCCCCTCAAGAAAAAAGCCAAAGCATTCTTTGACACTGTAACCTTGGCTTCCTGACCAAAACACCACAAGTTATCAGAAGGACCTCTTATAAAACCTTGGTTCCTATCTTTTCAGACGGAGGGTTGACTTCCTAGCTATTGCTTAGGAGTCTGCTTCGTCTCAAGAGCCTCAGCGAGGATGTGACCTATGGGTAAGAGTTCTTGTGGGTTTGCCGATGGGGTCTTATCCACTTACTCGGCAAAGCCTAACTGGCATTTGTCAATGGGTGCTAATCCACTCATATGACCATATACCTATGCCTATTTAGCATAATTAATGGAGCACAACACCGATCCCGATCACCTGATCCTAACACGAGGGTTAGCGCTTAATTTTAAAAAGAGTTAAAACTAAAAATTAACTCACTAGTTAAGGATCAGTGTCGGCTCCCTATCCCAGCAACGTATCCGCAGACACGAACAACCAAGAGAAAAGGATCTCTTGTAGGTTGAATTGACATCCTTCGTGTAACGGGAGGTCAACACAGAATTGCATCTCCCGTAAGTGACAGCTCATATGTCCTTTATGACATATTGTTATGGAACCAAGAAGAATTCATAAAAGCTCGCACTTCATGCATAGGTTCAAACGGACTGGACATGAGGAACTTCAGAACTACATCCAAGTTCCAAGACGGCAACTTGGGTTGTTGAACCTTCATCGTTTCGAAAGATCTCAAGAGATCGTGAAGGTCTCTGTTGTCCGCCAAGTCCAGGCCTCTGTGCCTAAAGACAACTAAAAGCACACTCTTATAACCCTTGATTGTAGAGACTGCAAGTTTTAGATCCCTTCTCAGAAAAGGAAGTCAGCAATCTGGCTCACAGGTCGTGGTGGAGGAAAATGCCGTTCTTCTTGCACCAACTCCTGAAGACTATCCACTTCGATTGTACACTGCGTTGGAAAACGCTCTTCTTGCACTCAGAGCGAAGAGGCTTCTGTGGTACCTCTCGAAGTGGGGCTGTCTGAGTAGATCTGTCCTTACTGGAAGCGTCCTCGGGAAGTCTACTGCAAAGGCCATGACCTCGTGAACCACTCTCTCGCAGGCCAGAACGGGGCGAACAAAGTCATTCTCGTCCTTCCGACACCGCAAACTTTCTCATGACTTCCCCTAAGATCTTGAACGGGGAAAGGCGTACAGGTCCATCCCCGTCCAGTCCCAGAGAAGTGTGTCTATCGTCACTGCAGCTGGGTCGAGTACTGGGGAGCAGTACAGTGGAAGCCTCTTCGTTCTGGACGTCGCAAAGATATCCACGAGCGGACGTCCCCATAACCCCCACACAGCTCTTGGCATACCTCCAAAGCAGAGTCTACTCGGTTGGGCAGAAGTTGACCTCGTCTGCTGAGGAGATCGCCCAGACATTCTCTACTCATTGCTACAAAACTTCGTAAGGATCATGACGTCCAGTGCCCTTGCCCACAGCAAGATCTCCTTTGCCAGAGCAAAAAGGACTGAGACTGTGTTCCTCCCTACTTCTTCAAGTACGCCAGAGCTGTGGTGTTGTCTGAGTTGACTTGGACTATTCGACGAGAGACTTTTTCTTGGAAAAACTGGAGAGCTAAAAAGATGGCTGCCATTTCCTTTAGGTTTATGTGCCAGGACACCTGTTCCCCTCTCCAGGGGTGCCTGCACTTCTTTCCCCCTAATGATGCTTCCCATCCCGTGGTGGACGCGTCGGAGAACAACACTAGGTCGGGGCTCTGAAGCTTGAGAGACACGCCCTCCGACAGCTACACTGGATCTAGCCAACATTTCAAGTGATGTTTTACCTCTCCTGAAATTTCCAAGATCATGTGTAGATTCTTGGTTTTTTTTTTTTTTTTTTCAATTGTACTTGAGAAAAAAATGTAACGGTCTGAGGTGCAGTCTCCCCAAGGAAACAAACTTCTCCAGCGAGGAAATGGTCCCCAGTTAGACTCTCCATTCCCTCACCGAGCACGAATCTTTCCTTAGGAAGGCTAACACTTTGTCTAAGCCTTGCTGCTACGTTCCTGGGACGGAAAAGCTCGAAAAGCCACTGAATCCATCTGAATCCCCAGATACACGATGGATTGGGTTGGGATCAGATGTGACTTTTCGAAATTCACCAGTAGTTCAGGGACTTCACCAACGATTAAGTTGTTTGAAAATCCTTCAGACACCGCGTTTGAGTGGAGGCATGAATGAGCCAGTCGTCCTTCGAAGATAACAATTGCGAAGGAGGAGACTGAGGGGCCGCAGGCTGAAACTATTCTTCAAAAGAGGCTCAAAAGCCATCGAACCAAGACCTCTTCTTCTTCTCAACTGACACACGTTCGGGAAGATGGTAACCGTGCTCTCTAGACAACCTCTGGAGAGCTGCATGAAAACTAGAGAGCAAGGCAACTGGCGAAAGAGCGGAACGAGGAGAAGGAGAAGGACTGCCTGTACTCTTGAATTGGCAGCCTATCATCCGCCTTCCTCTCACGATGTGGCTTTGCCTCTCAACTGCAATCAACAAAACAAGTTGTTGTTGCAGAGAACCCAATCATCCTTTTCGATGGAGAACATTCCTTCTCAGGCAAAAGGCTGATCCTTTGAGAAGACGATGGGCGAGGGGAAGCCCTCCTCCTTCTCACATGGACCGCCAAGGATATATCTTAGGAGCGACCGAAGCGCTCAAAAGCATACTCATCGGAAGACGTCCTCTCCGGTGAAGATCGCAACACAGTAGAAAAGAAAGGAGGATGGACGTGAAGAGTTCCCCCTCCCTGAGACCTACATCAATACATCTCAGCTCTCTTTTACTGCAGAAAGTCTTCCAATTGCCCAGGAGACGACTGCAAAGCAGAAGGAGCTAACGGACGAGAAGCGTCCCCCTCCGAGGAACCAAAGAAAACGACGGCACCGCCTGTGCGACCTATATCGTCTTCGTTCTCCTCAGAGGGAGCGAGACCCTCCGAGAGTTCCAACTCCTGCGCGGGGAGGACGTCTCTGAAGACTAAAGTAATCTTTCAAGATTCAAATTCTATGAGATTATGAGCCATGACATCACCTATAGACGAATCTTGACTAGAGAGATGTTCAGAATCATTTCTAGATCATCTATGCTATTCCAGTTTTTTATGCAGGAAAAACTGGAGAGGTGTGAATTTCAGTCTATTCGGCAAACAAACTTCTCCAGCGAGGAAATGGTCCCTGCAATTCATTCATTCCCTCACCGAGCATGTTTCCTTCCCTAATAAGGCTGCGTTTCACTTAAACAGGAGTAATTTTAATTTTTAACACTGTAGAAGATTGTTCATTTGTTCTTCCTAAAAGTCTCCTTCCCTGAGATCCACCTTACTATTCTCTGATTCTCGGCGAATGTCTGAAGAAGCATTACGTTGTGCGTCCATCCAAGAGTCCTGCCGAGCGTCGCGCTCGGCGCTGTCGTATTTGGCAGCGGAAGGAGTCCCCTTCATAATCGAGCAAGGGACGTCTCGGCGAGCTAATTGACTGCATCTCTTGCACATCATTCTTGTTTCGAGGGAAATCATGTGTGCTATGCCGCTGTAGACTCGGACAGAATTCTGTTACCATGCGGTAAACAGAACCGAAAAAGGTCTAATATGACAATTTGTCGAAAATTGCATTTTTCCTAACTATACAAACCTGAGGTCCTTTAACAATAGGAAGGTAACTAGCGGCAGCTGGGACGGTCGTAAGCTTCGAACAAGGGGAGAACGGTAGTTAACTGCTTGTCCGATCGTGCGCGCGCCCGCGCGCCCGAGAGGTGAAGAATCACTTTTGCTTTAGGCCCATGCAAAAAGTTGCAGAGTGAGGGGTGGCATGAGGTGGGACTATATGTAAAGGACCTCAGGTTTGTATAGTTAGGAAAAATGCAATTTTCGACAAATTGTCATTTGTTCCAATACGTAATACAAACCCTCGGTCCTTTAACAATAGGAAGACTCACTTCTTGGTGGGAGGAATCTGAGTCTTTTTGGTGAACAGACTGGTGTTCGTCCAACCCCTGGAGTGCCTCCCTGGTCGTAAGAGCAAGGGAGGGATCCAAACCTCTGTCCGATTGATCGGGGTGTGCACCGCAGGATCAATGGTCAGACCTCTGGGCCAAGTACTAAGAGAGAGGCAAGCGTATCTCTTCGTACCAGCAAGCAAGAACTTGTTCCTGTTTGCAAGAGACAATCATAAAATGATGGGTTTGTCTCAATTTGGCATCCACTTCCTCCCCCTTGTTGGAGGAAGTGGTGGATATTTACTCCTATCCCTACTGAAAGGGATAGGATGGTGCTCTATTGAGTAGCTCACCTGCATCTCGTCCTTACCCAGCAGGGTGACGACCGTGTCCCTCTACCAAAGGTAGAGGGAAGAAAAAGATGGAAGAGGAGCCAGTCACACTCTCATCCTCATCCATTCTTACGGTCACACCAGGACTCGATGCTGTTCAGCCTGCGAGGGTCTGGGTTAACTACACAACGTGTTGAGCAACCACCACGGTTTCCCAAGGAAAAAGATCCAAGGAAATGTGGGCAATATCCTGAAGGTAGAAGGAGGTGCATGCGGTCCGGTTGGACCAGGCGCCTGCCTTCATTACCTGCGCCACGGAGAAGTTCTTGCGGAACGCGAGAGAATGATGAAGAGGCGTCCACACTCATCCTGGGTGTCGAGTTTCTTCAGACAGCTCCGTCGCACCTTCACAGGACAAAGCAGCATAGCCTTCGTATCGGAGGCGGTGACGTCCATTAGGGAGGGTATTGTGAAGGACTCGAACCAATCGTCAGTTACCGAAGGGTTCAGAGTCTTCGCTACGAAGATCGGTACGAAATCGAGCGTCACAAATCCCCATCCCTTTGTGCTTGACTTCTCAAGAGAAGTCATGCAGTTACCTAAGACGAAAAGAAGGGAATAGTCGTATGACCTATCCCTCTTCTCGACTTTGGTTATGTACAGTACTCATACTGACAAGCTATTAAGACGAAGTAATGATTGCTCTGGAACAACCGAACTAAGTCCACAGCATAGTTCGTAACTGACTCGGACGCTCTGACAGCTGCCGACTGACTGGTTCGGAATCAGTAGAGGCAAGTTGTCCAAGCATCCGGGTAAGTCACGTGACCTTCGCCCTTTAAAGAGTTATGCTGAGAGACCAAACAAATAAAATATTTGTTAGTCACGATGCCGGACGGCGCGGCGATGATTCTCTTAATGCATAAGCTCAAAAGGCGAAAGTCAATTGCCTTCAAGACCGAGGTCCCTGATGGCAAGAAAATCTCATAGACGTTGAATCTCAGCTTAAGGAGAAACAACACTATGTGGACGTTGAAGACGAAGGTAGGCAATGAATGCAACCTACGTCTTCCAGTTGAATCGAGAGAAGGAATCTCAAGATTCTAAACCTGTGCTTACAAATGACTGAAAAACGCTAACCGCCATTTCATTGCTGTCCGTTGTGCAATGAAAGCGGGGCGTTCTTCAGTAATGAAACACAGGGGAGAGCCGCTTGAAGAACTGCTTTCTCATGGGCTGAACGTTTGGAAGTAGAGCTGGCAGGTGTGGGAGTAGGCGATGTCTTTCAATACATCTGCTAATCCGGGGTGAACAATGAACAATTGTACACCTCCGAATACAAGAATATTTTGAGGACAAACTCAGATTCCGCAAAAATCATTCGCATGATCGGGATACGATGGCAGCAAGAGAACTATTACCGAATTCTGTTACCGTGCGGTAAACAGAAAGATGAGAGTCGAATAGATATCTCTGTTTAAAATTCTCGCAATACCGAAGACGATGAATACTAGCGTTTCTCAGCAGTAGATGGTCATTCATGTATGCGAGAATCCCCGTTAATCAGAGACTTAAGTCCGTGATTGTTGGGCAGAGATACGGTTGTTATTCAATCAAAGCAGGTGGGAAAGACTAAAACAACCGTCTATCTCAAAGCGGCAGCTGATACTGAAATGCCTCGGGCAATTCAATACGCAGTAGCTGTCGCTGACTCGTCATCCTGAGTTGCCAAGTAATCCTTTCCACGAAGGAATGCGTTCGGCTAGAACCACCGAGCATAAAAAGATATGCTCGAGCAATTATATTTAAGCGAAACGAATTTCGGTAAATATAAAAGCTAAAATGGTGTTGTTGTGACAACACCATAAGTATATAAAATTGAAACTGGAAACTCCTGGGAGGTTGCAGGCAACCCGGGTTTGCAGTTCAATTAGAATACTTTCGTCTAAGTCGCAATCCGTAGAATAACTAGGATATGCGCCATACCCCTCGGACCATTCAACTGCTTAGCAGAATCATGTCGCGAGGTTAATATACGTAGTATATTTGTAGGATTCTGAACAACGATCTCCATCCTAAATTCTTTCCTTCAAGAAAAACAAAATAAGGATTGGAGATCGACCCAGCCTTCGTTCTCTATTAAAGGAGAGTGAAGGAGAAGTCTTCCTCGAAGGAAAGCTTCAATGGTGAACAGAATACTAAGACGATAGTTCCAGCCAAACTGGATATTCCCCCTCCGTTCTTCTCTATTCCAGGTTGGTCGCCTACTGTGAGATAGTCTTCTTTCAGCAGCAGTCTTCTTCCTAATGCTAGAAATTCCAGGAATTCGAGCATAGGCGAGGTTCCCGATTATCGTGTAACATATCGGGGATTCTCGTCTCGCTCACTTTGGACCGTGGTCTCGCCTAAGTGTTTGGAGATCGTAAGAAACTCTAAAAACACTGAATGCGCTAGAAATTCCGTAGAATTCTAAGCAGTCTGCGAAACCCCCACCGAATTCGTCAAACGATATCGGCTGGTGGTCCTCTCGATTCCCGTAGAAATCGAGAATGGGGCAGGATCCCTCCTCAACGACCGGGGCTTACGTCAGGTAGGACCCGAAGGTCCCCCCTGGTAGCGCAGTCCCCAACGTGGGATCCTACAGAGAAATCTCTGTAGGATCCTTACCCCTTTCCCTCGTAGCCGTAAGGAGAGACGGGAATGGGGGAGGAATTGGATACTCGCTCGCCTTCCCAGTGGAACTAGCAGTTGGAGAAGAGTAGGAGCAGCCATCGCCTTGCGGCGATGGCCTCTCAGAGTCTGGGAAAACGTATCGTCAGGAGAAAACGTTTTTCCCCGAGGAGGGTTACGAACTCTCACTGTAGGTAAGGGTCTGCCGCCACTGTGAACGTCGTCTGGGTGGGGCTGATCGACACCTGACAGGAGAGAGCCGATACCGTCCTCCGACTCATTCCAGTCCTCGTCGAGGTCGAAACCTCTCAGGAGGACCGAAGGAGTATTTAAATACGGTGTCCGAAGACACGTAGAAACGCCGCTGTCGCAGTAGAGGAGGTGGAAGTAGCTTGATCGACCGGCCAGAACTGAGAGAGCCTTCTTGTCCGGAGACGAGAGACTCTGGTTCAAGACAGAATCGGTAAGCTCCGATCGCGGCATACCCACCGTCGGTTTGGGTTCCCTCTCGGGCCCCAAAACGACTCGAGCAGAGACATGGGCTCTGCTCGGTGGGAGCGGCGATCCTTCCCCCCCGGTCGTTGTGCTGACGAATCAGTGCAATAACCTGGGCAAAGTACTCTGAATCTCGGAAGTTACAGCGTCTTGAGGAGTAGGACCGTCCAAGTCCCTCCAACAAGGGCAGCTCCCAAGACCCTCCTCCTTCAGAAGAAGGACCAGCAACAGATCCCTGACGGTTGCCTCCAATCACTTGCGCGTACGTCCTGGTTGGTCCTAAGACCAACTGGCACGTGCGGCGTCGTGACGGGATCGTGAGCGGCGCATCTCTCACGATCACTCCTATATACCTAGCTCTTCCTGGCGTATGCCGAGAAGTTGAAGGTATCGGAGAGACAGAACTGACGCTACCCCCTCTCCCCCTGACGGTCGCCTCCAATCAACTTGCGCGTACGTCCTGGTTGGTCCTAAGACCATACGTGGCACGTGCGGCGTCGTGACGGGATCGTGAGCGGCGCACCTCTCACGATCACTCCTAGCTACCTCGCTCTTCCCGGTGTAGCCCGAGGAAGTTGAAGGTAGTGGAGAGACAGACCTGACGCTCCCCCCCCCGCTCGCTGGCAGGACCAGCGTACGTGGGGGGCTGCAGCCGATCACCAACCCGCGGTGGGGATCGATCTGCAGGCCTGGCCGTGCCGCTCCACCTGTGGCGAGCGGCTCGACTGAGCACGTCGACCCCGGTCCCGTGCTCAGACGAGCTGCTGCTGGTCACCGTATCCGCCTGGTTCCCTGTGGGAGCGGCGGTCAGGTGACCTGGCAGAGCTCGCTTTCGCCGTGAGACCGGTGAGCGTCCTCGCGGCACGTCAAAACCGCTGGTACCAGCCGAGGCTGGTACCGTCGGTCGAGGGGACTGGGGGACCTCTTCCCAGCCAACAACCGTGGCCGGTCAGAGACCGTCACGTCCACCGACCCAGTACCGTCTGGTCGCTGCGAGAGCGGCCGCTGGCCTGGCGAGAGTTCAACCTGAGCGGCTTCTCCGACAAGGTCTTCTGCTCCGTGCCATATCGGTCATGACGCTGAGCGAACTCAGGCGTCTTAACTTTGGCTGCACGGTCACCCGAAGGAGATCGTACACTCGGAACTTCTCGCGGACGAGAAACCGAGCCGGTACCTGGCTTAGCAGCAGAGCTGCCAAGACCAGCGAGGGTGTACCAGCGGTAGCCAGCACACCCTTGGTCCCCGTCTTCTTCTTCTTCTCAGAAGGGGAGACGGGGCCCCGTTCCCGAAGGAACAGGAGGACCAGCAAGAAGAACCCCCCCGTCACACCGGAATGTGACGAGCCCTTCGAAGTTCCCGAAGGAGTCTTCTTAGGGGGGCGGGGGAACAAAACCCGGTTACCAGCTGGTCCGCTGCGAGAGCGGCCGCTGGCCTGGCGAGAGTCACCTGAGCGGTTCTCGCCAGCCTTCTGCTCCGTGCCGTGGTCTTGGCGCCGAGCGAACTCTGGCGCCGAAACTTTGGCTGCACGGTCCTCCCGAGGGAGAGCGTACACTCGGGATGATGTCCCGCGAACGAGGAGACCGAGCCGGAACCTGGCGTAGCGGCATCGCCGCTAGCACCAGGCGAGGAAGTACCAGAGCTAACCGATACTCCTCTGGTCCCCGTCTATCTCTTCCTTACGGAAGGGGAGACGGGCCCCGCTCCCGAAGGAGCAGGAGGACCAGCAGAAGGACCCCCCGTCCCACCGAGGTGGGACGGGTGGGCCCTTAGAAGTTCCCGAAGGAGACTTCTTAGGGGGGGAGGCAGCCTTCTTCTCTTCGGCTTATGGGCCTTAGAAGTCCTAAGGGAAGAGGCAGCAACAGACGAAGATGACACCTTCCTCTTCTTCGTCAGCTCACGCAGGACAGTCGTCAGGTCCTCCCCATCCAGGCCGGAGTCGGGCCTATTGCCGAAGCAACACGGCCCGACTGCACCTGTCCGGAAGGACCTGGGACTGGGGAGACACACCATGGGCAGGACCAGCATGGACAGGCGCAGGAACCAGGAGCGACAGGAACAGCAACCAGCTCAGGAGCGGCAGGAACAGCGGCAGCGGTAAACACAGAAGGGACAGCCAAGCCAGTAGCGGGAACCACATCAGCGACAGGTACGGCAGGCCCAGCCATCGCCTCGTAGAATCATCGGCAGCCAGCGTGGTACTGGCGGCCGGTCCAGGGGCGAGCTGCTGGAACAGCGGAAGTCTGGGGCAGGCAACACGAAGAAAACACAGGCGGCGGCGGCATACCCCTCCTCGGTACGGCGGCGACCGGCCCTAGAAGCTGCAGACGGCGTCACCGACACAGCATGGGGAGTGTAGACCAGCGGGGGGAAGCAGCATAAGCGGCCGTGAAGGTTGTAGTGGAGACCACTCCAAGGTCACCGCCCCAGAACTCGCTAGACTCTGCAGCAGATCGTGGATGCTAGGCACGCCCTGCAGCCGCAGTGGTCCATACCTGTCCAAGGTCGTCTCCCACCGCTGTAGCACCTGCGTAGCACAGACAGATTAGTAAGTGGGGTTCCCTCACGCACGGGGGGGGGGAGACATGCCCCCACCCCGAACGGAAGGAAGAAAAACCCCAAAAACAAAATACGAGGAAGCTGAGCGGGGGCAGGAAAGAAGACGAAGAATCGGATACCAAGGGAGTCGCGGGAGAGCTTTCCGACGACTTCCTGGCAGACCTTCGCTTCCCCTACCCCCGCACAGCAGTGAAAAGTAATATGAAAATGAAACAGAATACTGCACTTGCGATTCACTTCATAGAACTTAAAGAGGGAAAATCAATTCCCGGTAAGGGCGGAAACTGATCCATAATAATATGATGCTATCAAAATATATATGAAAAAAATGAACAATACTGCACTTGCTATTTTCACTTCCACAGCAATAAATCGTAAGGATTAATTCCCGGGTAAGAGCGGAAATTGATCCAAAATTAAATTTGATGCAATTAATAAATGAAAATGAAAAGAAAACTGCATTGCGAATCCACTTTCATTGCATTCTATCATACAAAAAAAGAGGCTCTTGCCGAGCGCAATCAAGCTCTCGGCAACGAACGCACAGGGCAAAAATATAATGCCCCAAAAAAAGTACTTACATCTTCATTACACACTTTCGCCCAAAATACATGACTCGGCGTGAGTGCCCCGCCCGCCCTCGGCACCGAGACATAATTCAAGGGTTCAATTCATGAAAAGAGCGGAAATCGCCGTCTCTACGGCGATAGCTCCATGTGATTCATAATTAAGTAATGAAAATGAAAACAGTGTACTTACAGTTTCATTTTCAAGTCAAACCAAAACCATTAGTATAAAACACAATATAAACAAAGCATACGACGATGAAGCGGGCAGAGAGCGATGACGAACACGTCCTTCACACCCGCGGCCGAAAGCAAAAGTGATTCTTCTACCTCTCGGGCGCGCGGGCGCGCGCACGATCGGACAAGCAGTTAACTACCGTTCTCCCCTTGTTCGAAGCTTACGACCGTCCCAGCTGCCGCTAGTTACCTTCCTATTGTTAAAGGACCGAGGGTTTGTATTACGTATCGGAACAAACTATATATATATACATACATACATTTATACATATATAACCATACATATATATATATATATATATATATATATATATATATGATATATATATATTATATATATATACATATATATACATATACACATATATATATATATACACATACATACATACACAAATATTATATTTTTTTTTTTTTTTTTTTTTTTTTTTTTTTTTTTTTTTTTTAATGAAAAAATTCTCGCAAAGTGAAGATGTTTAGCCATGTATGCTAGAATTCCCTTCAACCCGAGGCTAAGGCCGTGATTGTAGGGTAGAAATACGGTTAGTCCGTCAATCCCGCAGGAGAGAGAGAGACGTAACCTACTGCGCATAGCAGACATACATGGAACTGAGCACTGGCATTACGCATTAGTGACAGCAGACTCTGAGAACGTTCGTCGTTCTCGCACTGCTCTGCCTGATTTGCCACCTACACCATTCTACGAATGAATAGGTTTACTATCATTATAGAGCAGAAACCAAAATCCATCAAACTAGTATATTTAGCGAAACTGAATTTGCTAAATATAAAAGGCTAACGTTGGTATTGTCATAACAATACCTTAAATGTTTAAAAATGGGAGGGAAACCGGCAACCCCTGAATAGTTGCAGGAGAACCGATTAAATGTAATAAGAATAATCGTTACTCTCGTTGTCCTCCGTAGGAGTAACTATGGTATGAGTATATAACTTGAACCATACAACAGTTTGATAGTAATATGACGTAAGGGCAAAAATAATATTACTATGATACAACATCGCTTGTTCACCTTTACCCGGCAGATATATATATACATATATCTGACTGGTAAGTTTTATGAACAAACGTAGAGTATTTTAGACACTTGGACAGCTACCTCCCTACTACATTCTGCCTCACCGAGGTAGGGAGAGCCATCACGCGGTAGTGTTTTTGTCAATGAGAAATTATACGCTTACGCGATAGAATGAACACTCATGGCATTATCCACTATTCTTCACTACACTACTATAACTTTCCAATGCAAACATGATTCCAGGCTACGCAGAGATTTAAGAATCACAGATAGGGTATTACCCTCCAAAGACACTATTGTAGGGCCCGAAGGCATCACAGGTCTTTGGAGGGATAAATTCTACTGGACGGGTAACTTGTGTTACACGCCTGGAGGAAGACCTCCTTACACTATCACGTTCTAGTTTACGTACCTATGATTCATAAGCCTTCCACGCAGAATCAGACATTTTCACACTCGTTGCAGCGCTCATCAAACATACAAACATGTTTCCTACAATTCGCGCACACTGTATGAGGGTCTAACCGAAGTTTTCGGTAGCCTAACCTTGCATTCTTCCACACACATACTCTGGCCTAGTCGAACTAGATCCAGACATCGTAAGTTTAAGGAAAAATCAAGCCAAAATAAAAACAATCCACAATTAGCGTATGCTAACCACCGATCCTAATCAAATAACCAAAAATCAATCGGGATACTCAAGTGACCAAAAGAGTTCCAAAATCCAATGACGGAGGTGCAGAAAACACTTGTTATCTGCACCGGCGACAGAAAAATATCTGACAGAAAATGGGAATGGTTCCTTACGCCCGCCTCCCAGCGGCGGGAATGGGTACTACCACCTGGCCGACCACTGCGTGTGCCGGGAGTTTTGAAATTCTGTCGGACTTCGGAGAATACAGCTATATATATATCTGGCAGGTAAGATTCATGAACAAATTGTATTTTTCCTAACTATACAAACCTGAGGTCCTTTAACAATAAGAAGGTATACTTAGCGGCAGCTGAACCGGTCGTAAGCTTCGAACAAGGGGTTCGGTAGTTAACTACTTGTCCGGCAGTTGGCGGTCAGTCCAACTGCAAGGAGAGGAGTCACTTTGCTTTAGGCCCAGGAAACGCAGAGTGAGGGGTGGCATGAAGTGGGAATGTGTAAAGGACCTCAGGTTTCTATAGTTAGGAAAAATGATATTGTTATGATACAATAAAGTTTCATACATACTTACCTGGCAGATATATACATAGGGACGACGGAGTCTTAGCTATGTATATATCTGACAGGTAAGTTGATTGTATGAAAATACAATTTTCAACAAATTGTTATTTGTTCCGATACGTATACAAACCCTTGGTCCTTTAACAATAGGAAGACTCACTTATTGGTGGGTGGAATCTGAGTCTGATGAACAGACTGGTGTTCATCCTACCTTGGTTCACTCCCTGGTAGTAAGAGCAGAGGGAGGGATCCTAGCCTCTGCCCAGCTGATCAGGGTAAGCACCAAATTTATAAGAGGGAGGCAAGTGTACCTCTCATAAATAGCAAAAACACTAGAACTAGTTCCTACTTCAAGAGCCAAAACGAAGTCATGGGTTTGTCTCTTGTTGGCTTCCACTAACCCCCCCCCCTTGTTGGGGAGTGGTGGATAATACTCCTATCCCTAGGATGGAGCTCAGTCATGTAGCTTACCTGCATCTGCTTCCTGTTCAGCGTAGTGACGACCGCGTCCCTCTGCCCACAGGTAGAGGAGGAAGAACGAAGGAGGAAGAGAAGCCAGTCACACTCTCTTTCACTCATCATTCATGCAGTCACACAAGGATGCGATGCTGTTTCTGTCCGCTAGGAAGCTGGGTAGACTACACAACTTGTTGAGCAGCCACCACGGGTCCCAAGGAAAAAGTGTCCAAGGACCTGTGGGTATTATCCCAAAGGTAGAAGGAAGTGAAGGTGGTCTGGTTAGCCCAAAACCCTGCCTTCAGAATCTGCGCCAAGGAGAAGTTCTTGCAGAACGCAAGGGAAGGACCAATACCTCTGACTTTGTGACCTCTCGGTCGAAGGGTACGGGTGTCGTCACTACCATCCATGTTGTACGCCCCCCCTGGAACGCTTGACATCGAAGGAAAGACCATGAAGTTCCCCACTCTCTTCACCATGCCAGGGCCAGCAGGAAGAGGGTCTTGAGGGTCAGATCCCTGTCTGACGACTCTCGGAGTGGCTCGAAGGGTCTTAGAGTCAAACTCCTAAGGACGAGTCACATCCCACCCCGGGGGCCTGAGTTCCCTGGGTGGGCAAGACCTCTCGAAGCTCTTCATAAGGAGGGAGATCTCGAAGGAGGAGGAGATGTCCACTCCTCGCAGTTTAAGGGCTAGGGCTAGGCAGCTATGTATCCTTTATCTGCGGAGACAGAGGAGCTTCTCTATCGGTGAAGGAACACGAGGAAATCGCTACCTGCTGAATGTGGCTCTGAAAGGAGAGAGACCCCGTCCATGACACCAACCACAGAAGACAGACCACTTTCCCTGGTATACAGCTGCAGAGGACTGTCTGACGTTTCCAGCCATCTCTGTTGCTGCGCTGCGTGAAAAGCCTCTCGCTCGCAAGAGATGGTGGATAACAGCCAGCCGTGAAGACACAGATACTGAACCGACCAGTGGTACCGTTCTACGTGTGGCTGGCATAGGAGGTTGTGCCAGGAGGGAATCTCTCTCTGTGCTTCGGCAAGCAGAGCCAGCAGGTCCCGGGTGCCAAACGGCTTGTGGGACCATTTTGGCACCACCAGGATCATCCACAGATTCGCGGTGATCAGCGCCCTGCCGATCACCTTGCGAATCAGACAGAATGGGGGAAAGGCATATACGAAGAGATTGTCCCATGGGTGTTGAAGAGCGTCCTCTACAGCTGCCCATGGGTCCGGCACAACCGAGTAGAAAACCTGGAGTTTTCTGTTGTGCCTGGTGGCGAACAGATCCACGACTGGACGCCCCCACAGGTTGAAGAGCCTTTCCGCCACGTCTGAGTGAAGGGACCACCCGGTTCCTATCACCTGATCCCAACGGCTGAGCTTGTCGGCTACCACATTCCTCTTGCCTGGAATGTAGCGGGCTGACAGCTCTACCGAGTGTCCACGGCCCACTCACGCACCTGCAACGTCAACATGATGCAACGGCGGGGACACTAGGCACCCCCGTTTGTTGATGTATGGCACTACCGTGTGTTGTCACTCATCAGCACCACTGAGTGTCCCACCAGGCGATCTTGGAACTCTTGGAGAGCGAGAAACGCCACCTTGAGCTCCAGGACGTTGATGTGAAGGTTCCTGTCTTGATGGTTCCACACACCCGCACCCAACAACTCCTCCAGGTGTGTCGCCCCATCCTCGGTCGATGCATCTGAGAGAGAGAGAGAGAGGAGAGAGAGAGAGAGAGAGAGAGAAGAGAGAGAGAGAGAGAGAGAGAGAGAGAGAGAGTGCGAAGAGGCACTCCTCTTACGAGGTTCTCGTCGTTCAGTCACCAGGCTAGGTCCTGCCTCATCTCCTCCATGAGGGACACGGGGAAGAAAGGTGGGTCTCTTGCCTGTGACCAACACTTCTTTAGTCTCCACTGAAGTGACCGCAGGTGAAGACGCCCGTGAGGGACTAGCTTCTTGAGAGACGACAGGTGACCGATCACGACCTGCCACTGCTGAGCTGGCTGCTCCTGTACAGGTAACCGTACTGCTGCCTCCCTGAACCTGCTGATCCGCGATCTGCAAGGGGAAGACTCGCCCTGCTACTGTGTCGATCAGCATTCCCAGGTACTTCATCCTCTGCTTGGGCTTGAGATCTGACTTCTCGTAATTCAATACATCCCAGATCGCGGCAGAATTCGAGGAGTCGATCCCTGTTCTGTAGCAACTGTGAGCGGAAGCTCGCCAAGACTAACCATTCAACGAGATACCTCAGAAGACGTATCCCTACCAAGTGGGCCCAAGCCGACACCAGTGTGAACACCTGTGGGGCGGTTGAGAGACCGAAACAAAGTGCCCTGAATTGGTACACCGTCCCGTCAAGGATGAAGCAGAGGTACTTCCTGGAGGATTGATGGATGGGTATCTGGAAATACGCGTCCTTCAGATCCACAGAAAGCATGAAGTCGTTCTCCCTGATGGAATCGAGCACTGACCATGCCGTTTCCATCGTGAACCGAGTCTGGCGAACGAATCGGTTCAAAGGAGAGAGATCTATCACCGGGCGCCAGCCGAGGACTTTTCCACCAAGGAAAGTCTACTGTAGAAGCCTGGCGACTGATCCCATACGAATTTCACGGCACATTTTGCTCAGCATGGCTTCTACTTCCTGCCGAAGCGCCACATCCTTGGCCAAACCAGGAACGTACGTCTGCTGATGGACCAGGTTGGAGGTGAGGGGTGGCCGAGACTCGAAGGGTAGTAAATATCCCTCCCGAAGGACGTTCACTATCCAGGTTTCGGCTCCAAGGTGCTGCCATATTGCCCAATGGCTCGCCAGGCATCCCCCCCACTTCCGGCAGCAGGTGAGGGGGGAACGCCGTCCCTAGCGTTTCCCTCCTCTCTTCGACTTCTTCCCAGTTCCTCCTCGAGAGGAGGAGGCCTGGGAGGAGGGCTGGTTACGGTCACTCCATACCGAAGAAGTCGAAGACAGAGTCTTTCCTCTCGACTTCGACGAAGCAATCGTCTTAGCCGCCGAGGAAGCGCTAGCTAAACTCTTGGGCTTAGCCACAGTCGTTCGAGGTTGCCCAGGCACCTTCAAGACTGCCTGGTGGACTAAACGGTCACTCTCGTCAGTGCGCCATTGTTCCACTGCAGCGTCCACCATCTCTCTGGGGAGGAGAGAGGAGGAACTACGCCACCGGTCCGTTGTGAAGACCCAAGGCCGCTCACACCCAGCCGCCCTGGTTGGCCCATAGTTAGCCGTCTGGTTGGCCCATAGGTTAGCTGTCTGGTGGGCCAGGTAGGAGATGGCCCTACCTCCAGACTGGCACAGTCTCACGAAAGCCGGGTCCCCTTCAGGAGTGATGTTTCCCGAATTGGCCGCAGCTTTAGACACTGTGAGGGACCACAGGTCTAGCCATGAGACTGCTTGGAATGCTGCCATAGCGGTAGATTCCAAGGCAAGTGCCTCTTGCTGCGAGAACCGCAGACACACCCTCGGAGTTAGCCTAGCTAATTCCAGGTTAACCTGTTTGGGCGGCAGAGGGTCCTCCGAAGGCATGTAGAAGCGCTTCTTCTGTCACGGTAGAGGTGGGGGAAGGAGCTTGGTCGACCTGCCGGACCGAAGCAAACCCTCCTGTCCGGAGACGAGAGCATCCACTTGGCTAAGCACACTGTCGGCCAAGGCTGATGATCGCTGTCGTCCTGGGTTCCTTTTTGGGTCACCAGAGCGACTCCAAACCCGATGTAGGCTCAGAGGGTGGGAGCGGCAATCCTTCCCCGAGGTCATTGTGCAGACGGATCAGCGCAATAACCTCTGCGAACGACCTCTGGATCTCAGGAGTGACCGCGTCCTGCGGAAACGGGCCGTGAAGCCCCTCCAGCGAGAACGCCTCCCGAGACCCTCCTCCTTCCACAGGAGGAACCGCAACAGACCCCTCATGGTCTCCTCCTGCCACTTGCGCGTACGATCTGGTCGGTCCTAGGACCGTGCCAGGTTCGTAGGGAGTCGTGGAAAGATCGCGAGGAGCGTGCCCCTCACGATCACTCCTGGTCGCCTCGCTCTTCCCGGTGTAGCCCGAGGAAGTTGAAGGGATAGGAGAGGTAGACCTGACTCTCCCCCTTTCGCCACCCGGCAGAACCTGTGTGCTGGGGGGGCTACAGGCGATCGCCAACCTGCAGTGGCGACCGAGTTTACAGGCCTGGTCGAGCGGTTCTCACGGGGAGAGTGGCTGGACCGAGAACAACAGCGACAGTCCCGAGCGTCAAGAGAGCTGCTGCTGGTCCACCTCTCTGCCCGGTCCCAGCAGGGGTGGTGGTCAGGGACCAGCAGAGTCCGCTGGCCGGTGGGAGCGAGGGCCTGTCTTTTACGGTGTCACTACGCTTGACCAGCCGAGGCTGTTCCAGCGACCGAGGGGACTGCTTCCTCGTCTCAGCCCGTGACCAGTCTGGGACAGTCGCGTCAACCCTGGGTAACGGCAGATCGCCACGAGAGCAATCGCCGGTCTGTTGGGAGTCGCCTGGACGATTCCCGCCAGTCTTCCGCACCGTGGCCTGGATCCTGGCGTCGAGAAAACTCGGATGCCTGGGTCTTGGCTGCCACACGGTCACCTCCCGCAGGTGACCGTACACTCAGTACCTCTCGCGGGCAAGAGGCCGAGACGGTACCCGCGCCGAGGCAGAACCTCTGGCGCCAGGCGAGGAGGTACCAGTGTTAGCCGGGGCTCCTCCGGTCCCCGTCTTCTTCTTCCTTGCGAAAGGAGAGATGAGCCACGTTCCCGAAGGAACAGGAGGACCAGCAGAAGTCCTGGGGGGAGGAGGCAACCTTCTTCTTCTTCGGCTGTGGGGTCTTAGAAGATGAAGGGGAAGGAAGCGGCGGCAGACAACAACGAAGACGACGACGAAGACGACGACGACACCTTCCTCCTCCTCCTCTTCTTCTCCTTCGTCAGCTTCCTCAGGACCACCATCAGGTCTTCCATCTAGGACGGAGCAGGGCCAGTTGCCGAAGCAACAGGGCCCAACTGCCACCCCCGAAAAGGGAAGGAGCCATACGAGGGAGCTGCGACGGAGGGAGAAAAGAAGAAAACGTGTCCATAACCAAAGGAGTAACGGGAGAACCCTCCAATGACTCCTTGGCCGGCTTGCGCGGCTTCTTCCTCCCCCCATAGCGCTCCCACCGCTCCTTCAACCAAACAACACACAAATCACATGGCTCGGTGCTAGAGCATTCTCGCCCTCAACACAGAGTACAAAGTTCGTGAGGATCAACCTCTACAGAGGACCAGAAGGCCCCACATTTACGCCCCTCCACACCAGGGAACAATCTGTGGATGATGGGGGGGCACGGGGGTCTCTCAGACTCTCGAGAATCCATTGCAAATCACAAAATTCACCGTATTGAGTATACAAAACAGACACGTACTTACGTCTAGCCTTGCACAAACACACACAGTAAGAGTGAAAGAGAAAAGCCTTCATGCAGTGAAGAAAACAAAAGCATACGAGAGGCGGGCAGAGGCGAGCAACACGTCTAACCACCAACACGGCCGAAAGCAAAGTGACTCCTCTCCTCGCAGTCGGGCTGACCGCCAACTGCCAGACAAGTAGTTAACTACCGAACCCCCTTGTTCGAAGCTTACGACCGGTCCAGCTGCCGCTAAGTATACCTTCCTATTGTTAAAGGACCGAGGGTTTGTATACGTATCGGAACAATGTTACGATAATGCAAAACATGATTTATTGTATAAGCAAAAAATTACTGACAATTTATTACTTTATATTACACACAGAAGTACCAGAACTGAAATTGTGGCCAAAACTTATTCACTACATCAAGTTCTGTCAACAGCTTGGCAATCAGTAAGGGAAAGTATACATATTTGCAGGTTTCAAGTAACAAATGCTTTAAAGAGTAAACGGTAAAAGTCTACCTGGTAATTAAATGAAGAGAAATATAAAGGACACCCTTTGATATGTACTTATTTCATGCAAGTTTCACCATGTTTTTCTATATGTATTACCTAATCTCCAGTTACGTGGGAATGTAGTGAGTTCTGGTTGTCACAGCTATAAGTCATTTAGGCCGTAAGCACCCTTCTAGGTTTGGCAACTTCCAGTTTACATGAAAATTGGGCACTATGTTTAGTACGTACCAGCATCGTGGGGATTTAAGTAAAACATAAAATAATGACGATAAATACCACAGACACAACATCTTATGTTGTTTAGGCCGAAAGACATTTCGGCCATTTGCCAGTTTGGAAGTTAAGGCCTCAATGACTTACGGCCGAAGCGACCTGGACCAGATGATGTAGCAACCTAGATAAGGTTTCTGTTGCCTCCTGTCCATTATCAAATTATCAAACCAGAACTCGAGAACGTAAAGGAAACTATTCCTAAGCACTGCATTATAAATTAAATAGCTCTTCTGCTTATTGACTAAGTATTAATTAAATAGCTCTTCTGCTTATTGACTAAGTATTATATAGTATGGCCATATCCCAATATTTAATATGACAATTTGTCGAAAATTGCATTTTTTCCTAACTATACAAACCTGAGGTCCTTTAACAATAGGAAGGTAACTAGCGGCAGCTGGGACGGTCGTAAGCTTCGAACAAGGGCGAGAACGGTAGTTAACTGCTTGTCCGATCGTGCGTGCGCGCGCCCGCGCGCCCGAGAGGTGAAGAATCACTTTTGCTTTAGGCCCATGCAAAAAGTTGCAGAGAGAGGGGTGGCATGAGGTGGGGGACTATATGTAAAGGACCTCAGGTTTGTATAGTTAGGAAAAATGATATTGTTAGAATACAATAAAGTTTTGTACATACTTACCCGGCAGATATATACTTAGCTTATGTCTCTGACGTCCGACAGAAATTCGAATTTCGCGGCACACGCTGCAGGTAGGTCAGGTGATCTACCCCCCTGCCGCTGGGTGGCAGGAATAGGACCGTTCCTGTTCTAGAACCAGATTTTCTCTTCCACCTGTCTCCTGAGGGGAGGCTGGGTGGGCCATTCATCGTATATATCTGCCGGGTAAGTATGTACAAAACTTTATTGTATTCTAACAATATCATTTTTGTACATGCAACTTCCCCGGCAGATATATACTTAGCTGATTGACACCCTTGGTGGTGGGTAAGAGACAACTAGTATTTACTGAATAGACAGGTAAACACATACGTTGTAGGTAATAAATAAATAAAACCTTGGTTCCTACTTGTTCAGGCGGAAGATTCCATGGCTAATGCCTAGGAATCTGCTTCGCCTCAAGAGCCTCAGCGAGGATGTGACCTATGGCTAAGAGTTCTTGTGGGTCTGTCGATGGGGTCTTATCCATTTACTCGACAGAGCCTCTTACATGACAATATGCCTATGCCTAGTGGCATAATTAAGGAGCACAACACCGATCCCGATCACCTGATCCTAACACGAGGGTTAGTGCTTAAGTTGAAAAGAGTTATCCCCAAACTCCTTTCAAACAACCCAAAGAAAAAACACGACGTTAACTAAAATTTAACTCACTAGTTAAGGATCAGTATCGGCTCCCTATCCCAGCAATGTATCCGCAGACACGTATCAACCAAGAGAGAAGGATCTCTCGTAGGTATCTTGACATCCTTCGGATATGGGAAGTCAACACAGAGTTGCATCTCACCCGTATGTGACAGCTAATATGTCCTTATGACATATTGTTAAGGAAAGAACAAGAATACCGAAAAGCTCGCACTTCATGCGCTTTTAATTCTCAGCTGTTTGAAGGAATCATCATGCACTTGTCAAGTGCTTAGGAGTATCACATTGTCTCAAAGAAGGCCAGGGCATTCTTTGATATAGATCTCTTCTGGGTGAAGCCTGGAGCCTGGCTAGCGCCTCGCGCCTGGCTGGAGCCTTGCGCCTGAATGGCGCCTAGAGCCTGGCTGGAGCCTGCGCCTGGCTGGCGCCTCGCGCCTGGCTGGCGCCTGATTGGCTCCTCCCTCCTGGCTAGCGCCTCGGCTCCGGCTGGAGCCTTGCGTCTGGCTGGAGCCTTGCGCCTGGAGCTTGGCAGAAGACTTCATGATTACTGTCTATGAGTCTGCATGCCTCAAGAGTTTTCAGCGAGGTAGGGACCTATGACTGACAAAACCCTTCTGGATCATGTCAATGGGGGCTAGCCCGCTTACACGACAGAGCCTTCTCGGATCGTGCCAATGGGGGCTGACCCACTTACATGGCAGAGCCTTACCTGTATCATATCAATGGGGACTAGCCCTCTTACATGACAGAGCTTTAGGTTCTCTTTACTGGAAGGAGCCTTGCGCCTGGATGGATCCTCAATCCTGACTGGAGCCTAGCCTTGAAGGAGCCTGGCACCTGGATGGCGCCTGGCTGGCTTCAGAGCCTGGCTGGCTTCTAGAGCCTGGCTGGCTCCTAGAGCCTGGCTGGCTCCTAGAGCCTGGCCTGGCTCCTAGAGCCTGGCTGGCTCCTAGAGCCTGGCTGGCTCCTAGAGCCTGCTGGCTCCTAGAGCCTGGCTGGCTCCTAGAGCCTGGCTGGCTCCTAGAGCCTGGCTGGCTCCTAGAGCCTGGCTGGCTCCTAGAGCCTGGCTGGCGCCTCGCGCCTGGCTTGGCTCCTCCACACTTGCTGGAGCTTCAAGCTTGGAAGAGTCCTCTAGGCTGTCCTGGCGATGTCCACATCGGACACTCTTATATCTGTCCGATTGTTCGCGCTGGCGCGATTTGCGCCAGGTTGGAGGCACGCTCCTTCTCAGTATCCGGCCATGACAGAGTTCCTTGGAACTGTCCGCCTCTGGCGTTTTTCGCCTGTATTGGCATTTGGCGCTTGGCTGGCGCTACATTGTCCGAGAGTCCTGAACAACCACATAGTTTATCAGGAGACTGGAGAAGGGTGGAAGAAATTCTTCCCCTTTGAGCTTTTGGCCCCTGGCAAGGGAGGTGATTTTAGTCAGCTACACCCAGTAGACGACAGGATATCTAACAATACGAGAGAGAAGAGTCTTCCTCCGAGGAGGATCCTTCGTGAACACTTCTTTTGCTAACGAGATCTCTTCTTACATGTTGATGAGGTTCCTCGTTGCAGAATCTTCCCTATCCTTGCCCGAGGAAGGGAAGGAGTCTGGAAGTCGAAGGAGAGACTGAGCTGAAATTGGGCGGAACCCTGATTTCTAGCTCTTATTGTATTCTTCTGAATACCTTCTGGGAAGCATTTTTGAGCCCTCATCGCACCCGAAGACTCTGGTAGGCAAACGTTTAAACCATCTCTTCTTCTGTAGATGAAAATGTAAGTACCCTGCCTGGGCAACTAAACTTCTATCTGAAAGCGTTGCGTCAGGAATAGAGGGATTTAGTTCTTTTGCCAGACATACTATGCTGGCAAGAACCCATTGCCGAGTCTCCATTGAATCTGATGCGAGATTCCAATGCACAAAAAAATTCACTTGTCTTCTTGTCGTTTAGGGCTAAGAGAAACAAAGAATTCCTTCATAAACTTCCTCAAAGAAGTTTGATGAGGAGCAGTTCCATTTTGTCGGAACACGGAATCTGTGGCCACAAAAAAAATTCCATTCGAAGTACTACATGATATCCTAACTCTTGTCGTATTGCGGTATCGTATAGATCCCGAAGATCTTAATCCTCTGTTATCTCTAATTTCCCCTTGTAGAGACAGAGTATAGCCGTTTTACTGCGCTTCTTTGATAGCAGATATATACATAAGTGATTCTTCCCTCTGAAAGTGAAGAAAAACCTCGCTATGTGGTTCACAGAGGTATCGGAAGAGGACAGTTTCCTCATTCCATCTAGCACGATATGCAGCAATTCTGTCTTAGCCATGACTATTGTCATTTACCTTGAAAAATCCTCTCATTCATGTCCACTTCTGGTCAGTCTGCACGTGAAAGACTCAGAGTGGAGAGGTTTTTCAGGTCTATTTATAATAGATTCTGATAGAATATCCAGATACTCTTGGAAAAGCCTTACGAAACATGCTGTGAGAAGAAACGTGACTTCTGTGAATCCAACCCCTCTATAAGGCCAAAATGAGGCATTCATCCTCTCTTCCTTTGACACCCATTATCTTAATATCTGTTAAGAATTTATAACTAGGGGAAAAAAGACTAAAGTTTATTCCCCTTCTTTAAATTAAAGATGTCGTATATTGCTACCTCTCTTGGTTCGAGGAAAGGAAGCAGTCTATAGGAAGCCTGTTTCGTCTCTACCTTGCGAAGAGATCTATGAAGACTTTCCGCAGGTTCTCAAAACTCTTTTCAATAAATGTTAGACATACGTTAACAGTTATTATCTTCGATCGAGAAGGTTCTCACGGACATGCAAAATCTTGCATCGAACCTTTAAGGATCGTTACGTTCCGTGTCTGTTCCCAAATAGGTTCTCTTTTGTTAACGCGAACAGGGCGAAAAAAAAGAAGATTCTCGATGCTCTTTGCGATATGAGAGAGTCGTGGAATTGGCCTAAGTGATTAAAAAAAAATAAATTTCATCATTCCTTGTGAAGCGACCCCTTTCCGATTAAATGGGTAACGAAATCAGGAACGAATCTTGCCGTTACCGAGCCTCCGAGAGGCTACTGGTTTGTTTGTATGGTGTTTTTACGTGACTTCCGAACCACGTCGAGAGTGAACTTCTATCACCAGAAATCCACATCTCACTCCTCAATGGAATGGCCGAGAACGAACCCGCGACCACCGAGGTGAGAAGCAAACAAACCAACCACTACTGGACTCTTAGGTTAATAACTCGCTAAAACGAGAAAATATCTTGGATGGTACTTCTGGCGCATTGCGCCAGGCTGGCGCAATTTGCGCCAGGCTGGCGCTTCTGACGCTTTGCGCCAGGCTGGCGCTTCCTTCTAGTTCTTTTAAGGTTATGTGCCAGAACATCTGTGCCCTTATGGTACCCGACATCCTTCACGTGTTAATTCCGTTCTTAGTAGGAAAAAACTTTTATATACGTAGTATAGTCCATTCAGGGAAACAACTTCTGCCACTAAGAGAATGTTTCCCATCCGACTCACCCATCTTCTCTTGAGCAATATCCGATTCTAAAAAGGTTGTGTGCGTTTCTCGAAAGGATGAGAGAATTATATTATTTCGTGCTCTGCCGTATTAGACTCCTTTATAATACTGTCACATGTGTAAACAGCATTAATCTAGGAAACCTTTGTAAGGATACTAGGAATTCTGTAGTTAACCTCGGTATGCGCATAAGACTTGACCATACCGTAGTCTAAAGTGAATTCTCTTCTACTACATTCATCTTCTCACTAAGCATTACTCTAATAAGCCATGCTTTCGTAAGCATGAGAGCATCATATAATATAGAGTTCCGCTGCGTTAGAATCCTTTAATAATGTTACCTACGGTAAACAGCATTGAAAGGTTGTAATATCTTTCTTATTGAAAGCTTCTTAGCAAAAGGCAGACAATATTTTATTTATGTTTGCTTAACTATCCCCTCAATCCGAGGCTAAAACCGCGATTGTAGGGGAGAGACACGGTTAGTTATTCCATCCCGCAGGAGAGAGACATGTAACCAAACACTCATGACCGACACCTACATGTTACTGCGTTGGTCTCTATTACTCCTCTAAAGGCGCGATAGCAGTCTCCGTTAGCCGTCTGGCCTTACTCTTCCAGAGTTGCCAGCTACTCCATTAATAAAGGAATCTTATAAAATTATCGAACTTCAAGAAGTTCTTATTAATGCATATTTAAGCGAAACAAGACTTCGATAAATCTAGAAGCTAAGTAGGTGTTGTCTTAACAATCCCTTTAAGCGTAGTCCTTCCTAGGAAATTCCTGGAAGGATACTGATAATTGAGTTGCTCTACAAAGAAGTAACTACGGTATGTGTGATTTGCCGTATCGTATTCTCATACAGCAGATACTCAACTACCTTCTTTCCCTGCCGAGGCAGATAAAGGAAAAATTTTACTGTCTTCGTTCTTTTCGTTAATAGAATGATAGAAAGAGTATATATATCTCCTTAAGGAAGGAAGTTAATCCAGGAACTCTTTAAATCTTCGTGATTTCCTCATAAATCGCGGAAGAGACAGAATTCCTGTTCGTCTGTAGGGTTTACGGAAGGAAGTAGATATTTCCTATCCGCCAAACGTCGATGAGATTCTTATAAGAAAAACTCCCAAAGCGCTTGCCTCTTCATAACGAGGGGAGAGCATGAATGAAGGAGTGTGTCCGCATTACTCAAAGAGGAGCCTCGCGACTGACCTCTCTCTCTTAAGAAGATTTGGAATATTCTGGCGCCTGGCTCCTTGCGCCTAGCGCCTGGATAGTTCCGCGCGCCTGGAATGTTCCGCACGCTAGAAAGGAGACTCGCTCCTGGAACGTTCGCTTGTGTGGAAGGTCCCGTGCGCCCTGATAGTTCCGAGCGCCTACTAGACCCCTTTTAGAAAGAGCCTCTTCCCGGAAACGTTCAATGGAAGGATCGTTCTGATTGCCACTGTACTATAAGGCTCCTTGCTCTAGCCGTCTGTTTTTCTGTTGCAATTTGCGCCAGGCTGGCGCTTCGTCTCTTTGAAGGCGCCTTGCGCCAAGAAAAAATTTTCTAGAACGCGGCTCGCGCTCAGTTGCTAGAACGCGGCTCGCGTTTGGTTGTAGGAACGCGGCTCGCGCTAGTCTGTTTTCTGGAACGTGGCTCACGCTAGCTTGCTGGAACGCGGCTTCCTAAGTTCCTGGCTGGCTCTTGCTCAGTGTTCTCTTAGTTTTCAGAGAACGCGCTAGATCATCAAAACATATACATTCTTCGTCTTTTCGGATGTAAGATGAAGAGACGCACTTTTTAAGGATGCCTTTTCAATGGCTATCCTGGGCAGTCTGGGACGCTCTACAGAACCTGCCGAGGGGACGCCTGACCGGTGGGATTCTCTGAAACCCCCTTACGGCTTTCGACATTCCTTCTCACCCCTGGGCTTGGGAGCTTGAAAGAGGTCTAGGCCTGGGAGCGAGGACAGAGCCGATCAGACGCACCTCCACTGCAATGGGGAACACTAGTAATCACTTCTACCTTTCAATAGCTCGCATTTTGAGCACAATCCTTGTCTTCAAAATTGCAATTATGAAATTTGAAGTTTCTGCGAAGTAGAAGGTGATGAGGATGCAACATACTAGTACTGTTAATACTCTAATTGCCGTTAGTACGAGTTTCTAAAAACTTTTAAAAGAAACGTATCTAGTTACATGCTTTACTGACTCCCTAAGTAGGAAGTCAGTATATTTCCTCAATCAATTCTAACACTTATTACACATATTAATGAATAAATATTAATATTTCCCTTTCTTGCAAACTATGAGTGTCTACCGAAAATTTCGGTAGTTACACGTCATATATTCTTCGAAATTTTCGAAGCCAAATTCATTAAAAAGTAATAAAAGAGTATGCCGAACCAAAGACCCAGTACCTTCCCTGCAAAAGACAGTCCAGAAGATCGATGGCGATGAAAAACGAAAATCAAGTCAGGAGGTAGCAACAACATATGTTGACACTACCGCGACAGAGAAAATCTGGTTCTAGAACGGGAACGGTTCCTATTCCTGCCACCCAGCGGCAGGGGGGTAGATCACCTGACCTACCTGCAGCGTGTGCCGCGAAATTCGAATTTCTGTCGGACGTCAGAGACATAAGCTAAGTATATATCTGCCGGGGAAGTTGCATGTACAAAAATGCAATTTTCGACAAATTGTCATTTGTTCCGATACGTAATACAAAACCCTCGGTCCTTTAACAATAGGAAGACTCACTTCTTGGTGGAGGAATCTGAGTCTTTTTTGGTGAACAGAACTGTTGTTCGTCCAACCCGCCCTGGAGTGCCTCCCGGTCGTAAGAGCAAGGGAGGGATCCAAACCTCTGTTCCGATTGATCGGGGTGTGCACCGCAGGATCCAATGTCAGACCTCTGGCCAAGTACTAAGAGAGAGGCAAGCGTATCTCTTCGTACCAGCAAGCAAGAAAACTGTTCCTGTTTGCAAGAGACAATCATAAAATGATGGGTTTGTCTCAATTTGGCATCCACTTCCTCCCCCTTTGTTGAGGAAGTGGTGGATATTTACTCCTATCCCTACTGAAAGGGATAGGATGGTGCTCTATTGAGTAGCTCACCTGCATCTCCGTCCTTACCCAGCAGGGTGACGACCGTGTCCCTCTACCCACCCAAAGGTAGAGGGTAAGAAAAGATGGGAAGAGGAGCCAGTCACATCTCATTCCTCATCCTTATCTTACGGTCACACAGGACTCGATGCTGTTCAGCCTGCGAGGGTCCTGGGTTAACTACACAACGTGTTGAGCAACCACCACGGTTCCCAAGGAAAAAGATCCAAGGAACTGTGGGCAATATCCTGAAGGTAGAAGGAGGTGCTGCGGTCCGGTTGGACCAGGCGCCTGCCTTCATTACTGCGGCCACGGAGAAGTTCTTGCGGAACCGAGAGAATGATGAAGAGGCGTCCACAATCATCCTGGGTGTCGAGTTTCTTCAGACAGCTCCGTCGCATTTCTTCACAGGACAAGCAGCATAGCCTTCGTATCGGAGGCGGTGAAGTCCATTAGGAGGGTATTGTGAAGGACTCGAACCAATCGTCAGTTACCGAAGAGTTCTGAGTCCTTCGCTACGAAGATCGGTACGAAAATCGAGCGTCACAAATCCCCATCCCTTTGTGCTTGACTTCTCAAGAGAAGTCATGGCAGTTACCTAAGACGAAAAGAAGGGAATAGTCGTATGACCTATCCCTCTTCTCGACTTTGGTTATGTACAGTACTCATACTGACAAGCTATTAAGACGAAGTAATGATTGCTCTGGAACAACCGAACTAAGTCCACAGCATAGTTCGTAACTGACTCGGGCGCTCTGACAGCTGCCGACTGACTGGTTCGGAATCAGTAGAGGCAAGTTGTCCCAAGCATCCGGGTAAGTCACGTGCACCTTCGCCCTTTAAAGAGTATGCTGAGAGACCAAACAAATAAAATATTTGTTTGTTAGTCACCGATGCCGGACGGCGCGGCGATGATTCTCTTAATGCATAAGCTCAAAAGGCGAAAGTCAATTGCCTTCAAAAGACCGAGGTCCCTGATGGCAAGAAAATCTCATAGACGTTGAATCTCAGCTTAAGGAGAAACAACACTACTGTGACGTTGAAGACGAAGGTAGGCAATGAATGCAACCTACGTCTTCCAGTTTGAATCGAGAGAAGGAATCTCAAGATTCTAACTGTAACGTTACAAATACTGAAAACGCTAAACCGCCATTTCATTGCTGTCCGTTTGTTGCAATGAAAGCGGGGCGTTCTTCAGTAATGAAACACAGGGGAGAGCCGCTTGAAGAACTGCTTCTCATGGGCTGAACGTTTGGAAGTAGAGCTGGCAGGTGTGGGAGTAGGCGATGTCTTTCAATACATCTGCTAATCCGGGGTGAACAATGAACAATTGTACACCTCCGAATACAAGATATTTGAGGACAAACTCAGATTCCGCAAAATCATTCGCATTATCGGGATACGATGCAGCAAGAGACTATTACAGAATTCTTTTACCGTGCGGTAAACAGAAAAGATGAGAGTCGAATAGATATCTCTGTTTAAAATTCTCGCAATACCGAAGACGATGAATACTAGCGTCTCTCAGCAGTAGATGGTCATTCATGTATGCGAGAATCCCCGTTAATCAGAGACTTAAGTCCGTGATTGTTGGGCAGAGATACGCGGTTGTTATTCAATCAAAGCAGGTGAGAAAGACATAAACAACCGTCTAATCTCAAAGCGGCAGCTGATACTGAAATGCCTCGGGCAATTCAATACGCAGTAGCTGTCGCTGACTCGTCATCCTGAGTTGCCAAGTAATCCTTTCCACGAAGGAATGCGTTCGGCTAGAACCACCGAGCATAAAAAGATATGCTCGAGCAATTATATTTAAGCGAAACGAATTTCGGTAAATATAAAAGCTTAAATGGTGTTGTTGTGACAACACCATAAGTATATAAAAATTGAAACTGGAAACTCCTGGGAGGTTGCAGGCAACCCGGGTTGCAGTTCAATTAGAATACTTTTCGTCTAAGTCGCAATCCGTAGAATAACCAGGATATGCGCCTACCCCTCGGACCATTCAACTGCTTAGCAGAATCATGTCGCGAGGTTAATATACGTAGTATATTTGTAGGATTCTGACAACGATCTCCATCCTAAATTCTTTCCTTCAGAAAACAAAATAAGGATTGGAGATCGACCACCTTCGTTCTCTATTAAAGAGAGTGAAGGAGGAAAGTCTTCCTCGAAGGAAAGCTTCAATGGTGAACAGAAATACTAGACGATAGTTCCAGCCAAACTGGATATTCCCGTCCGTTCTTCTCTATTCCAGGTTGGTCGCCCTACTGTGAGATAGTCTTCTTTCAGCAGCAGTCTTCTTCCTAATGCTAGAAATTCCAGGAATTCGCATAGCGAGGTTCCCGATTATCGTGTAACATATCGGGGGATTCTCGTCTCGCTCACTTTGGACTGTGGTCTCGCCTAAGTGTTTGGAGATCGTAAGAAACTCTAAAACACCTGAATGCGCTAGAAATTCCGTAGAATTCTAAGCATCTGGCGCAAACCCCCACCGAATTCGTCAAACGATATCGGCTGGTGGTCCTCTCGATTCCCGTAGAAATCGAGAATGGGGCAGGATCCCTCCTCAACGACCGGGGCTTACGTCAGGTAGGAACCGAAGGTCCCCCCTGGTTTAGCGCAGTCCCCACGTGGTATCCTACAGAGAAATCTCTGTAGGATCCTTCCCCTTTCCCTCGTAGCCGTAAGGAGAGAGGGAATGGGGGAGGAATTGGATACTCGCTCGCCTTCCCAGTGGAAACTAGCAGTTGGAGAAGAGTAGGAGCAGCCATCGCCTTGCGGCGATGGGCCTCTCAGAGTCTGGGAAAACTATCGTCAGGAGAAACGTTTTCCCCGAGGAGGGTTACGAACTCTCACTGAGGTAAGGGTCTGCCGCCACTGTGAACGTCGTCTGGGTGGGGCTGATCGACACCTGACAGGAGAGCCGATACCGTCCTCCGACTCATTCCAGTCCTCGTCGAGGTCGAAACCTCTCAGGAGGACCGAAGAGTATTTAAATACGGTGTCCGAAGACACGTAGAAACGCCGCTGTCGCAGTAGAGGAGGTGGAAGTAGCTTGATCGACCGGCCAGAACTGAGAGAGCCTTCTTGTCCGGAAACGAGAGACTATGGTTCAAGACAGAATCGGCAAGCTCCGATCGCGGCATACCCACCGTCGGTTTTGGGTTCTCTCTCGGGCCCCAAAACGACTCGAGCAGAGACATGGGCTCTGCTGGTGGGAGCGGCGATCCTTCCCCCCGGTCGTTGTGCTGACGAATCAGTGCAATAACCTGGTAAAGTTACTCTGAATCTCGGAAGTTACAGCGTCTTGAGGAGTAGGACCGTCCAGTCCCTCCAACAAGAGCAGCTCCCAGGACCCTCCTCCTTCAGAAGAAGGACCAGCAACAGATCCCTGACGGTTGCCTCCAATCACTTGCGCGTACGTCCTGGTTGGTCCTAAGACCAACCTGGCACGTTGCGGGCGTCGTGACGGGATCGTGAGCGGCGCATCTCTCACGATCACTCCTATATACCTCGCTCTTCCTGGCGTATGCCGAGGAAGTTGAAGGTATCGGAGAGACAGAACTGACGCTACCCCCTCTCCCCCTGACGGTCGCCTCCAATCACTTGCGCGTACGTCCTGGTTGGTCCTAAGACCATACGTGGCACGTGCGGCGTCGTGACGGGATCGTGAGCGGCGCACCTCTCACGATCACTCCTAGCTACCTCGCTCTTCCCGGTGTAGCCCGAGGAAGTTGAAGGTAGTGGAGAGACAGACCTGACGCTCCCCCCCGCTCGCTGGCAGGACCAGCGTACGTGGGGGGCTGCAGCCGATCACCAACCCGCGGTGGGGATCGATCTGCAGGCCTGGCCGTGCCGCTCACCTGTTGCGAGCGGCTCGACTGAGCACGTCGACCCCGGTCCCGTGCGTCAGACGAGCTGCTGCTGGTCACCGTATTCGCCCGGTCCTGTGGGAGCGGCGGTCAGGTGACCTGCAGAGCTCGCTTTCCGCCGTGAGACCGTGAGCGTCCTCGCGCACGTCAAACCGCTGGTACCAGCCGAGGCTGGTACCGTCGGTCGAGGGGACCTGGGGGACCTCTTCCCAGCCTTAAACCGTGGCCGGTCAGAGACCGTCACGTCCACCCGAGGTACCGGCTGGTCGCTGCGAGAGCGGCCGCTGGCCTGCGAGAGTCACCTGAGCGGCTCTCGACAGTCTTCTGCTCCGTGCCTCGGTCACTGACGCTGAGCGAACTCAGGCGTCTTAACTTTGGCTGCACGGTCACCCGAAAGGAGATCGTACACTCGGAACTTCTCGCGGACGAGAGAAACCTGAGCCGGGTACCTGGCTTAGCAGCAGAGCTGCCAAGACCAGGCGAGGGTGTAACCAGCGGTAGCCAGCACACCCTTGGTCCCCGTCTCTTCTTCTTCTCAGAAGGGGGAGACGGGCCCCGTTGCCCGAAGGAACAGGAGGACCAGCAGAAGAACCCCCCCGTCACACCGGAATGTGACGAGCCCTTCGAAGTTCCCGAAGGAGTCTTCTTAGGGGAATAACAAAAACCCGTTTACCAGCTGGTCGCTGCGAGAGCGGACCGCTTGGCCTGGCTGAGAGTCACCTGAGCGGTTCTCGCCAGCCTTCTGCTCCGTGCCTTGGTCTTGGCGCCGAGCGAACTCTGGCGCCGAAACTTTGGCTGCACGGTCTCCCGAGGGAGAGCGTACACTCGGGATCTCCCGCGAACGAGAGACCGAGCCGGAACCTGGCGTAGCGGCATCGCCGCTAGCACCAGGCGAGGAAAGTACCAGAGCTAACCGATACTCCTCTTGGTCCCCGTCTATCTCTTCCATACGGAAGGGGAGACGGGCCCCGCTCCCGAAGGAGCAGGCAGGACCAGCAGAAGGACCCCCCGTCCCACCGAGGTGGGACGGGCCCCTTAGAAGTTCCCGAAGGAGACTTCTTAGGGGTGGGGGGGGAGGCAGCCTTCTTCTTCTTCGGCTTATGGGGCCTTAGAAGTCGAAGGGGGGAAGAGGCAGCAACAGAACGAAGACGAAGATGACACCTTCCTCTTCATTCGTCAGCTCACGCAGGACAGTCGTCAGGTCCTCCATCCAGGCCGGAGTCGGGCCTATTGCCGAAGCAACACGCACCCCGACTGCACCTGTCCGGAAGGACCTGGGACTGGGGAAGACACACCATGGGCAGGACCAGCATGGACAGCGCAGGAACCAGGCAGCGACAGGAAACAAGCAACCAGCTCAGGAGCGGCAGGAACAGCGGCAGCGTAAACACAGAAGGGACAGCCAAGCCAGTAGCGGGAACCACATCAGCGACAGGTTACGGCAGGCCCAGCCATCGCCTCGTAGAATCATCGGGCAGCCAGCGTGGTACTGGGCGGCCGGTCCAGGGGCGAGCTGCTGGAACAGCGGAAGTCTGGGGCAGGCAACACGAAGAAAACACAGGCGGCGGCGGCATACCCCTCCTCGGTACGGCGGCGACCGGCCCTAGAAGCGGCAGACGGCGTCACCGACACAGCATGGGGAGTGTTAGACCAGCGGGGGGAAGCAGCATAAGCGGCCGTGAAGGTTGTAGTGGAGACCACTCCAAGGTCACCGCCCCAGACCTCGCTAGACTTTGCAGCAGATCGTGGATGCTAGGCACGCCTGCAGCCGCAGTGGTCATACCTGTCCAAGGTAAGTCCTCCCCCCGGATGTAGCACCTGCGGTAGCACAAAACAGATTAGTAAGAGGGGTTCCCTCACGCACGGGGGGGAGACATGCCCCACCCCGAACGGAAGGAAGACCCAAAAACAAAATACGAGGAAGCTGAGCGGGGGGCAGGAAGAAGACGAAGAATCGGATACCAATGGGAGTCGCGGGGAGAGCTTTCCGACGACTTCCTGGCAGACCTTCGCTTTCCCCTACCCCCGCACAGCAGTGAAAAGTAATATGAAAATGAAACAGAATACTGCACTTGCGATTCACTTCATAGAACTTAAAGAGGGAAAATCAATTCGGTAAGAGCGGAAACTTGATCCATAATAATATGATGCTATCATAAATATATATGAAAATGACATTGTTATGATACAATAAAGTTTCATACATACTTACCTGGCAGATATATACATAGCTATCGACTCCGTCGTTCCCGACAGAATTTCAAATTTCGCGGCACTCGCTACAGGTTAGGTCAGGTGATCTACCGCCCTGCTCTGGGTGGCAGGGCTAGGAACTATTGTTCCCGTTTTCTAATCATAATCTCTCTTCCACCTGTTTCTCCTGCGGGGAGGCTGGGTGGGTCTTCAATTGTATATATCTGCAGGTAAGTATGTATGAAACTTTATTGTATCATAAACAATGTCATTTTCATACATTTCAACTTACCTGTCAGATATATACATAGCTGATTGACACTTTGGTGGAGGGCAAGAGACAGCTAACTAACTGACTAGACAGTAAATCAAAAAAACATATGTAGGTAGGTATAAATAAACCTTAGTTCCTACCTTCCTTAGATGGAAGACTTCGTGGCTACCGCCTAGGAGTCTGCTTCATCTCAAGAACCTTAGCGAGATAGTGATCTGTGGCCAAGAATTCTTGTGGATCTGTCGATGGGGTCTCTTCCACTTACTCGACAGAATCCTAAATGGCGTTTGTCAATGGGAGTCACATCCGCTTATATGAACAACACGCACTAATTTAGGTAAGGCAGCCACAACCAATCCCGATCACCCGATCCTAACCCGTGTTAGTTCTAAGATTGCCTAGAGTTATCCCCAAACTCTTTGCAAACAACCACAAACTCGAAAATCATACATACAAAAAATAACAAATTTTTGTGTACCCTCTAATAGTCAGATGTCCCTCGATCTTCAAATAAAGAGAGGTGCAGGCCGCCTGTGCGACAACTGACACTCCCATCAACCGAACAAAACCCGACGAGAACACATCCGACAAGAGGGTACGTACCTAATTTAAGGATTGGTGCTTTCTCCTTTACCCAGAACCGTCTGTGCTGCCACACAAAACGGACCTAACGAAAAGCAATTTATCATACGTAACGCGTACGTCTTTTAAATAATGGGATGCAAACACAGAGTTGCATCTCCAATAAGTTGTATCCAAAATGTTCTTAGTGACCTATTTCTTTGGAACGCCACGAGGTTGCGATTGCGCTAACTTCGTGGGTCCCACTCTTAGAAGATTCAAAACGAATCATCTGGACACTTCTTATGAGCTTCTGTGATAACACTTCTCACAAAGAAGGCTAATGCGTTCTTAGACATTGCTCTCTTGGGGTCTTTCACTGAGCACCAAAGACTTTTCTGCGAACCTCCAATTGCTTCTTCCTGTTCCAGATAAACTTTAGAGCTCTAACTGGGCACAGGGATCTTTCTGCCTCTCTGCCCACCAAGCTAGAAAGTCCTTTAACTTCGAAACTCCTGGGCCAGGGATTCGAAGGGTTTTCATTTTTGGCCAGAAAAAAGGGACTGAAATGAACAAATTGCTGAGTCTCCTTTAAAGCCAACTCTTGATTCAAGGGCGTGCAGAACTCACTGATTCTTTTTGGGAGCCAAGTTGCAAGAGACATCAGAAACAAACCACCTTTCTCGTGATATTACGGAACGAAGCCGTGTGAAGTGGTTCGAATTCATTCTGATGAAAGAAATTTAAGAACCACATCTAAGTTCCAGCTTGGAACCTTAGTTCGCGTGATTTAGATGTTTCGAATGAACGAATGAGGTCGTGCAAATCCTTGTCATTCGTTAGATCTAATCCTCTGTTTTCTAAAGACTGCTGAGAGCATACTCCTGTACCCCTTAATAGTTGGTACCGAGAGTGCGACTCTTGTCTAAGAAACAGAAGGAAATCTGCAATTTCGGTCACCAGAGGTACTGGAGAGGACAGCTTCTTCGACCTACACCAGTTTCTGAAAACTTCCCACTTCGATTGGTACACTCGTCTCGTAGATGATCTGCGGGCTCTAGCAATTGCATTTGCTGCCTGGCGAGAAAACCCTCTCGTCTGACGAGTCTTTCGATAGTCGAAAGGCAGTCAGAGCAAGAGCGGGTAGATTTTGATGGTACCTCTCGAAGTGGGGTTGTTTGAGCAGATCTATTCTGTTTGGAAGAGATCTGGGAAGTCCACTGTCCATCCATCACCTCTGTGAACCGATTTGAGCTGGCCAATACGGAGCGATCAGAGTCATCTTGGTTCCTTCGGATGCCACGAATTTTCTGACTACTTCCCCCAGAATCTTGAACGGGGGAAAAGGAAACGCGTAACGTCTATTCCTGACCAGTCCAGGAGAAAGGCGTCTGTTGCATAAGCTCGGGGATCCTCCACCAGGGCACAAAATGTATCTATCCTTTTGGAGAGGAATGTGGCGAAAAGATCTATTTGAGGCTTCCCCCAAAGGCGCCACAGGCTCTGACAGACTTCTGAGTGGAGTGTCCCATTCTGTGGGAAGGACCTGAATCTCCTGCTCAGGTCTGTCCGCTCTCACATTCTCTCCCCTTGAACAAACCTTGTTAGAAGAATTACCTTCCTTTGATTCGCCCAAATCAGTAGATCCCGTGCCAGCTCGTACAGAGCAAAAGAGTGCTCCCTCCTTGCTTCTTGACATAAGCCAGAGCTGTCGTATTGTCCGAATTTATCTGCACGACTTTGCCTCTGACTAAGTGTTCGAAGCTTTTTAGCGCCAGGTGTATTGCTAAAAGCTCTTGCAATTTATGTGCCATGAACACCTGCTCTGCCGACCAGGTGCCTGACACTTCTCTGGGTCCCAATGTTGCACCCCAGCCCGCCTCCGAGGCGTCTGAAAACAATGTCAGCTTGGGTTCCGTACCTGCAGGGACACTCCTTTGTTTTCCTTTAGTGGAAGCAACCACCACTTCAAATGGTGTTTTATTTCTTCCGATATTGGAAAACGTATCCGATAGCTGACCTGTCTTCCAACTCCAACTTCTTCTTAGGAGAAGAACTGAAGCGGTCGAAGATGTAATCTCCCTAGGAGAAAGAACTGTTCGAGCGAGGAAAGGGTTCCCAGAAGGCTCAGCCATTCCCTCGCCGAAGTGCGCTCTTTCCCTAGAAAGTTCGATACTGTGGCACAGCCTTTCTTTAGTCTCTCTGCGATGGAAAAGCTCGAAAACCCCGAGAATCCATCTGAATCCCCAGATAACACGTTCTGGCTGGGGATCATCTGAGACTTCTCGAGGTTCACGATCAGTCCCAAAGACTTGTCAAACTCCAGTGTTATTAACAGGTCCTCCACACTGCTTTTGAGACCTGGCTCTGATGAGCCAGTCGTCCAGGTACATTGAGACATTTATCCCTTTCAAGTGTAGGGTGTCTCGCTACATTTTTCATCACGTCTGTGAAGACTTGAGGAGCCGTGGACAGGCCGAAACACAGGGCCCTGAACTGATAATTTCTGCCTTCGAACATAATCGAAGGTACTTCCTCGACGAATGGTGGATCGGGATGTGGAAGTATGCGTCTTGAAGGTCTATGGACACCATCCAATCCCCTTGCCGTAGTGCTGCAAGGACTGAGGCAGACGTTTCCATGCTGAACTTCTGTTGTTCGACAAATTTGTTCAGCGCACTTACGTCCAGTACCGGTCTCCATCCTCCCGAGGCTTTTGTTACAAGAAACAAGCGGTTGTAAAACCCCGGGGAGTTGCAATCCAGTACAAGTTCTATTGCTCTTTTCTCCCACATCTGTTCCACCATTTGACGAAGAGTGTCCGTCATCATCTGGTCCCTGTATCTGGCGGACAATTCCCTCGGAGATGTTGTCAAGGGAGGAATGTCCTTGAATGGGATGCGATACCCCTTCTTGATAATCGACATCGTCCAAGTGTTGGCTCCTAAGTCTTCCCAGGCTTTCGCAAAATACTGTAGCCTGGCTCCTACGGTGTCTGGAGGACAGAACTCTCATTTCCCTTTCTTAAAAGCACGGAAGGAAGACCTGCCCCTCTTATCATTCGACTTCCTTCTGGCGATCGGTCTAGTTGGAAGACCTCTCGAAAGGGCTGTTTCTGACCGGGAGAGCCACTTTCTTCTCTTCACTAGCCACAGGCCTACTCTTCCTTGATGATTGTCTAAGGAGATCCTGGGTGGGTGCCTTTTCCGTCAGAGAATGCGCGATGTCCTTCACAACTGCGATGGAAAAAGTCAGTTCAGAGAGAGGGCGCAAACAATAAGGCGGCTCTCTGCGAATGCGAGACGGCCTTTGTGAGAAAGCACTGTGCACCGCTCTTTTCTTTAACACTCCTGCACCATATAGCGAGCATACCTCAGCTGATCCATCCTGAACAGCCTTATCAATGCAGCTAGGATACAATTCAGGGTTTCTGGTCGAGTTGTTCATTTTCTTGAGATTTCTTGGCCAGAACCCCAAGGGACCAATCTAAGAAGTTAAAACTTCTAGGGTGCGAAATAGACTCTTGATGAGGTGGTCCGTTTCCGAAAGCCCCCAGTAACCTTTGCTGCATTCAAGGCGTGCCTTCTAGACGAATCACCAAACTCGAGAAATCTGATTCGGCTGAAACGGACAGAGACAATCCTATATCCTCTCCCGTTTCGTACCAAATTCCTCTCCTTCCTGTAAGTTTGACGGGAGGCATACAAAAGACCGTCCTTCCTAACTCCTTCTTCTTCTTGAACCAGGAGTCAAGAGATTGTAGCGCTCTCCTCATAGAAATGGCAGGCTTCATTTTAAGGAAAGAGGAAGACTTGAGTGTTTTCGTGCTCGAAAACTGCGAACGTGAGAAGGGGAGCAGCTGGTGTCAAAGAGTCTCCATATCCTCCAACAGAAGGGACGAAAGGACTTTATAATTAGAAGATCCTTCCTTCATTTCATCCTCCGATGCATCTTCTGGGTTAAGAGGCTCGGAAGGAGAAGGCTCTCCTTTCTACTGACTCTCTCTACTCTCTTCCGAGTGTCAGGTTCATACGAGGAATGCGGCTGGTGTACAGCAGAGTATCTCGCCTGGGAGGAGTAGCGTGCTTGGGATCCTCCTGGCGCCTGGCAGGCGCAAAGCGCCTCGAATACTCCTGGCTTTCAGCAGGCGCCTGGCGTCTGGCAGGCGCATTTTCATCAGGCGCCTGGCGCCTGGCAGGCGCATTTTCATCAGGCGCCTGGCGCCTGGCAGGCGCAAAGCGCCTCGAATACTCCTGGCTTTCAGCAGGCGCCTGGCGCCTCGTAGGCGCATTGTGTTCATAACACTCCTGGCGAGTGGTAGGAGTATTAAGTTCCGCATATTCCTGGCGCCTGGGAGGAGTATAAGCTTCGTAAAACTCCTGGCGCCTGGGAGGAGTATGGCCTTTATTAGGCGCATTTTCTGGCTCGTTACGCCTACTCGGAGTTTGGCTTCTGGTTGGCGCCCTACTCTTGACAGGAGTAGCTTCCTTTCCTACTTCTCGCCTGCCTAGCGCACCGCCCCCCCCAGAGATGGCCGCCTGTGCGACAACTCCCCTGAAGGATGCGTCGCGCCTGGCAGGAGATAGTTCTTTAGATCTTTTAATAGGAAGCCTATCATCCTTCTTACGAGTAGGCTCCTTATAACGAGTCCTGCTAGCAAGGCTAATTGCTCTTGCAAATTCTTCAAAATTTTCCTGGTTGGGGGGAGGAATCTTCCGAATCAGGAGAGGGAGATCTGTAAGGCGCTCTAGTCCCAGAGTCTGACTGTATTCTCGCCCTCTTTACTACCGAAGGAGCTCCTCCTTCCGAGAAGCGCTCGGGACTCGAATTGATCTCATGTTCAGCAGCGCCTGGCGCCTGGCAGGTTCTTGCATACTCCTCTCTTAAAGGACGGGAAAGATTCGACTCCTTCCACCCTCTTCTCGGAGAAGGCGAACTCGACGACGAAAGCACTCTCGGAGGACCCTCTATAGCGGTCTTTAGCATCGATACGATCGATTCTGCCGAAGGGACGCCTGATCGTTGGGGATTCTCCACAACCCCCGTACGGCTTTCGACTTTCCTTCTCCTCCGGGCCAGGGAGCTTGGAAGAGGTCTAGGCCTGGAGCGTCGCAGAGACGACCAGACGCCCCACCCCCCTCCACTACACTGGGGACACTAATATCACTGCCAACATTCACTTTCCTTACCTTCCAATGCCGCGACCTTTTCCTGCATTTTTCTGAAGGAAGCTCTAAGTTCTGCTATTTCCGAAGCCGAACTAGAGGGATTAGCCATTTGTGAACGGGCTGAAACAGAATGGTCATTATCATCATAGGAAGAAGCTACAGAGCTAGAAAGTAAAAATCATGAGAGGCAGACCTTCTATGGGTTTTCTTCCTCTCTCTATCTCTCTCTAACTTCTCAAGTAAGAAGTTAGATTCTTCCACTCTTGTGCACTCAGATTCTCACATCATTACACGTATTCTCAATTGAACATTCAACCATTCTACACCTTCTACAACTAGTTGAGGATCTACCGAAGCTTTCGGAATCCTCACCTTACAGCCCTCATTCACACACACTCTGAAACTAACACTAGAATCAGACATATTCACAAAATCCAAAAACCAAGTCCAAAAAACAGTCCACGATAGCGAATGCCAAAACAACGATCCAAGTACGTCACCAAATATCAGCGCGAGATGATCAAAAGCTTTGCGAAAAACGAATTCTAGTCAGGAGGAAGTAACAACAATGTGATACAGCCGGCGACAGAGAGATTATGATTAGAAAACGGGAATAGTTCCTAGCCCTGCCACCCAGAGCAGGGCGTAGATCACCTGACCTACCTGTAGCGAGTGCCGCGAAATTTGAAATTCTGTCGGGAACGACGGAGTCGATAGCTATGTATATATCTGACAGGTAAGTTGAATGTATGAAAATGAACAATACTGCACTTGCTATTTTCACTTTCACAGCAATAAATCGTAAGGATTAATTCCCGGGTAAGAGCGGAAATTGATCCAAAATTAAATTTGATGCAATTAATAAATGAAAATGAAAAGAAAACTGCATTGCGAATCCACTTTCATTGCATTCTATTCATACAAAACAAAAGAGGCTCTTGCCGAGCGCAATCAAGCTCTCGGCAACGAACGCACAGGGCAAAAAATATAATGAAAAAGAGTACTTACATCTTTCAATTACACACTTTCGCCCAAAATACATGACTCGGCACGAGTTCGCCCGCCCTCGGCACCGAGACATAATTCAAGGTTCAATTCATGAAAGAGCGGAAATCGCCGTCTCTACGGCGATAGCTCCATGTTGATTCATAATTAAGTAATGAAATGAAAACAGTGTACTTACAGTTTCATTTCAAGTCAAACCAACCATTAGTAGAAAACACAATATAAACAAAGCATACGACGATGAAGCGGGCAGAGCAGGATGACGACGTCCTTCACACCGCGGCCGAAAGCAAAAGTGATTCTTCACCTCTCTGGGCGCGCGGAGCGCGCGCACGATCGGACAAGCAGTTAACTACCGTTCTCCCCTTGTTCGAAGCTTACGACCGTCCCAGCTGCCGCTAGTTACCTTCCTATTGTTAAAGGACCGAGGGTTTGTATTACGTATCGGAACAAATGCAATTTTCGACAAATTGTCATTTGTTCCGATACGTAATACAAACCCTCGGTCCTTTAACAATAGGAAGACTCACTTCTTGGTGGGAGGAATCTGAGTCTTTGATGAACAGACTGGTGTTCGTCATCCCTGGAATGCCTCCTGGTCGTAAGAGCGAGTGAGGGATCCAAGCCTCTGTCCGATTGATCGGGCGGGGTGTGCACCGCAGGATCAATGGTCAGACCTCTGGGCAGAGTACTAAGAGAGAGGCAAGCTATCTCTTTGTACCAGCATTGTAAGAACTTTTTCCTTTACATGAGCAAATGTAAAGTAAAGTGGGTTTTGTCTCATGTAGGCATCCACTTTCTCCCCCTTGTTGGAGAAAGTGGTGGATATACACTCCTCATCTCTAGTTAAAGAGATGGGATGGAGCTCTGTTGAATAGCTTACCTGCATCTGACTCCCTTCCAGCAGGTAACGACCGTATCCCTCTGCCCACAGGTAGAGGTAGAGAAAGATGGTGAAGAGAAGCCAGTCATCTCTCATTCGCACATTCATTCTCCCAGTCATACCAGGAATCGATGCTGTTCTGCCTGCTCGGGTGCTGGGTAAGCTTACACAACGTGTTGAGCAGCCACCACAGGTCCCAAGGAAAAAGTATCCAAGGACTTGTGGGCAATATCCCGAAGGTAGAAGGACGTGAAGGTGGTCTGGTGGCCCAGACACCTGCCTTCAGGACCTGCGCCACGGAGAAGTTCTTACGGAAACGCTAAGGAGGGTCCGATACCTCTGACTCGTGGGCCTCTCTCGGTCGGAGCGTACGGATGTCGTCGCTACCATCAGCCTCGTACGCTCTCCTGATCACCTCACGCAGCCAGAAAAGAAAGCGTGTTCTTGGAGACTTCTTTCTTGGTAACCCCAGTGCTAACGAAGAGGCGTCGACACTCAGGCCTGAGATGTCGAGTTCTCTTCAGATAGCGCCGTACGCCCTCACAGGACAAAGCAGCATCTCATCCGCATCGTTATCGGTGAAGTCCAGAAGGGAGGGATCGTGAAAGACCTCGAACCTGTCGTCGGGGATCGACGGATTCTGAGTCTTAGCTACGAAGTTCGGGACGAAAATCGAGCGTCACAGATCCCCAGCCTCTGGTATGTTTAACATCATAAGAAAGGCCATGTAGAGGGTCTTGAAAGTCAGATCCCTGTCTGGACGACTCTCGGAGTGGCTCGAAGGGTCTTCGAGTCAAACTCCTAAGTACAGAGTCAAATCCCACGCAGGGGGCCTGAGTTCCCTGGTGGGCAAGACCTTTCGAAGCTCCTCATTAGCAAGGAGATCTCGAACGAATTCGAGATGTCCAGTCCCCTCAGTTTTAGGACGAGCGCCAGTGCTGCTCTATATCCTTTAACTGTGGGTACTGAGAGGAGCTTCTTCTCGCGAAGAAACACGGAGGAAATCCGCTACCTGCTGAAGAGTGGCTCTGAGAGGAGACAGACCCTGTCTACGACACCACCACAGAAGACGGACTTCCCCCTGGTACACAGCTGCAGAGGACTGTCGGACGTGTCCAGCCATCTCTGTTGCTGCGCTACGAGAAAAGCCTCTCGTTCGCAAGAGATGGTGATAACAGCCAGCCGTGAAGTTGAAGGGACTGGACTGCTTGGTGGTACCGTTCTACGTGTGGCTGGGCTAGAAGGTTGTGCCAAGTGGGTAGCTCTCTCGGTGCGTCCGCAAGGAAGAGAAAGCAGCAGGTCCGGATACCAAACGGCTTGCGGCCGTTTGGGAGCCACCAGGATCATTCTGAGATTGGGAGTGACCAGCGCTCGACCTGATCACTCCGAATCAGACAGGGGAGGAGGAAAGGCGTAAGCGAAGATTGTCCCAGGGGTGTTGAGAGCGTCCTCTGCAGCTGCCCATGGGTCCGGCACAGCTGAGAAGAAAACCTGAAGTTTTCTGTTGTGCCGGGTGGCGAACAGGTCTAACGACCGATCGCGTCCCCACAGGTTTGAAGAGCCTTTCCGCTACGTCTTGGTGTGAGATCATTCGGTCCCTATCACCTGATCCCGACGGCTGAGCTTGTCTGCTACTACATTCCTCTTGCCTGGAATGTAGCGTGCTGACAGCTCTATCGAGTGAGCCGTGGCCCACTCGTGCACCTGCACCGTCAACTGATGGAGCGGAATGAGACACTAGCCCCCCCCCTGCTTGTTGACATATGCCACTACTGTGGTGTTGTCGCACATCAACACCACTGAGTGTCCCACCAAGCGGTCCTGAAACTCTTGGAGAGCGTAGAACGCCGCCTTGAGTTCCAGGACATTGATGTGAAGGTGCTTTTCGTGATGGTCCCACACACCTGCAGTCAGCAACTCCTCCAGGTGTGCGCCCCCATCCCTCGGTCGATGCGTCTGAGAACAGAAGCATCTCCGGGGGGCGGGGGGGGAGTGCGTATGGGCACTCCTCTTAAGAGGTTCTTGTCGTCGAGCCACCAGGCTAGGTCCTGCTCACCTTGTCCGTGATAGCCACGGGAAAGTAAGGAGGATCCTTGGCCTGAGACCAACTCTCCCTTAGCCTCCACTGGAGAGGACCGCAGGTGAAGACGCCCGTGAGGGACTAACTTCTCGAGTGACGACAGATGGCCGATCACGACTTGCCATTGCTGTGCTGCCTGTTCCTGCCGCGACAGGAACCGCCGGCTGCCTCCCTGAATTTGCTGATACGCAAGTCTGCGGGAAAGACCTGCCCTGCTACCGTGTCTATCAGCATACCCAGGTACTTCATCTTCTGCTTGGGTTCGAGATCGGACTTCTCGTAGTTTATCACGATCCCCAGATCGCGACAAAACTTGAGGAGTCGATCTCTGTCCTGTAGCAACTGCGAGCGGGAGCTCGCCAGGGACTAGCCAATCGTCGAGATACCTCAGAAGACGTATCCCGTGCGAATGGGCCCAAGCTGACACCAGAGTGAACACTCGCGTGAACACCTGTGGGGCGGTTGAGAGACCGAAACAAAGTGCCCTGAATTGGTACACAACCCGTCCCGTCGAAGATGAAGCGGATTAGGTACTTTTGCTGGAGGACTGATGGGATGGGTATTTGAAAATACGCGTCCTTCAAGTCCACTGAAAGCATGGAAAATCGTTCCCCATGATAGAGTCGAGCACCGATCGTGCCGACTCCAATCGTGAACCAGCGTCGTGCGAACGAAGCGGTTCAGGGGAGAGAGGTTTATCACCGGACGCCACCCCCCAGCCGACCCTGCCTTCTCCACTAGGAAGAGGCGGCTGTAAAAGCCCGGTGACTGGTCCTCCACGATTTCTACAGCTCGTTTCGCCAGCATGGTCTTGATCTCCTGTCGAAGAGCGTTGTCCTTTACTGATCCCCGGACATAGGTCTGTAGGTGGACCGGATTGGAGATGAGGGGGGGCCGAGACTCGAAGGTAGTAGATATCCTCCCGAACGACGTCTACTATCCGTTCTCGGCGCCGTAGCGCTGCCAAGTCGCCCAATGGCTCGCTAGGCACCCCCCCACTTCCGGCAGCAGGTGAGGGGGAACGCCGTCCCTAGCGTTTCCCACCTCGTTTCGACTTCTTTCCAGCACCCACCCCCTCGGGGAAAGGAGGGCTGGGAGGAGGGCTGGTTGCGGCCTCCTCTAGCAGAAGTTGAAACTACAGGAGTCTTCACACGGGTTTGGACGGTGCAACCGTCTTCGCCGCCGTGGAAGCGCTAGCCAGCTCTTTGGTTTGGCCGCAGTCGCTCGAGATTGCCCAGTAACCTTCGAGACTGCCTGGTGAACTAAGCGGTCACTCTCGTCAGTGCGCCGCCTTTCCACCGCAGCGTCCACCATCTCTCCAGGGAGAGAGCTGGGGAACTCCTAAGAGGTCCATTTCGAAGCCCGAGTGCCGCCTCACGACCCGGCCCCCTTGGTCACTCGGGTAAGGACTGGCGTCCCTACGTCGAAGAACCAAGTTGGCCCACAGGTTAGCAGTCTGATGGGCGAGGTAAGAGATTGCTCTTCCTCCAGACTGGCACAGTCTCCTAAAAGAAGCGTCGTCTTCGAGAGCAGAACTCCCAGAGCCGGCCGCTACTTTGGATATTGAGGGACCACAAATCCAACCAGGAAACTGCCTGGAATGCTGCCATAGCGGTAGATTCCAGGGCAAGTGCCTCCTGCTGCGAGAACCATAGGTTCTCCGACAGGAGCTGCTGCAGGGACACACCTGGAGTCAGCCTCGCTAACTCCGGGTTAACCTGTTTCGGCAGTATCGGGTCTTCCGAAGGCACGTAGAATCGCCTCTGCCGCTGTAGAGGAGGAGAAGCAGCTTAGAAGACCGTCCGGACTTTAGCGAGTCCTCCCGTCCTGAGACGAGATTCTCCACCTGATCCAGGACCGAGTCTGCAAGCTCAGATCGCGGTAACCCCACCATCATTTTGGTTCCCTCTTGGGACCCCAAAATGATTAGAGCCGGGACGTGGGCTCTGCCGGTGGTAGCGGCGATCCTTCCGCGAGGTCATTATGCAGACGCATCAGCTTATGACCTCTGCAAAGTTCCTCTGTATCTCGGGAGTTACAGCGTCTTGTGGAGTAGGACCGTCCAGTCCCTCCAGCAAGAGCATATCCCGCGATACTCCTCCTTCAGAAGGAGGAACAGCGACAGACCCCTGACGGTCTCCTCCAACTACTTGCGCGTACGTTCTGGTCGGTCCTAAAACCGTGCCTGATCCGTACGGCGTCATAGCTGGGTCACGAGCGGCGCACCTCTCGTGATCGCTCCTCGGTACCGGTACCTCGCTCTCCTCCCGGTATAGCCCGAGGAGGTTGAAGGTACGGGAGAGGCAGACCTGACGCTCCCCCCTCGCGTCGCTGGCCGGACCAGCGTGCGTGGAGGGCTGCTGCTGATCGTCACCGCGGTGACGGTCGAGCAGCAGGCCTAGCCTTGCCGCTCGCACTGGGGCGATTGGCTCGGCTGAGAACGTCGAGACCGATCTCTAGCGTCAGGCGAGCTGCCGCTGGTCACCGTCTCCGCCCGGTCCCATCGGGAGCGGCGGACGGGTGACCTCTGCTAGGCTCTCTGTCGCGTCGAGACCGGCCAGCGTCCTCGTCGGCGCGTCAAGCCGCTGGTACCAGCCGTGGCTGGTACCGGCGGTCAGTGGGGACTCCTTCCTCGCCTCAACCCGCGGCCGGTCAGCGACCGTCACGTCAGCCCGAGCAGCCAGTTGATCGCTGCGAGAGCGTCCACTGGCCTGGCGAGAGTCGTGTGCACGACTCTCGCCAGTCTTCTGCTCCGCGCCGCTGTCTTGACGGCGAGCGAGCTCGGGCGTCAAAACTTTGGCTGGACGGTCTTCTTTGGAAGAGCGTCCACTCGGTGCTTCTCGCGAACAACGAGAAGCGGCCGAGACGGAACCTGGTTTAGCGGCAGAACCGCTAGCACCAGGTTGAGGACGCACCAGCCGAGGCTGGTGCACCTCTGGTCCCCGTCGACTTCTTCTTTGCAGAAGAAGCGACGGGCCCCGTTCCCGAAGAACAGGAGGACCAGCAGAAGAGCTCCCCAGCTCGCCTGAGCGAAGCCGGGCCCTTAGAAGATCCCGAAGGAGTCTTCTTAGGGGGGGAGGAGGCAACCTTCTTCTTCTTCGGCTGTTTAGCCTTAGAAGTCGAAGGGAAGGAGAGGCAGCAGACGACGAAGAAGACGACGAAGACGACGACGACACCTTCTTCTCTTCCTCTTCTTTTCTTCGCCAGGCTCCGCAGGACAGACGTCAGGTCTTCCATCCAGGAGGGAGCCGGGGCAGTTGCCGAAGCAACAGGGCCCGACTGCACCTGTCCGGAAAGACTGAGACTGTGACAGCACCACCAACAGCAGGAACAACAGGAACAGGTCCGGGAACAGCAGGAACGGCAGGAACATCTGAAAGTGAATGAGCAGCAGGCCCCGATCTGAAAAGGAATGAGCGGCTGGGACAGCAACAGGTACGGCAGGCACGGCAGGTACCACAGGAGAGCCAGGCGTCCTGTCGGCAGCTACCGTCATCCTCGGCACTGGCGGCAGGTCCAGGGGGGTACTCTTTGGGCAGCGGAGTCCGGGGGGGGGGTCGGCAATACAAAGAACCCAGGTGGTGTTGGCACCGTCCTCTTTGACACGGCAGAATGGGTTTTTGGATCGCAGCCGTGGGTGTCACCGACATGATATGTGGTGTATACACCAGATGCGGTGGCATCTCATATGCTGGTGTAGAGAATTGTGGTTGTTGTAGTGGTCACCGCACCATGAGTGACCACTGCCGACCCCCGCCAACCGCTGAATCAACCCCTGTATGCTCGGCACTCCCTGCAGTCCCAGCGACTCCCACACCTGTCCCAGGTCGTCCTTCGCTGATGCACACTTGCGAAGCAACAGTCGGGTTAGTTAGAGGGGTTTCCTCACGCCAATGGGGGGAGAAGAACCCCCCCCAGAGCGGACGGAAGACCCCGAGTACAACTGGACGTCCGGGTAGCGGGCGCCCTCATCCACACTCGACGATCGAGAGAGGAGAAGGACTCCGCTACCCCCCCCGCAGGGGAAGGCGCAAACCGTGGGGCTGGCCGGGGGGCAGGAAGAGGACGAAGTGTCCGTTACCAAAGGAGTCACTGGACTTTCCGATGACTTTTTGGGCGGCCTAAGTCTCTTCCTGCCCTCGTACAGCACCCACTGCGCCTCGGACCAATTCATACATATTACACAGGGCTCGTTGGCGGGAGCACTCTCGCCCGCCGACAACGAGTACAAACCTCGTGAGGATCTACATCGACAAACGATCTAAATCCCCACATCTACGCCCCTCCAGCCCGGGCACAACACACTACGGGCGACCGGGGGGCGTGGTGATATCTCCATTTCTTCTTCACTCATTGCAATGATCAACAAAGAAATGCAAAAGTACTTACAATCACTCTGATTTATACAGAAAAAGAGGGCAATACTCCAACTCAAAGCAAACGACAAGCGGGCAGAGCGATGACGAGCACGTCCTTCCCACACACGGCCGAAAGCAAAAGTGGTTTGTTTACCTCCCAGTCGCGAGGCGCGCGACGATCGGTACAAGCAGTTTAACTACCGTTCTCCCCTTGTTTCGAAGCTTAACGACCGTTTCCAGCTGCCGCTAGCTACTTCCTATTGTTAAGGAAAGGCCGAGGGTTTGTATTACGTATCGGAACAAACAACATTTTGTTGCCTATATTAGTGAAAGTATGAAACTTGTTATTCCCGGGGTTATGGTTTGAACTGAATTCATTCTTACCTTGTAATCGGCGGTTTTTATCCTTACTGCCATCACAACTGAAACTCCACAGTGCTTATTTGATTGTTATTATACACATTTTGGTCTCAGTTCACTCCACATTGCACTTTAAACCCGTTGCTGTTCCTGTTTCTAAGCGCGCGCGCATAAACACAATTACGAACAGCAGACGACGACAGACGACGAAACTGCAAAGTTTTATTTCCCTAAATTGTTTACTTTACTTATTTAGTTTAAATTTACTTTGTTATTTAAAAATTTTGATTTAATTCATGTATATTATCCCTTTTTTTGCAACCAAATTACCCCGAAAAATTACAGATATTTCTAAGTAGATAAAATCAAATGTTTCTAACGTTTTCGTACATCTGGCTGCCGAAAACCATAGAGGAATGAATACGGAAAAGTGCATAGAGGAACGACTACGTTTTTTTTTTTTTTGCTTTTTTGTTTTTTGTTTTTGCTAGCACTTTTCATTGATTTCAGTCTTTATTAGTATTTTGAATTTCTTTAATATCGTATGCCAGAAATAAATGTAACCTTTAATGTTTGCAGTTTGGAGGGTCAACACATACCGAATGGCAACAGAGAGACGAAAGAGAGAGAGAGAGAGAGAGAGAGAAAGGAAGGCGGAGGAACGAGAAGAAAAGGGATAGGGAGGCGGTGGAGGGGGGGGGGGGGGAGGGGGGGGGGGGGGAGGGGGGGGGGGGGGGGGGGGGAGAGGGTAGGTGGAGCTTTATACGCGTTCGTATCCATTTCTGCATAATGGAGTTTTTGTCTCTTGGTACAAGGACAAGTGTCGTTATTCTTTACGATTAGTGATTCACGATACCCTTATAAATTACGGCCACTGGGTGTAATGCACTATAGCAAAATCTCGTTCTGTTACGAGTGTTCGTTACAGAAATAGGTATTGCCCAAAAACGTGCTTGCACTGTCTCTGAAACCCATAGTAGACATGCTGCTTAGTTGTCAATCAAGTTTTTATAACCAAGTATTTTTTACAAGCTAGCTATTGAATAAATTTGTATTTTTCTCAGTCAAAACATATGCCCTCAATGCTAACTTTCCTCTTTTAACGACTTTCTGGTCATTGCCAATTCGGCCCCATAATTTCTTATGGTGCGAAAAACAGACAGAGGCCATGGACCGAAAACAATTGCGTCACACTACGGCGATAATCCAGCAGTAAAACATCTTCATATATCCAAAAAGTAAATAATAAGATATATATGCGCATTACGATTATAACAATTACAGTATAGCTGATAACAATCTGCATGAATAACTGGTAAACTGTTCTGCAATGACAGTTGAGTATAGCAATTATTTACAATAGGTACGAAAGTCAAGAGTCGTGACGTCATAATACAGAACTTGAAAGAACGTTCTAATTCAGAAAAATAATTACTTAAATTTGAGTCAGAGTCGAGTTACTTTTTCAATAACGAATATTTTCAAATTAATCATCATAAATATGTAAATATTGATGTTTTACTACTTATTTAAAAATTTGCCAAGAGCACGCTTCTCGTCATCTTCTACCAAACAGCTGTTTACGCCTGGCTTGTTGTTGGTGAGAAATCGTGTTTCGATTGTTGTGATAAAAGTGCTCCGCGTCTGTGGGTACAAGTGGTGTGCGGATTTATCACAGGAATGGAAAGTTTGTTGACACAAGCGACTCCGTAAACATCGAGATGGCGTCAATCTTCGAAACATTTTTAGTTGTAAGTAAAAATTTCTAAAGCGTTTTTTGGTGAGATTTCCACTGCGTGGGCGCCATTTTTCAGTACCCTCTGTTTAAATCTTAAAAATTTGCCTTAATTTCTAAACTTTGGAGAAAATACCTTTACTCGAAAGGAGAGTAGAGGTCTTCAGCTCCGTTTCTCACCAACAACAAGTCGCGACTGATGCCCATCTCGGGTGTCAGGACGCGTTATAATGTACTTTTTCGGAGGGGGTGGGGGCTAGGTGTTGATTGTAGGTGGCCTGCTTGGCCTGCTGTGATGTTCTACCCCTACATCGCGATTTAAATTTCTAATCACCAAAATATAAAAGTTTCAGACATTAGAGCTGAAGTATTCGTCAGAAATAACCGGAAATAAAGCATAAGTGCTTCATTCACACCCACAAGACCCTGAAATACCCACAGCCTACCATGACAGCTCGTAGCCTAACCTGCCGTAGGTCGTAGCCTACTTAGCCGGTAGCCTACCATTGATTAACCTAAGTTAGGCTGGCGTAGCCTGAATAATGAAGGAAAAGTGTGAATTTCCGCTCGAAAATATAAAATAAGACGACATTGTCGCGCAAATGACACAAATGAAGCAATAAATAAGTAAAGGCTAAATAACCCGGGACTTTGGACACGAGGGGGTTGGGGTGGAGAAAATAACATCTTATGCCTATATTACATTTATAAAAACCTCCCCTTTATATAAAAAGGTTTAAATACATTCCCTCCTCTCCGCTCCCACCAAATGGAAGCTTACGAGGCTATTCTTACCATTTTTTTAAACAATTTGAAAAAAAAAAAAAAAAAAAAAAAAAAGTTTCAATGTTTTGATTCACGGGTCTTGCTGCTACTGTGATGCCAAGCTAGGACACTGGGGACGCGAAGCCAGCTCCTGTTTTCCAGCGGACAAATATTCTCGAAGGATTGACAGATGGAGTAATTCCATCGAGTTGGAGGAGTTTTTTTCCTTTTTTCTTGCTCCTTGGAGAATATTTGGGAATATTATATATTTATTTCTATATTTTTGAAATCAACGTCTGATTGTGCTCAGGGAAGGGCTAGCCAATGTCCAAAGCAGACAAATATTCTCGAAGGATTGACAGATGGAGTAATTCCATCAGGTTGGAGAGATTTTTGTCTTATTTCCTGCTCCTTGGAGAATATTTAGGAATATTATATATTTATTTTAATATATTTTGATTATAATTAACGTCTGATTAGCCCCAGGGAGGAGCTAATCAACCAAGCAAAGCGGACACATATTCTCGACGGTTTGACAGATGGGAACGAATTCCAGGAGTTGGAGATTTTGTCTTATTTCCTGCTCCTTGGAAGGGGAATATTTGGGATATTATATAGTATTTATTTTGGTATATTTAGTTATAATTAACGTCTGATTGCGCTCAAGGAAGGGCTAGCCATTGATCTAAATCAGACAGACCTTCTCGAAGGATTGACAGATGGGGTAATTCCATGGAATTGGAAAAGTTAATCTCTCTTTTTTTTTCAATGAAATCTTCTGGGTATTATTGGGAATATTATATATTCATTTAGACAATTTTCCCTTGCTTTGACAGCCCTTAATTCTTGTACTGTATCTAATATGGAAGATTAGTTTAGAGGTGATCTCATGAATATTAATAGCCATATATTCCCTATTACTTGCAGTATAGGCAGTTAAAATCTGTTAATTGTAAGCGCACATTATATATATTATATTATCTTCTTCTATCTATTCATATATATCATTGTAGATTATTTCAGTCCTTACCTATGTATTGATTATACTTCAATTTCCAATGTATTATGTGGCAGTTTGATCAGCATAGCCCTAGTGAATTTTAATTACATATAGGTCTATTAAACAGAGGTGTTTGAATATGGTACTAATCTCATTTCCATGGGTAACTTCAACGTTTATTCTTTTCCTTAGAAGACCATGTAAGAGAGAGAGAGAGAGAGAGAGAGTTAGAGATCCGGAGATAGCGAGAGAGAGAGGAGAAGAGAGAGAGAGAGAGGAGAGAGAGAGAGAGAGAGGGGAGATGGGAGTGGGGCGTTTAGCTAGAGAAGAGCCACATTGACCTTTCGTTTCAAAAAGAATAAGCAGAAATGTCGATTCACTATAGCTGGTTCACTTAAGGTAGATTCTTGGATGATCCCTATGCTACGAGACGTTTGTTTGGCGCCGCTGATTGTCAGGGAGCTGCCTCCCTCCCGGTAACGCCAATCAACTGTCGCCAAAAAAATGTCTTGTAAGCATTTGGCTCATCCAAGAATCTACTTTAAGTGAACCAGCTTTTTTTTTTTTTTTCTATAGTCTGACTGATGTCACTTTCCAACAAATCTGTAAGAGTAATGTCCTCCTCCTATGAGACTATATACCTTCCTCATAGATACTAGGAGACATATAGGCCTATATATAGGATTCCTCACCTGAAAACAACGTGTTTGGATCAGGGCTGCCAGATTTCCACACTAAGGAAATCCACACTAGGTCTCAGACAGTTGCCAGTTATGCAATATATTCGACTTTATCGAACTGAGGGAATGTAAAAGTGTTTAACATGATCTTGTAAGTGCTCAAAACTTAGCATATGAATTCCCAACCAGTAGATTTTTTTTAACTGATAAATAAGGATAGACAATGACCCTTTCCGTTTTTAGCTCATATTGTTTAAACATTTAGTTAATTTATATTGTTTTTTTTTTATGAGAGGGTAAAAGAAGCAAAACTTCTCAACAACAGTCGGTACTCTTTTAATATGATAGATAAACACTGCAATGAAAAGTTATTTAATTTGACGATTGCAAAAAGTAAACATAGGTGTTTTACAACAAGTTTATATATAACATAAGGCATCTTAATCACATCATCGTAATGAAAAATAACGATAAATTTATGATGTTCAATCCGGCATTATTGCCATAAATATAATAACTAGACCTATATGTTGGGTCAACTAACACTGTTGGTTATATGCTCGCAAGTGAACTTTAAAAAATAATTATCGCTGTATTGTATCATTGCAATTACATAATTACAATAACTTTCATGAAGAATTGAAGCTGCAAATGTTGTCTTATTTTTTAGAGTAAAGTAAACTGACAACGTATCCTGGACCTTGGCTAATGTACTAAACCATTTAATATTTCATGAGGATTTAATTATCACTGCATTATACAATTTCTCACTTTTATCGTTTTTTATACTCATAATCATTCATTTATGGCAATATCAACTGACAACGAAATCGTGAGCGCTATCATCTATACTGATAAACTAGGCCTATGATTTTTGCTAAGGTCTTACGTTATACGAATTACAGTTATGAAATCATTAAAGCCCGTTCTTTTTAAAAGTTTGTCACCGTAGTTGTAGAATAACCAAACTGATTATACAGGCACATTAATCATTTTCACATGCAAAAATTGCAATGTGTATTGCAAAGCTGTAAAGTCATCGCTGAAAAATAATTTGCTACCAAATGGCAGTATACATGTTTGCATACATTTCACAAAATTTTCAAGAAAATATACCATCAAAACTAGCAAATTAAGAATACTCTCTAGTATTATGAAAAAGAATAAATGTAGATTTTGTTGAGAACCATATTGAAAATAATTTTTGATAGGTAACTGAGGTTGGTTGGCGCTAGAGCCAGCCAGTTCGTACGGTCAAGATCTAGCTTATATTCTAGGTCTTGGTTTGCACATGAATCAACGGTCAGCGTTATGCATCTGATAAACATCCAAACGCATCCACAAATTAAAAAAGATAAAATTAATTTATTTATTTTTATGGATTTGTGTGTGAGACTTATAAAATATAATAGTAAACAATTTTCATAATTTTTTATTAGATTTTAACTAGCATACGCTTGTTAAGTAAAAAGCGTGGAAATATTTACGTGTGGATTCCACACTCCACACCTATTCACAATGTGACAAGATAAGCCGTATAGTGACGTCATTTCCACACTTCGGCAGCCCTGGTTTGGATAAAAAGAATGTGTACAGAAAATTTTCGAGTATTAGGCGTCAGCATCATTGTAAGAAAATGGGTGTGTCTAGAAGATTATCCGATATGAGTTTGCGGAAGCCAGTCTTGTTTGTTAGTAAATGGTTCCTTGGCTAATTAGGCTAACTTAATTACCACCTCCTAGTACTACTATATCACTTAAATTACTCTTCCTCCTTCGCTACGCAGTTGTAATTTACGTTTAGTGACTCAAATTTCCCATGGAATTACTTTTCCACGTTACGTATTAATCCGTGTGACTTTTGTGGCTTCGGTGGATTATATACCTAAAGTCATTCACCCATGACGTCTTCCTCTGTCGTATTACAGATGTCTCATTGAAGGCAATGCGGGTATTAAGAAGAGCATTTTCTCAATTAACGTTTAGACATCAACCAGAAAGACAATGAAAGATGCATATGAGCTTCAAGTTGCTTTCAGTGCTACTTTATCCCCCTTGTTGATATCCATATCATCTTGCTGTAGAATCTATAGTAGAGCAGATCAGGTGGGTGAACCTTTTAATTCCTCCATGATAAGGATATCCTGAAATTAAATAACTAAACTTGGTGTGTTAAAGTTATTGGTTCAGACGACATTTTAAGTTAATTAACTGCAGATGTATTACGTAGTAAACCTCGTTCTTATTACGTAAAGCTGATCTAAGTAGAGGCAAATGGAAATCAATCTTATCGACCATGGAACTATAACATGGACTATAAACCTGATATCGACATTAGCCCTCCCTTCAACTTGAATTATATTCTCTTTCTTCTAGAAACTTCATCCAATTCGTCTAAAATGTAGTACAAAGTTAATGTTAAGTCTAAACATAACGGATTCCGTCTGCCTTATCAGATAAGCTCACCACAGCTGAGCAGTGCATATCAATTCTCATATGGGGATAAATGTACTAAATTTAGCAACGAGGTAATGGTTGAAATTAAATTATATCCCGTAAGGCTCATCATTTGTTTTGAACCATTCGCCCTCTTTGATGAATTTGTCTATCTGCCTATCGTAAAAAATAAACAATACGACAGCGAAGCATATAAGTCTACTTTGAAACTGTTTCGGTGGAGTCGTTAGTACTATCTTGAACGCCAAAAAATGAATGGATAAATTGACAAATGAAAAGTACGTAATCAAATGAGAGAGAGAGAGAGAGAGAGAGAGAGAGAGAGAGAGAGAGAGAGAGAGAGAGAGAGAGAGAGAGAGAGAGAGAGAGAGAGAGAGAGAGAGAGAAATGATTGCAAGGATGCATTCTATCTATTAGATAGATACGAGCGCTAGCTTCGCAGCAAATCGCAATATGGCCACCACACTTCTTCTTTCCTCTTCGTGTATGCCGTGAGACTATTGTCGTTTCGAGAAATCCCATTATTGTATGTTCAGCTCAATATATAATTTTAAACATGAGACGAATTCGATTATCTACAGATGTTTATATAGTCTCTACCACATTGAAATGACGAATATGAATTATTTTCTTGTTTATTATTTTGTTTTTTCTTCCCTAAAATTATCGTAGATGAATAGCCGATTCTTTCTGTTGATTTGCATTGTGTTTTTTTGCAATCGAATATTATTTTCAAATTAAACCATTGCAGCAAAATCCCACGAATCTTACTCCCCTACATTTTACCAGAATAGTAAACCTGGTGGTCTTGCTATTGTCAAAGTGTTAATGCAGTTTGCAACATATGCGGGTTGAAGATTCAAAGATTTTTTTATATGTTTATTTTTGACTATACGAATTACAGTTTATCAAAAGAATAATGCTTGTTTATAGAGCCATGTTATATATATATATATATATATATATATATATATATATATATATATATATATATATATATATATCCCTAGCCCTTATTGTTCGACGAAGCCGTAATATACGACCTTCTGTCCCCATCTTCGAGAATGCTAGGAAAATACCTCTCAATTTTACGTTAATTTTCTAGCCTTATAATCTCTCTCGGGGTATGGCCATATCTGATAAGATTATTCGTACCATTTTCGGACTAAGGTTGGACCAGGCTCGTTCTCTCTTTGTATGATATTAATCAACACACACACACACAACAACAGCGAACAATGGAAGTCTTTTAGGAGCAAAATGTATACAGGCCCTAGTTCTTCTTTATATCCATGTCTTATTTATTTATTTATTTATCGCACAATGCCTTTTTTTTGTTTAATCTCTGAGATTTACTGTTAAAAATCACAGCAATTCGAAAGACTAGTATCTCTCACGGTATCGTGGTACCGAGAGAGCACTTATTGAACCCTGGGACCTAATAATATGTGTTTCGTGCAGAATAATCTAGGACATTGTCACGTCATGCTCAGAAATAGCTGAGAATTTCGTTCCTGCTGGACTTCGTAAAAAAAAAATATATATAAACAGAACAGGTCAAATAATCAATAATGCACGATTGCGGGTTTAGGAAATCTCTTCTGTGTGAACGAAGAAGCTTTGAAGCGAAAGATACAATCAAATATCTTTTCTCGCCCTGGCGCTGGCTTGCTAATCCAATGACGAAATTTGAAGGGCCGCTCTGCTACTTCTGCGCTGTACTACGGACTGAATTTTCCACCAGCCCGGGGAGAATTGTGCTTTCTTATTCCCCATTCTTCAAGAATAGTCCCAATCCCTGATATAAGAGAATATTCTTCAGCCACTTGGCAATTGCCTTGGAAATTTGAGACAAAACACGGAACTCTCTTGATTAATCAAAGCAGGCACTAGGCAGCCCTTGTCCGAAAGTAGCGGAGCAGAACAAGAAGGGTTTTATAAGGATAATTTGTATAAAATAAACATTTCAGTATCTCACGAATAATGAATTTTAAAATTAATGTAGAAAGTATTTCGCAGGAAAATGTCTATTAAAGGCCATAATCCAACTTTTATATCTTGCGAGAAGGGAATCGGAAGAGTTGGTACTTTGTTTTGGGTGACCCAGGGAAAGAGCAGAGGAGGAGTAGGACCGTCGTATATACCACTGTGGACGTCATGTTAACATGGAATTTATGGATTTCCTCTTCGAACTGACGCAGTATCTAGGTCACTTATGGCGATACATCGAAGAAAATCCCGTGAGTGACTTAATATTCAAGAAGTGTTGTTCGGTTACAAGTGGGCTAGTCTAAACTACTATACCCACCCCATTGCGTAGGTCCCTAATGACGTTTTTGTCGTAGAGGTTCTACGGCCTTTTTATATATTTTGTGGAGTGATTCTTGAGGCAAATTTATATATATTATGTTTTTTTCAGTCCACTTGTTCAGGGTTTTTCAGTCATTCAGAAACCAGGTTAGTCATTTTCGGTAAATCCTTCACTCTAGGGGTCCAAATTCACTGCTCCCTTGTGTTCAAGTTTTCTTTCTCGTTTTCAATTTCTTCTTCGGTTATTTAGACAGATTTGCAAACAGAAGTACGTATTAGTAGCTCTATAAAAAAAAAAAAAATGCTACTTGGTGCACCTACCTAGGGTATAGGCTAGTAGTAGGTAGGTATGACCGAGCGGCGACATACTACTATACTAACTGGTTCACTTAAGGTAGATTCTTGGGTGATCCCTATGCCTACGAGACGTTAGTTTGGCGCTGCTGATCTGGCTGGGAGCTGCCCTCCTCCAATCCCCGTACCAGCCAATCAGCGGCCACCAAACAAACGTCTCGTAGGAATAAGGCCATCCGAGAAAATCTACCTAAGTGAATCAGTTATAGGTACCTACCTAGGAATAGGGTAATTCTAAGCCCGCATTCCGCACTACAGTAGACTATGGCAGTTGACATTTCCCTATGTTATTTTACCTCCTGAACAAGAATTTAAAGTAATACTTATTTGGTTGACTGTAATTAAACCGTAATTTACCTTTGAAGACTACATTACAGTACAGAGTTCAAAGGTAAATAACAGCATTAGTTACAAGTTTGACCAGCAAAATATTACACCTTAAACTTGTAAAGGTAACGCAAAATAACATAGGAAAACGTCAACTGCCATATCAATTTCGACTGAAAAATCTTTGAAGTTTTGGTTCGGGGCCAAATAACATAGACGAACCGCCATAGTATGTATTTGAGTTCTGGTAGGTGGTGTTGGATACATAACCAACAGGGAGCATCAAGTCCAGTAAGGTGGGGGGGGGGGGGGGGGAAGAAGATGTATGGTGACGGGAGAGGAAGGCACAGGTACGAGTGGTAAAGCCACGCTGGGATATGATGTGAAATAACAATTCTCAATTAAAATTATCACCAACATCAAAAGCACTTAACCTTAGGAACACCAAAACCCAATTGATATAACTAAATAATGTACATAAAGATTAGGAACCTTACCTTAAATGTTACCTAAAACACCTTCCTTTGTAGGTCAAGCCTACACTCATTGCGACAATGAGGGCTAAAGGCTTGTTTTCTCAGAAGGCCGTGATCTTGACAGTACATTACCAACCATTCATTCTGCCCCGAGTAATGGACTGAAAAGTCCTTATAACTAAGGAAATAGTTAACACAAGTTCGGGGTAGAGTCGAGTTGAGTTGGTAATGGGCGCGAAGGAGCAGGAGGTCCAGGGAAGGGAATGATTCAGCCATCATGGTCGGTTGATCACTGAAGTGAAATGTGGGCCGGGAAGTATTTTCAGGTGGAATTTTTTTTTGGGGGGGGGGGGGGGGGGGGGGGGGGGGGGGGGGGGGTGGGGGTGGGGTGGGGGGGTAGGGGGGGGGGGGGGGGGGGGGGGGGGGGGGGGGGGGGGGGGAATGTGTTTACTTTTGTGGACAAAAAAACCCACGAACTCGTGTAAAATTATTATTATATAGTATATACACGGTTTTACACATCTGGTACTTAAGTATAAATTTAATCAAGTATATACAAGTCAGAGGCCAATTTAGTGAATGATGAATGGTAATATTATCAAGTTTTAAGGATCAGATTGGCAGTTCGAGGGCTAATTGAACTTAACAAGAAATGTTGAGCACAATTGTAAAAAATTGTGTAACCTGACCGGTGGTGCTCTGCCCCCCATGACGCCCCCTTAACGACAAAGTTAAAGTAAGCGTAGCATACAGGTTAGGATACTAACCTAACCAACCTAACCTAGGAGAACGTGTTATCTGACCAGGGGGTACCCCAACTTACAGAAAAACAATCTTAGAAGTGTAACATATAGGTTAGGATTCTTACGTAACCTAGTAGAATGTGTTTAACAAGTTGGGGGTGGGGGGCCCAGTCCCATACCCCCCACCCCCCCCTTCAGAAAGAAAGATATAATATGAAAGTAAATATAATAATAAGTAAAATGTTATCCAAGAAATTGTTTTGGATCAGAAAGGCATGTAAAGGTGAATATAGAAAAAAGGAAGAAAAAATGCTTGTGTAATTTGGAATGTCCGTAAAATGTAAAAATGTAATACTACCATCAATTTTCACGTCATTGACAGAAAGGCCTCGAAATGTCCTAAAACCTCCTTCTATCCTCACCCCTCAGGAGACTTTCAGGGGCCTGTCCTCAATTGTAACGTAATATTAATGTAAGATATATAGGGCAACATTATGAAGTGAGAAGAAGGCAGTGCACATATTAAACAATACGATGATAAACGGAACAGAAATAAAAGCTTGAAATAATATTACACGATTATAAAACAAATGAGGAAAATGAATATGTGTAAATGCATGAATCCCTCCAAAACCTCCACTCAGTTCTATCGCAATATAGGGTTAACAATGCAACGTGATTGGTTAAATACATGTACCCCCCAAAAACCCCCACCATTTATCTCACTTAAGAAGTTGGTGTCTGAAACAAAAGCTCCCTTATAACACAGCTCATGTGCAGTAGGATTGGCGCATGCGTAGTAGGATTCGACGTCGTAATAGCAGTAGTAATAAGTGGATTTCGGCTATGTAATGGCTCCATTATCGGTTGATTTATCGCTTTATTTCAGCTTGTATTTCGTGTTTCAAATGTCATAAGAGGAAATAACACAATAACACAGCAAAACCTTCCCCCCATATGTTTGACCCCACCCAAAACCCCGCATTCCCATCGGTCCCCCTTACCGTAGGATAGAGTTCAAAGGTAAATTACAGGTTAATTGCAGCTGGCCAAAAAAATATTGCTTTAAATTCTTGTTCAGGAGGTAAAACTGTATAGAAAAACGTCAACTGGCATAGTCTAGTTCGCCGTGGTATAAGGGCTTAGATCTACCACATAAAGTAGCAGCCACCGACCCCAGAATGCGGCCACCTTCCCGAAAAAGTACTACTTGAGTTCGCTGCCATGAGCTCAGTCAAAGAGTTGTGACCAGCTCAGGCAGCAAACCGAGACCTCTGGACCTCCTCGGTGGGAAGTAAGCGTTTTTTCCTCCTAAATTTATTGAAATAATGGCATATAATTCAAGTGCTTTTTCAGGGAGTGGCTGCGTTCCGAGAGAGGTTACCAAAACCTCTACGCTCCTCTGGAAGAGGTAAGAGTTTTCTCCTAAATTAAGAATGGCATGTAATTCAAGCACTTTTTCGGGGAGTGGCTGCATTCTGAGAGAGGTGGCCGGTATGTCGCCCCTCAGTCGTTTACCTTATCTGCTCACAGAAGCAGAGATTTATGATTTTCCCAAAGTTCTGTGGGTCTGTATCCGCCAAGACATTTTTGTGTGTATTGATGTTTCCCCGCTGTTTACCCCCTTGTATTGTTTTTTTAATCTCTGCATCTGTAAGCAGTTGCATATTTCATTATTTTCCATCATTCAATAAATATACAGACAGTCCCCGGGTTACGACGGGGGTTCCGTTCTTGAGACGCGTTGTAACCCAAAAATCGTCGTAGGCTGGAACATCATAAAAAATCCTAAGAAAACGTTACTTTTAATGTTTTGGGTGCATTCAAATCTGTGTAAACTGCATTCTTATTGCATTTTTCATAAAAAAACTTTCAAATATTGATTATTTTGCATTTTTGGTGTCATATTTCTTCTACCAGATCAGCGTTGTAGGCGTCGTAACCCTGGAAATAATTTCTGATGAATATAATTGAAAAGCGCCTTAACCTCGGAACATTGTAAGCCAAACCCGTCGTAACCCAGGGACTGCCTGTATTGAATAGCTAAATCTGTGCGCTGATCTTGACTTTATGCAGTGTGGTGAATTTGGACCCCTATACTGTAGGATTATTGTCATTTTTGAAGGATAATATTGCATCCCGCTAACTCAGACGACCAGTTTGCATGCAGAAGGATCTCCATGTTCAGTACCAGCCTTTTGGGGATAAGTGTGAGAATCATAAAAAAAAAAAAAGATGGTTAATGTCGTAAACATCAACGAAAGACATCAACATTAAGAAAAAACATGAAGGCAATAAATGGCAGTAAATATTGTGGTTAGCGATTACGTACCGTTGCCTAATACCAGCACTTGATAACGAAGTTTTTAATGTTATGTCCATAAGTCTCGTCAATATGTTTTTAATTTTAAAAAATCATACTAAAGTTGATTGCAAAATTACTGTTGCCAAGCTGTTCATCCCCATTGGGCTGGTACTAGCGTAAAAATGGCACTCATGTAACTGTGGATGAAAGAAAGTAATATTCGTCTATCCATTGTAAATGCTGTGTAAACCCATGACACCTGTATTTCTCAGTACTGGAAAAGGACACTGCAGAAACCATGGAATTTGGGTGAGTGAGAACAAAAACTAGTGAAATTCAGGAATGCATCTTAAGTTATAACTTGAAACTGCAATAGATTTTCCCTTTAATACCTGGCCCACTGACATTAATGCCATGTTTACTACTATCTCGCAGGTGTGAATGTTGAAAGATGGTAAACATTGCAACAGCAATAATTTTCCCATAAATTTTGATAAGTACCTAGCAGAATAACATGACACCAATTACAGTACAGTACAGTACAAAAATGTAAGGTGAAACAATGGATCGAATGGCAACGTTTACTAAAATAAAAAGGTATCTTCTAGAAGACATTTTGTCATCATCACACCTGCATGCACATTTGTGCTATGTCACAGCTGATACCTGTAAATAGGCCTGGTTTAACGCCCACAGTCCAAGCTAATATACACTAATGCATACTCCCATGACCGGGCTAAATTTAATTATGGCCATTTTAAAAGAAAAACTAAAAAAAACTCATCAATGGAAAGAGGAAGATATGTATATTATATTCACATGGTATTAAAAAACAAATTCTAAAAAAATGTATGTACCTTCCACGGGTACATGCAGTACAATATGATAAAAGATAAGAAATAAAACCAGGAACAAATTCCTAGCATGCTTATTGTAAAATATTTATAATGCATTCTTGGTTTGAAATTTGTGATGACATTCCCCCTTACTACCTCGAGCAAGACTGAGGGCTCCTCAGCTCACTCACACTCTTATAGGGTGATCTGAAGAGTTGCCAAGAGTGATATATGGAACTAGGAAAATTATTTCCGCAAAGCTTGTTCAAACTGTATGACGCCAAATCTTGTTCATATAGCTACAATACCTGTCCACTGCCCCCGAAGCTGTATGTGATCATATATATACCAAACCCGAGCTGTGGTGGTTAAGGAAGCGATGAACTGTTTAGGCAGTACTAAAATGTGCAAATTTCAGATTGGTTACTGTGTATTTTCCTTAGTTTTAGCAGGTAGGTTTTCATTTATTGTCATATTTTATTGATTTTTAGCTGAGACATAAAGGTGTAATTATAATACAAGTCTAGTCAGATCTGCTCTTTTTACTAAGATTATAAGCCTCCTATTTCTCCAAGTATGTTTGATTATAATCATCATGTTTCCTCTTTCCTTAGGCTGGTTTTATATTGGCAACATGCATCCTGATTGTATGGTGTGTGTTAATGATGTGTCGACTACGCACAGCATCTCCAAAAGAGTTAACAGATGAAATAAAACGAGAATTAAAGAATAAAGGTAAAGTACAATCTTAACTTAATATTTTGTTCATGAAACTTACCTGTCAGATATATATATAGCTGTATTTTCTTTTTGAAGTCCGACAGAAAATTCAAAAAACTTCCGGCACACACGTGGTCGGCCAGGTTGGGGTTAGTACCCATTCCCGCCGCTGGGAGGCGGGGTATCAGGAACCAGTCCCATTTTCTATTCATAATTTTTCTGTCGCCGGTGCTGGAAACACCTGTTTTCAGTACCTCCGTCTTAGGATTTTGGAAACTTCATGGCCGCTAAATATCCTAATTGTCTTTTGATTTATTGACTTGGATTTGTGGCTAGGCATACGCTATCTTAAATTGTTTTGAATATGATTCATTTTTGTATATCTGAATCTAGTTAGGCTAGTTCAGAGGGTGTGTCTGCTAAGATAAGGGTGTGGCTACCGAAAGCTTCGGTAGTTCCGCACTCGATATGCACGAGGGCTATGTGTCTTGCTTCTTTGTTGAGATTTGTCATGTAAGGAGTGTGAGACTTTGTCTAATTCCATAAGGAAGACGTATGATTCATATGTACGCAATTAATCAGTAAACAAGTCAGGGTAGGCTAACCTACCTGTAGACTATTTTTGCCTAACCCTGTAGTATGGCCTACGGGCTATAAATAGGTCTCGTGAGGTAATGCCCTTTACGTTATAGATTCCATCTGTATCTTGGAATCTAAGGTGCTCGCTCTCCTATCATTGTGGTGAAAAGTGCTACTTCTGTAGTTGTTACTCCTAACCCTGTAATGTTGCCTTCGGGCCCTAAACAGTTTCTGTAGAGGGTATTGACCTTTCTCTGATACTCTATCGATTCGTAACTTAGAATCGAAAGTGCTGGCTTTGGAGAGCAAAAGTGAAGTGGCTAAGTGCAGTGACAGTGCCCCATTGTGTAGTGGAGGGTGCGTCAGATCGGCCTTATTCGCCTCTAGGCCGGGACCTCTGCTTGACTCCCAGGAAAACAACAGGGAGAGAGCATGTCGAAAGCCGAAGGAGGGTTACGAGGAACTCCCCACCGATTGACGTGCCTTCGGCAGACCTGAAGTTACTCCCAGGCTGCCAAAGTGCGTGCACGAATCCTGAAGGATTGCTTCTCGTCCTCCGAAGCGTCCTCCCTGCGCAGGGTTTGGAGCTTTCGGAAGGACTCGCGCCCTCTAAATAGAAGCTTTATAGAAGAGGACGTTTCACGTCTCTCTCTCTCTCGTCATGCGTTGCAGTGAGAAGTAAGAAGGCGGCGAACGTCGCCTGAACTCGTGTACGTCTTTCCACCGAGAAAAGGAAAAGGGGAAAGCAGTCATATTACAGGGACGCTTTTGAGCGCGGACGTCCTAGCTTTGTTGCTGTGAGAATAAGAAGGCGTTCCCAATCGCCCCGCGTATTCTCACACGATCAACCTTCACCTGAGACTGCTTCGTGCAGTCGGTTTTTCTCTCCGAGATGTCTAATGCTCTTCCCTGAAGGCAGTTTCGCTTGCATTGACGCCTGTCAGGAGCGTGACGCTTTTCTGCACGCTTTTTTTTTTTTTGACGCTCGGCTTGGACGGGACGTTCGGATGGACGCCAGGCGCGCGCGCGGCTGGTGCACGCCAAGCGCGCACCAGTAGACGCCGAGGCCGAGCGCACGCCAGTGGATACCGAGCGCGAGCGGCGCGCGAGAGTGCTCGCTGCTCGCCAGTGGACGCCGAGCGGGCGCGCCGAGAGTGCTAGCTGCCTCGCCAATGACGCGAGCGTGCTCGCTGCTAGTCAGTGGACGCCGAGCGCGCACAGCCAGGTGTGTCGCCTGGCTGAACGTTTCTGTTGAAGTCTTCAAGCGATTTGGGCCTAAAGATTTTTTACCTAACTTCGGTGATCCCTTCTACATCGCCTGCGAAGAATGTGAAGTAAGCAGTGCTTCGGAGGAAGCTTAAAGTTGTGAAAAGGCAAACTTCGTTTTCGAAACCCAGCAAGACCACGGGTTTCGTGAATTATAGAGGTCTTTGTCAGTAATATTGCTTTTCGTAAAGTCCAGGATTGGATGGAGTTATGGAAAGCTCAAGGAAAGATCTCTTTTGCTCTACCGCAGTCAAACTTTTTTGCGGTAATGCAGCTATGGGTTTGTAAAAGCTCGACGTCCTGCGGTCAGGACTCTCGCAACGTTCAGAGGTATTCGTTGCAAAGGCAACTCATCAAAAAAGGAGGAAAGCGCAAGACAGGACTTCCTTTGCCATAACTGCCAATAAATTTTGATACGGGAGAGGAAGCTGGTTGGAGAGTTTCTTCCTCTTCCAGGATAAATTTTGCACAAGCTTTTTAGCCCATCTGAAAGGGCTTTTCAGATGATAGATTTTGTTAGTTCCTAGTCGGGACTTACGCTGCCGAATTGAACATCGTCGTTCTACCTGTCGTAAAGCCGTCTCTTAACAGATTCTTGCCCCTCCTCGTTTGAGAACGAATCGGAAATAAAATGCTCGACTTCCTGGATTACGTTTTGTCAATTCAGTGAATTTCCCCCATTGACAATATACTATCGTTTGTCAAGTAAGTGGGTATTTCCCCTCATTGACAAATTATCTCTTTGTGTCCCGTAAATGGGTTTAGTTCTCATTGACAAACTTCTCATTAAACTTTATATTGCTGTAAGCGGATAAGCTCTTATTGACAAGATTCGAAGAGCTCTCATTCATCATTCGCAGACTCGTACAAGAAATAGACTTGTAGACTACGTCAATGAACGCTTATGTCCAATAACATAAGAAGCTTGAGCTGTCCGCTTCAATTCTCTTGAGTTTTGTTTATGAAACTTGCCTGTCAGATATGTATGTAGCTGTATTTCCGAATTCAGCTATAGTATATATATCTGCCAGGTAAGTATGAAAAAACTTTATTGCAATATAATATCATATTTTGCCTTGCGTTATTTTACTACTGGTTGGCTCAAGTCATATACGCTTGCTGTAGTTACCTCTTCGGATGGCAACCGAGAGGTCTATTGTCTATTAATTTAAGGACATTTAATCGTTACTCCCTGCAGCCTTCCAGGAGTTTCCGATTTATCTTTTACCGTTGTATGGTAGGTAGTGTTATGACGACACAAACGCATCTATATATTTAGTGTTTTCTGTTTTCGCTTAAATATACCAGCTTGAGAGTCTCTTTATGCTAAAAATTACGGACCTATTTCTTCGTAGAATAGGGTAGCTGGCAACCCAGGCATAAAGTTAAGAGACGACGATCGTAAGCTGCTGCTGTCACTGTCCTCTCCGCCAGTCCAAACGAGGCAGTACCAGCTCGTTCGCGTCATGCGCTGTAGGTTACGTCTCTCTCTCCTGCGGGATTGGACTGACTAACCGTATCTCTGTGCTGGCAGTTACGTCTCTCTCTCTCCTGCGGGATTGACTGACTAACTGTATCTCTGCCCTACAATCACGGACTTTAGCCTAAGATTGAGGGGATTTCTTACATGAATGAATAAAACATTGCATTCGTTTTGCCTTACTATGTTCTCAGAGATATCGCTTACTCCTTTCGTGCTCGTTACCGCACGGTATAGGACTACGAGTCTACCGCAACATTCACTATTATATGCTCTCCTGCTTAGGCAAAAGCGCAGCCTTTTTAGGGAAGTAAACATACTGTGTGAGGGAATGGATGAGCTTGCTGGGGACCATTTCCTTCCTAAAGAAGTTTGTTTCCCTGAATAGACTGCAATTCAGACCTCTACAGTTTTTCCTACCGGAAACTGAAATTTTATTAAAAGATCTAGGAATGATTCTGAACATCTCTCGGTGCGTTAAGTATCACTTGAGGTGATAGAAAAAAAGAAGGTGCCGGACATCTGGAGAGGTTTCAGATGTCCTGGATCATAATCTTGAAAGAAGTGGAAGCAATTCTGTCGTCCCCTCCAGTCCTGGAAACGAGTTTTGGAACCAGTGGTCCATATCAACTCTGATCTTCCACAGCTCTTCATATCTTAGGGAAGTATCTTCTCTCGGTCCCTGTGCGGGTTTACGAGAAAGAGCCTATTATAACAACAGACGTAGAATGTAACGATCCTCTAGAGGTTCGTTACAGGATTGCAAAAGTCCGTACGAATCGTCTCGATCGACAGGCAGCAACTACTGACTTCCGAGTGGAATCTTTCTTTAGAAGTATGTTGAGAGTTATGGAGACTTTAGGGACGTCCTTTCACATCTCTTCGCTATGATATTGAACAGGATGGATGTTTAGTCTTTTTTCCCCTTTTCAAACGCTTAGGAAATGTAATAAGATGATTTATACCATCACAGGGAGCGACAATGACGCTAATCGCCCCATGTTGGCCTTCAAGATCCTAGATTCACAGAGGTCACGTCCTTCCAAGGACCTTTTCCGAGAGAGTCGGTCTACTTAACACGAAAGGTACCTATAACCTCTCCGCTCTGAGTCTGACTACGTTCAGACTATCGAGATGTTGACAGCATAAGATTGCCGTCTTCCCCTTTCCATTTGAAGAATGGGATAAGCTGGCAGTCACAACTATTAAAGAATACGCAAATAGTTGTTGACGGCCTTTGGGCTCAGAGATTTGCTTCTGTCAAAACAACAAACCCTTCACGATCTTTGAGTTCTGTGGAATCTCGAAAACTCGCTCACCATCTACTTTTTGTCTCACCTGTTTTCTCGGAGTCAGGACACTCGTGCGAGATCAGGAGACGCATTAGTAGCCCTGAGTTTCTTGTTGACGAAGTCGGTTGCGTTTACACACCCCCGATGATCGTTTAACATGAGACCAGGTTGGACTGTCAGGCATTCGTCCTTCGGGACGTCGCCTTTTTGAATCGCCCTTTTTGGCTCCTCGCCTCCTCCTGGCACCAGAAGCTCGAGCAGGAGTGGCTCAGGAGTTGATTCACTAACGACGTTGGGTTGCGTTCATACCACAAGTTGCTTAGCTTGAATCGCCCAGGCAGTCCAGACACCTCCTTCAGCGAAGAATAGTGCCTTATGGTCTTCAGGTACAGCCTTGCTGCCCTTGATGCGTCTGACTGGTCAACTGGTCGGTCACCTGACTTTAGTACAGACTGACTGACTGTGCATGTCCAGATCGAAGCTTTCAATATGGAACTTAGACATAGTCTGAAGTTCTTGATGTCAAAGCATTCGAACATCTCCTACCTGTTAACTTCTTGCACGTGATCAGGAAGGCCCTTTTCTAACCACCCTAGATACGACAAAGAGGGTTAGTGAGGTTTTCAGCCATCGTCAGAAGTTTTGGCATTAGAGAACACAAGGGGTGCGTTCTCTAAGCCTTCCGTTGTGGCCTAAGAATGGAAAACCCGTCTTGTTCTTGGGCCAGGAGCTTGGAATCAAGGATGGCACAAGTTATTGGGCAGGAGCCAGAGAGAGTCCTGTGCCCTGTCAGGTCTCTCAAGTTTTATCTACATAAAACTCAAGAAAGTCGAAGTCGTACGGACAATCTGCAGTGTTCCGAAAAGACCAGACTTGCCCATATCGAAGAACACCCTGGCTTTATTGTTAAGGAGTTCTTTCAAAAAAAAAAGCTCCTTCATTGTGTTGGCACAAAGATTTGAAATCTTTTGATTTGAATGCTCACGAGGTGAGGGCGCGGCCTCGGAAGCATTTCAACAGAGCATGGCACTCAGCAACATCCTGAGTACCATGTTTTAGCGAAGCAACTCTGTGTTCAATTCACACTCCCTGCGAGATGTGAAGATGACATATGAGATCTGCTGCTCGCTAGGGCCATACGTGTCTGCAGACACAATCTTGGGGGCAAGTAGTACCACTCATCCTATCCTGTAGAAAATGGTTAGGAAGAGCTCTTAATTTAGTAGTTGAGTCGCCGACAACGGTGACTTCTTAACTCTTAAGCCTTAGTTAACACACCTTAACTTTGGCTAGGTTGGTCAGGTGGTGATATATATTTTTATATATATATTTATTTTACTTCTTAGCCCTCATGGTATGGTCAATATGGTCTAGTCACGTCGTGGTCTCGCCCCTGTTGACAGATCATCTGGAGTGCACCAGCTATATAGGTCTCTACCTCGCTGGCAACTCTAGTAGCACAAGCAGACTTACGTGGCAATAACCACGAAGCCAGCAATGCTAACAGGTGGAACCAAGATGTAAATCATCTGCATGCATTTGTTTCCCAAAATCCTTCTATTCTGTCCCTTCCCACCTCCAACGGTGGGATTCAGCTATATATATATCTGACAGGTAAGTTTCATGAACAAAATGATATTGTTATGATACAATAAAGTTTGTTCATACTTACCTGGCAGATATATATAATTAAGTACCCACCCACCTCCCCTCAGGGGACAGTGGAAATAAAAATTATGAATAGAAAATGGGACTGGTTCCTGATACCCGCCTCCAGCGGCGGGTAATGGGTACTAACCACCTGGCCGACCACTGTGTGTGCCGGAAGTTTTTGATTTCTGTCGGACTTCAGAAAATACAGCATATATATATCTGCCAGGTAAGTATGAACAAACTTTATTGTATCATAACAATATCATAATTGTGGTTTTATTTTGCTGTAAATAAATCATGTTTATAAAATATATGCTATATTGTTAATTTTGATTGAAAAAGATTAATGTTCACCACTAGATTCTTTCCACTCCAATAATGGAAATTCATATAAGCACTGGGTTCTCTTTAGATTCATATAGTGTATTGCATTTTATATACACATTACAGAAACAGTGATTTTTATGAATGCTAATAATCAACTTTGAATTTTGAACAACAGCTTTACCTTCCCAACAATTGTAAAATAAAGATAAGTAGGTTATTCACACAACAGGACTAAGCTTTGCTCTGTAAAGTACCTTATGCCTTTCAGTTTTTTACTCTTGTGCCTAAGGAATTGGGGATTTTTGCTGTAATATTTTATTACCTAATTCAGTTCTTTTCATTAATGTGTAGAAGCATAGTTTAAATCATTTTTGGCCATGTACAGTACAGTGTTTACAAATTTATCTATATCCAATATGGGGCTGTAGGTTCCTTGCACAAAATGACGTTGGTATGTATTATTCATCCTTGTAGCTTTTATATTCAAAATATTTTTTAATGTATGACACTTACCTGGCAGGTATATATATAGCTATATTCTCTGTTCCACCTGGCAGAAATTTTCAAAACTCGCGGCAAACGCTAGTAACCTATTAGTAGTTCAGGCAACTACCACCCCGTTACCGTGGCGCTAGCGCTAGGAACCGTTCCCAATTGGGCCAGATTTTCTCTGCCAGCCGAACCGGCAACATTGTTGGTGGTTCCCTGCTAGGATTTTCATTCTCGTTGCTGACTTTTCATGGATCTTTGGTATTGTACTCGGAAACGTTAGCTTGGCATTCGCTTTGGATTGTTCTTTAAAGATGTCTGATACTGGAAGTATGTTTAGAGTTTGTGTAAAAGAGGGGTGTAAGGTAAGGTTGCCGAAAGCTTCGGTCGACCCTCATACCATTTGTAAGAAGTGTAGAGAGAATGTGTGTACTTGGGAGAA